>NW_025336386.1:3182070-3221433 GCF_004798865.1 Varanus komodoensis
TCGTAGAGGCAGTCTGGGTGAAACTTAGGGGTTTTGACAGGGAAAGAGACCTGACAGTGGGGGTATGTTATCACCCTCCAGGTCAACTTGAGACCCTGGATGATGTCCTGACAGACTAGATTCTAAGGATATCTCGGGGGAGAGACACAGTAATTATGGGAGATTTCAATCTCCCGGATATTACTTGGGAGATGCACTCAGCGGTGACAGCCAGGTCACGTTGCTTTCTAGACGCTATAGAGGGAGGGTTTTTTCATGCAGAGGGTCCGAGAGGCAACAAGGGGAGAAAATATCCTTGACTTGGCCTTGACCAACAGGGAGAAGCTGATAGATGAGGTGCAGTTTAGGGAAGCTCTGGATGGGAGTGATCATTCCATCCTTTGCTTTGAGATCAGGGGACTGGGGACGTGCAGCAGGTCGAGCACTAGAAGCTGGGACTTCAAAAGAGCCAGCTTTGGCCAAGTGAAGGCCAGACTGGGGAAAGTCTCCTGGGACAGGTTATTGGAAGGCAAGCGAGTTGAGGAGGGGTGGATAGCACTCAAAAGGGAGGTTTTGGAGGCGCAAGCCTTGACGATACCTCTAGTCAGTAAGGTGGGGAGGCAGAGCAGAGTGCCTCCATGGATGCGAAAGGAGGTGGTTAGAGGGATTAGACGAAAGAGGAACCTCCCCAGGAAATGGGTACTGAGGCAAATAGACAAAAGGGTATACTGGGAGGAGGAGGCCTGTTGCAGAAGGATTCTTCACAAGGCTAAGGCTGATTACGAGCTGAGACTTGCCAAGAATATCAAGAGCAACAAAAAGGGCTTCTTTCAGCATATAAATAGGAAGAGGAAGGAGAGACAAGTGGTGGGACCACTAAATAAGGAGGAAGGAGATCCAGTGACTGATATGAGGGAACAGGCACAGATGCTAAATGACAATTTTGCCTCTGTGTTCTCCCCAAAGCAGGACGGGGGAGATCCACATAGGAGATTAGATGCGGCTGGTGACTTAGGGGCACAGATTAGAGTCACCGACCTTGAAGTCGAGGGGTTCCTCAGGGCATTGGACGTTACAAAGGCACCAGGCCCTGACGGGTTACACCCGAGAGTACTTAGAGAGTTGGCAGGGGTTCTCTCACGCCCACTGGCCTCCATTTTTGAGGCCTCATGGAGAACGGGTGAAGTTCCAGAGGACTGGAGGGTGGCATCAGTGGTCCCAATTTTCAAAAAGGGTAGTAGAAGGGACATGGGGAATTACAGACCTGTTAGCCTTACGTCCATTGTAGGAAAAACAATGGAAAGTCTCACAATAGAGAGAGATCTAGTGATGCTAGATAGGGAAGGGAAGCTGACAGCCACACAACACGGCTTCCGCAAAAACAGGTCAGACAAACCTTGTGGAATTCTATGGCAAGGTTTCGAGATGGCTAGATGGAGGGGTTGCAGTGGATGTGGTATACCTGGATTTCAGCAAGGCCTTTGACAAAGTGCCCCATGATATCCTGGTGGAGAAACTGAGGAGTTTTGGGATACATCAAAGCACTGTCTGGTGGATTAGGGCATGGTTGACTGACCGAAAGCAGAGGGTAACCATTAGTGGGGAATCGTCGGGATGGTGGCCAGTGACAAGTGGGGCCCCCCAGGGCTCTGTCCTGGGGCTGATCCTGTTTAATCTTTTCATCAGTGACATGGAAGAAGGGGTGAACAGTCTGCTGATCAAATTCGCAGACAATATAAAAACTGGGGCAGTGGCCACATGGGGCATAGGAATGGGTGTCATAAGTACAGGTTAGGTGACAAGTGGCTGGAGAGCAGCACTTGTGAAAGGGACCTCGGGGTACTGATTGACTGCAGGCTAAACATGAGTCTGCAGTGTGATGCGGTGGTCAAGAGGGGGAACGCCACCCTTGGTCGCATAGCCAGAAGTGTGGTTTCTAGATCGAGAGAGGTATTACTATCACTCTATATGACTCTGGTGCGCCCACAACTGGAGTATTGTGTTCAGTTTTGGGCCCCTCATTACAGGAAGGATATAGGCAGGTTAGAGTCAGTGCAGCGTAGGGCCACAAGGTTGGTGGCCGGTTTGCAGGGGATGGGGTATGAGGCGAGACTGAGGGAACTGGGTCTCTGCAGCCTGGAGAAGAGGAGACTCCGAGGGGATCTGTTGGCGACCTGCAGGTATGTGAGGGGGTGTCACACGGAGGTGGGTAGAGACCTGTTCTCCCCTGCAGAGGAAGGCAGGATGCGCTCCAACGGAGCAAAGCTCAGGGAGCCAAGGTTCCATTTAGATGCCAGGAAGCACTTCCTGACAGTTAGGATCCACAGGGTATGGAATGGGCTTCCTTGGGAGGTGGTTGAGGCCTCCTCGGTGAAGGTGTTCAAGGATATTCTAGACATCCACATGGTGGGCATGTCGTGAGAGGAGCCAGCTGGAGCCAGGGGTCAGACTAGATGGCCCAGCAGGCCCCTTCTGACTCTCTGTTTCTATGTTTCTGTGACTGGCCTGAAGTTATGCAGTAAACTCCATGGCTGAGTGGGGAGAAGATCATGGGTCTTCGAGTCTGAGCCGTGTACTAACCACTAGGCTACACTGGCTCCTTTAAAATAATGCCTATTTTAGCCTACAGAGAAGGAATCCTGGCCCTAGCAACATGGATTAGGTAAGGAGCAGGCAGAGGAATTGCTAGGAGGGATCCAGACAGACCCAGGGCTGGGCTTGAAGTGAGGCAATATTGCATCTCACACTTGTGAATGGAAAATAAAAAGGAAACACCTCACCCCAGCCACCCACCCCCCCAATAAAGAAACTCAGTCAGAAACAGGACACTGAGTTGCACTGCATTTGCAAATGCTGCTCTATATGTAAAGATTATGTTAAGGTAGTGTGGAAGACTCTGTCGGGAACCCTCTCTGGCAGCCACACCAAGGATCGCCAGGTTCAGCTGGGACTGTGGGATGCATGAGGGCAAAATCCTATGCTGGATTTTGTTTTATTATTCTTTCCCTTAAAAGAGCCAAACCGAATCCCCCTCTCTTTTCTCTCTGAGCACAGGGCAGAGAAAGCACAGCCAGGCAGGCATTCGCCGTAATGATCTTTCAGTGTCAGGAGTGATTCCCAGAAGCGCAGCATAATTTTGCCAACGACAGCGACCCGAGGACATCTGCATCTGGTTGCTGAAGGATTGCCTTGCTTTCCCCAGTCAACCTGGCCTCCTCAAATATTTAAAAGGTAATATTGTCTCTCACACATGCAGGGTGCAGAGCAAATAAATGGCACTGCACTGCAGAGCAGTTACATCTTCCCGAGTATTTTGCAATTGGCTACGCTAGCATGGTGGGAAAGTGTTTGCATAATTGTCCTTTTATTGCCAGAATCGTCACTTGGCTTGTATCACACTAAGATGAAACTTAATTATAAGAAGAGAAATGCATTAAAATAATATTTTAGGCCTGCTGGAGGACGTCTAGCGAGGCAACCAGCTTGTAAATCGTGAGATGGCAATGCTCAATGCACGGGCCTTCCGCGCTACATGTTAAAAATAAAAGTTTAAAAATTATGCACAGCCAAGAACTCAAGGTCCGTGGCAGGGGAAGCTGAATCAAAAAGGTGCCATATGCAAGAGGACAGTTCTCTGCCTCAAGGATCATACAATTTTAATTCGATACACGGAGGTAAGAGAGGAAGGGAAAGAACATGGAGGCAGTGGGAAATGAGTGAAAGAAACAGGCATGGAGTCAGCTTTCCCTGGGGAGAGAGGCTAGAGGACAAGGAGGTTTATGCAAGCCACCTCTATGTCCTCTGTGATTTCACAAGGCGCAACCCCAGCATCAGGCATTAAGCAAACCTCAGGACTTGCTTTCCCCCAGAAACAAGAAAAGGAAAAGCCTTTTATGGACTCAGTACCACATTTCATGACAGACACAAAGCTTTGCTCAGTGCCATGTAGCAGAACAGTCTAGCAACCCAAATGGACTCCGCTAGAGTAAAGGCTTTGCCAATGCTAACCTGAAAACATCACAATTCCACTTTCCCAGATTCCTTACCCTCCGCAGTGGAAATCCTTAGAACTAATTCTGGATGGAAGAAAGTCGCCCTGCCTGGAAGGTGAATGTCGCCCACATGCCAAACACGTAGGAGCTGGTCTTCCGCTCCTGGCCGGTCTTCTCTCCTCGCAGTCTTGAAAGCAATGAATGAGGTGAGGCCACCAAGTTTTCCTTCCCAGCAGCTCAGTGGGCGGGAAGAGAGGCCGGGCGAAGGGGCAGAGCGGGGGAAGGGGCGAGACCAGGGGCTGCGTGGAGAGGAAGAGCAGGCCTAGGAGGGGGAGTGCGAGGGTGCAGAGGGGATGACGGCCGCGCGGGACTGGAAGGAGCTGGCTCGGCCCGGTGCACTGAGGGCTCTTCCAATGCCTTTGTGACGCGCCCAGGCTTTGTTTCCCACAGTGAGCTCCAGCGGGTGCAGCTCTGAACCCCCTGATGTGCATCAGCCGGATTCTCTCTCTTTCTGAGCTTAAAAAGAAGCGAGCGCACCCAGGTTCTCCTCTGTGGGCACCCAGGTTCCACTTGGGCAGTCGCATGCCTCCTCTCCTGGCTTTGACATTTATTTCTGCCGCCTCCCATCCACTCCCACTGGCATAGAAGAGCTGCCCGCACCCGTTTGGCTCTTGTTCGCCGCCCTCAGAAGTGCTGTCGCATTCGGGCCACCTGCACTTGCCTCCCTGCCGCCTCCTGTCCCTCGGGGGGGGGGGGAGATGAAGAGGATGGTGTGGCGGGCGACCTGGAACCTGCCCCCTCCCCTCCCCTCCCCCCACACCAGCACCCACACCGCCGCACTTCTGGTTTGCCCCATGGAAGAAGCTGTACTGGGGTGCAACGGGGCCCCAGAGGAAGCAGGCGGTGAGCGTGGCCTGTGGAAGAAATGACTTGGACTCTGGAAGAAGGAGCGGTTCTCGGTGTGACCATTCAGCAAAATCAGAGGAAGAGAAGCCCCAAGTCCCTGTGCTGCAGGCAGGCGCCTCACGGAAGGAAGGAAGGAAGGAAGGAAGGAGCTCCCCAGAGGGAGTGTCTGCTCTGCGGCACAACTCCACGCTTCGACTCCGCCGCTTCAGACCCCTCTGGAAAAGGCCGCCTGTGCACGGCCCACGGCGCAAGTGGCTGTCTCCAAAGCAGCCACTCCAAGCTTGCTGCCTTTCAGATGCCCTGGACCTCAGCACCGCGTCACCCCCCTTAACTGGGGGGATGGGGTGGCGCCCTTCTGAAATGCGCCCTTCTTCTGGGCACATCACAGGTGCGGCATCACAGAGCACTCACTGTGATGCATTTCCTTTACTCAGTTTGGGGCCAAACTGTGGGCAGCCAAATGGCCAGACTCCCCAAACCAGCTGAAAGGCTCCACCTGTAACCCCAAAGGGCTTCTCCTCCTTCTCCCCAGGACACCTATGAACACGAGAAGGATAAAAACGGGATAGTCTTTTTGGAACTGTCACTCCATCAGACTAGATTCAAAGCACCACCCAGAGCTGGTTGGGGCATGCTGAGAGTCGTGGGACATTTTCCCTCTAAATACACAGGATTGCATCTTAAATGTTGACTATTTTGTGAAGCACCCAGGGGATTTTCGCCAGCTGGCGGTTTCCACATGCATTCCATAAAATGACATCGATCAATAAATGCCCACCAAAAGCAAAGCAAGAAAAAACCAGTTTTAATCCAGGCCTTTCATGCTTATTCTGCTGGTCAAGCAGCACTGAAGCCAAGGCTCACTTGGTGTGGCCCATGGTTGCCCACTAAAAGGTTAACTCGGCGGTGTTCAGAGACTCACTCCCAGGCAGGTGTGGGCAGCACTGGAGCTTTGTTAAAAGGACAGGTTGCTGCCCCAGTGCTGCTCAGAAAAAGGTTCCCAGGCCAGCCATGGATGGCTAGCCAGGGACTGCCCTCTCCCTGTTACCAGAGTTGTGTGCGATTCAGAAGGCACCATAGCCAGGTGTGTCTCATTGTTAGACATTGTATCTGTTTTCTGCCTTTCCCTTAAGGAGTTGTTCTCTTTCATTGTTACAGCAGCCCTGCAAATTAGGAGAAGAAGGGAGAAGGAAACAGAGAAACAGAGTCAGAAGGGGTCTCCCGGGCCATCTAGTCTGACCCACGGCTCCAGCCAGCTCCGCTCACGACATGCCCACCATGCGCATGTCCACCCTATCCTTGAACACCCTCACCGGTGGGGCCTCTACCACCCCCTGTGGAAGCCCGTTCCATTTCTTTCAGGTCAATCTGAAAGGCCAGAAGATTGTCCACCCTTGCCAGCCCCTCTGCAAAACAGAGTTGCCTTGCTCAGCTGTGCCAGATGCAGCAGCGAAGCGTCCAGGGGAACGTGGACAGAGGTCTCCTCCTTCCCTCCCATCTCTTGCTCTGACCTTCTGGCTGATGATGTTTTGTACTCTGTGGGAGAGGACGCTTTTCCTGCTGTGTGTGGCATGGGCTGATTGGGTAGGGGCAGCTCTTGAGAACAGACAGCATGGATGGGAAACTCCTCTTGGATGAAGAGCCGAGCCACAAAAGGATGGCAGGTGTGAGGTGGGGCAGAGAAGCCCCATTGAAGTGTCTTCTGTTTTTGAGCCCCAGAGATCTTTGCGTGGCCACTCCCATGTTCTACCTCCGGACTGATGGAGCCCTTGCCCCTACCCTGCCCAGAGCTGTGTACCTTGCCGTGGCCACGGAGACCACCCTAGAGTGCAGCTCCCACCCTGGAAAACTCCTGGGGAAGCTCCCTGGTGGACATCTCCATGGGAGACATTGGCACTGACAGCAGGGGCTGGTTTCAGAGAAACCCCCCGTCCCTTCCTTCTCACCCCAGTAAGAAAAATGAAGGGTTCTCCCACGCACCGGCCTTCTGCAGCAGCCTTTGAAAATAACATTGATTAATTTAAGCATTTTTGTAATTAGTTGGTCACTTTAATGTACTAAAACATTATCTTGTTAAATGTTAATGCAAGTTTCAATATGTTAAGCATGTGAGCGTGCGTGTCTGGGTGTGTGGCATGGAGGTGGGTGTGTCATGCGTGTTCTGCTTTTGCAGCATTCCAAATTAATTACATGATAGCTGCGGTTTCTCCCAGTTCCAACTTGAGAACTTTTGATGAGTATTCTTTCAAGGATAAATTAATATTTAATTAATACGTCCTGGCAGTTCTGTTTAATTTAAATGAGTTATTTTGCAGCAAGTGCTACCGAAAGACACTTGTGTGCGCGTTTTTGTGTGTGAGTGTGTGCCTCACTGCAGCGTCCCGTGCTATTGCTCTTTCATGACACCAGAGGGCAAGTTTGGAAAAGCTAACAATTGTCTGCACAGCCACATGTCTCTTCCTCATAGACCCTCTCCGGGTGAGGGGAGGGATTCGCCAGCTCAGAAGCAGGGATTGGGAATGCAGGTGAGCAAAACTGGTGGAGCTGAGCCCCAGAATCTGTTCTGCTTGATCCTGTGTGCTCCCAACCTCACTAATGGGCCCAGGCAAGTCTCCGCCGAGGGGAGTCCCACTGAACGGAAGTGGGGCTTGGTGACTGTTTCTGTGATGGAAGCATTACTGGGCAGGGCTGGGAACCTGCATGCTTCCGAGCGCCGCCTGGAGACCGTGTGGCAAAGGTTGTGGAAGCTCCCCTGCTGGACCTGTCAAGCTTGCCACAAGAGCTGGGAGAACAGCGCTCAGGGCAGGGGGAGGAGGGGCTTCGTCCTCCTCCAGGGAAGGTCCCTCGCCTGGCAGGCAGCCTTGGGCAGCTCAGGAATCTCCACTTCTGGGTGTGTGGTCACAAGCCAAGCCGGCCAGGAGAGGCCACCCCGAGTGCCTGAACCTCATGACACTTCTGGCCTGCAGCTCCACCCAGGAACCCTGCCAAGCCTTCCTGTACCGTGGCCTGGTGCTCGGCTCATGCATCATCATGGCGGCAGCAGCCCAGGCTCTGTGCCTCTTGCCGCGCTCTGAATGCACCCACCTCTGAATGCACACGTGAGGTCAGCCCCTGAAATTTAAGGAGTGGAACATTGTCACTGGCAACTCCCGGGATGTGGCCCCCCACTCCTTGCTCCATCCGGAGGAGCTGGGAGCCGAGGCAGGGGAGTGACCTCCTGCCTGCGTGGCCATTGATATTCACACTGCATGCCAATGCACACAGCTCTTTGGAGCAGCGGGAAGGCGGAGAGCTCACTGGATGTTTTGCCACTGATAGGCAGGGTTTTTTCCAGCTCCTGCTCATTTACCAGTCGCAAGAACAATAAGGCCATTCCTTTAAATGAGGCTGTTGGACACCCTGATCAATAACAACTGAGATGTCAGTGTTCTCATTGAAAAGCAAAGCTGGAGTCGGCCCGTGTTCATAACCCGACAGGTCTTTGCCTTCAAGGAGCCTGCATTTTATCCAGGGGGGAAAGACAGTGCTACTTGGAAAGGCTGTGAAAGGAGAGCCACCAGGGCCGTGAGTGAATAAGGCTCACATACTCAGGCTTGGTCGCAGGGGTGGCTGTTCTGAGTTCCAGCTCTCCACTCCTTTCACCCAACTCCTCTTGGGAGATCTGGACATTCTGCTGGCGGACGCCATACCAGTTCACGTGGCAATGCATTCTGCAAGCAAATTATGCTTGTGGAAAGAATGCCGTTCTCTTCTGGTCCCGAGATGACACCTGCTCTTGTGACCCTCCTGCCTGCATACCAGACTAGTGCTGCATTTAAAAAAATGCATTTGGTTCGCGAACGTCCTGGTTGCTGGGTTCCAGTGGCTTCATGGTGGATTTGTTTGAATGGCGTCGGCTGTTCGCCAAAGCGTCTGTCAGCCCTCCCTGCTTTCCTTTCTAAGGCCTGCCTGTCACTTTGAAAAGCTGGGCCCAGAAGAGGACCTCTCCAGCACTGCTGACAAGCACCAAATGTTTGACACAAATATGAATCTGGATTCCTGTCAGGAATTGATTGTGCTGCTTTGGGAAGGCTTAACGGACCTGCCACTCAGTTGACAGAGCTCTATTTAAGACTTCGCTTTGTAGAACAGAGCGATCCCTTTGGGAATGCCATGCTGGGGAATGGGTTCTGTCTCCCCTCTTTCGTTGAAGAAAAAGTTTTGCTATCGGGGGATGGGGCAGGCCTGCCCCGCTCGGCCATGACGGGCAGTGCTTCATTTCTGAATGGAGTGGCCCTGGCCTGGGAGTTCATATTCCGGGTCCCAGAGATGAAATCCTAGACTAGTGAGGGAGTGGGGGCTGCAGTGATGGGGGTAAATTTGGAACTGTGGGGAGGGGTCTGGACTGAAAGCTCACTCAACTGCAGAGGTCGTACACCTCTGAGAGCTGGATGCAAATCCCTCTGAATGCAGGTCTGCCGGGGAGGGGCGGGGGTCCCACTAGCTCATTTTCCAGGTCTCCTTTCAAGCCCCCCCTCCAAACGAAGCTAAGTGGGAGGCAGGGGTCTTCACTGAGCCTTGTCCACCCAGCCCAGCTTCTTGCTTTGTGAACGTAAACGGGTAATGAGGAGGCACGGGGACCAGGAATGGTGTCACCCAGGGTTGCTTTCCCAGGTTTTCTCTTGGAAAGGTGCATGAAGTCACAGCCTGCCCCCTGCCAGTGGGCCTTCTAATTAATTTACCTTATGGATGAGCCAAAAAGGATTCATTTAACATATGGATTAGCCAGTCCCAGCCAATCAGCTTTATGCCATGACTCACTCTTTTCAGGACTCCTCTCAGGAACGGCTCCCAGGGACACCCTTTCCTCTCTGGCTTCCTCCTGCAGTCCGTGCTGCATGTGACGTGACCCCGCAAGCAGGTTGGCATCTCCTCTTCTGCTGCAGCTTTTCTTTTGAGCTTTATGGGAGTTGTCCAGGGTGGCTCTACAGCAGTGAACCTGTTTGGCGGTTGGTGGCTTTTGACACTGTCACAAACTTTGCTGAGAAAATGTGGAGCAATGCTACTAAAGATCATGGGCATTTATCTAGCATGCCACGTGTTTCATATTAGGGAAGAATGCCAGGCCCCTCCCCCAATTTCAGTTTCTTCCCAATTCTCACTTTGGCGTCATCTTCTTGCCTCATCAGTTTCCACAGTCTTGGGCCTGCTTGACAGCAACTAGATGGCTGTGCAAGTTTCAAATTCACAGTTACAAGGGCGAGAATCTCTTTGATCTCATCATTGGGCCCCTCCCCATTTCAGCAGCTAAAGGGAAGAACCATGGAAACACAGAATGGTAGAGTTGGAAGGGGCCAAGGAGGTCATCGGGTGAGCTGTGAGTTGCCCAGAGAGCCTCTGGCTATGGGGCAGCATACAAATGAAAGAAGAAATACAGGGATACCTTGTCCCCCTCAGTCTTCTTTTCCCAAAGCTGAACGTGCCCAGTTCTCTCAGTCTCTCCTCACAGGGCAGTGTTTCCAAAGCCTGGATCATTTTTGTTGCCCTCCTCTGGACCCTTTCTCATTTTTCTGCATCGTTCTTAAATCTCAGGACCCAGAACTGGGCACAATATTCCAGGGGAGGTCTGAGTAGTGAGGAGTACAGAGGAACTGCTACTTCTCATGCTTTGGAAATAATACTTCTGTTAATGTATCCCAAAATAGCATTTGTCCTTTTGGCAGCTGCATCACATTGTTGGCTCCTATTTAGCCTTTTGTCCACAATTACTCCGAAATCTGTTCCTTGTTCAGTTCTGTTGAGTTAAATCTTCCCCATCTTGAATTGATGCCTTTGGGTTCTTTTTTCTGGGTGGAGGACTTGGTGCTTCTCCTTATCGAGTCTCATTCTGCTGCTTGCAGCCCAGCGTTCATGTTTATCAAGACTGTCCTGGACCTTCATTCTGTCTTCCAGGGGGTTTGCTGTTCCACCCAGTTTTGTATCATCTGCAGATCTGATTATCTTTCCTTGCACTTCCTCATCCAAATCATTAACAAAAATGCGGAAGAGCCCTGGGCCCAGGACTGAACCCTGCAGGACCCCACTAGCTGCCTCCATCCCATTTGAGAAGGTGCCTCTGTTGAGCACTCCTTGTGTCTGATTCAGTGTCAGTTTTGGGTCCACCTAACAGTTTTTCCATCTTGTCCACTTTTGGCTAAGTTGCTTATCAGAATGTTGTGTGGCACTATGTTGAGAGGTTTGCTAAAGCCTAGGTTGATTATGTCCATACCAACAGCTTCTCTGGAATCATAAGCACCATACCAGAGAAAAGCTCCAGGGGGCCGAGAGGGGAGGAGAGCAGGCCGGCCTTGTTATGGCAGATCCTGGTAAGGCCTCAGGGTCCTTCTCTTCCACTCTGAAATGCCCCACTTAGGTGACCCAAAGCTGCTGCTGAACTGTGTGGCTGAGCCTGGAGGTGCTCTTTGCCTGTGTGCTCGGCCCGCATTGTTTCTTTCTTTCTTTATTTAAAGTGTTTATATGCCATCCAATACCAGAGTCTCTGGACGGCTTACAATGCATCCATTGATACCCACAGCCTAAGAGTTCAGGGGATTCCATCCATTCTCGCAGGATGTGATTTTTTTTTAAAGTCTGCATTTCTTGAAACACATGCTCCTGTGCATGACATGCACACATTTTGTGTGCATTTCTCCCTGTCTGTGAATCTTGGTGTGCAATTTTCCCCAATGCACATATTTTTGCAAGCACTTTTCTCAATATCATGATACATTTTTTTACATTTTTTATTTTTGCAAGCACTTTCCTCAATATCATGATACTTTTTTTACATTATTTTTCACTCTCACACACAGTTTTGCATGTATGCTGCGTTTGGAATGGCCCCTTGAAATCTGGAAATGTGGGAATACTGAGGGATATTTGCTTTCAGTTAGACATATCAAGAAGATTGTTTATGCTTGCAAATCATGTGAATGTGTTGCATTTGATGTCCCAAATACATATGAGAGCAGGAACAGATGTACTACAAGAACATTCAGGCATTCCTGATACTCCATGCCCAAATTCCCAAATTTGCATTTGTGTTCATAGAAATGCATGCTTTTAAAATAAGCATTTCTCCAAAAGTGAACTTTTTGACATATTTTCACACCTTCCCCATGGGAAAAAGTGCTCTTTTGGTTCTGATTTCTTTAAAAAAAAACATTTTTTGTTTTGTTTTCCTTACTGGAACATGAATGAAAAGATAGTACAATTGAACTCAGGAAGAATGCTGAGCTGAGCTTCGTGGTACTGTTGGGAGAAGCCTGGCAGTGGCAACAATCGCTTCCTTTGTTTCTGTCCAGGGCTTGCTTCAGGAACTGCAAGTCAGACACCCAAGCCAATCCCCCGCCCCTTCCGTGCTGCCATGCTTTAATGTATTCCAACCCATGAAAAATGCCACGAAGCAGGCTAGAATTACAGAGAGAGCACACAGGAGGGGAAGAGAGCCTTCCTCCAAGCTACAGCTGCTGTGATGAGGGTAAAAATCAGCGATGCTACAGCTCTCTCTACCTTGCTGATTTGGGATCTGTGGCAAAGGCTTTTGCCAGAAATACAGCAAGCTATGTGCAGGGAGGCACACTCTGTCCTTTGTAGCATCGATGGCAGTGTTGCAGGCTTTGGGCTTCTGGCCCTTGGAAGGCAAGTGGAGACATCAAGAAGTCTTCCTTCCAGAGAGTGCCGCCCAGCTCCTGGCCTCCTGGCTCACGTTAGCGAGCCCATCTGCTTATGAAGAGATAGATGTGCTGAAACATTTACTGATGTTCCGCTTCCTCCCCTTGTGTCACCTGAAATCTATCATCTCACAACGGTGTGTCCGGGTGCTCCTGCTAGCAGATCTGGGGAAGCAAAGCACTGGTGCGCATCCTTTCGAAAATGGTACGTGATCTGTCAGGCGAGCATATCAACGCAAGCACTGACTCCGGCGTGCTCTCCATAAATCTGCCCCTCTGCCGCTCAGGAACATATGTGTCGTCTCTTCCTTAAACATAAAAGCATTAATTACATGCCATTGTCTGGCAGTAATGGGGCACTGGCTGCCAGAGACTTGCCAAAACCCTAATTTTAACCATAAATCTGAGTGAGTGGAGATGGATGAAGATAAAGCTGGAACAGCGTATGCTGCAGCAGAGTTCCTGGCAGGAGGAGAGGTGTGGGACTTAGGGCTGCCCTCACTCAGGGGGTGGCAGTGTGTGTGGGGGGGTCAAACGTGTTGGCTCGTTTTCTGTTCCTACCGAAAGTAAGGTTTGCCAGGTGTCCAAAGAGCAAGGAATGCAGGATCCCACGCCTTGCTGCTTTTCCACTGGAATGGCTGCCCAGAAAGCATGTTGCTCGCAGGTGACTTTCAAAGAAATGTGATGCATTGTATCACCGCACTGGCCTAGCTGGGTCAGAACCGCCCACACAGACAGCCCTGTGGCCCTTGACAGGCGGCTTCCCAAGGACCAGCTGAAGATGCTGACAACAGAAACAGAGCAGAGTGTATGCTTTCACCCTGCGCTATGATCCTCCTTTTCCCACACGGCAAGAAATTGATTTCAGCTCATTTCTTCACTTTGCACCTTGCAGAACCGAATGCAGGCTCGAACTCAGTCTGTGGTGAAAGTCCACACATTGCCAATGCTGCAATGTGATTTGTGGAGCAGAAAAAATATATTCAAAATGCTCATGTTTGAAAAATGTGCAGGGGATAATGTGTTCTTTTCAAAGAACTAAAGTCAAACAAAGAAATGTGGCTTCATCAATGGAAGAAAAATAAGTGCATTTTAAAAATGCACAGAACTGAAGTGTACATTTGGGGAAATATACATGAATTTTCATGTGATGAAAACAAACAAATAAATAAGCAAACAAACAAGCAAACAATCAAACAAACCAAAGCTCGTGATCTGGAAAGAGTTTCAAGGAGAAATCCAGGGAGCTTCCAGCTTTACTGATTTGCATTTCCCTAAGATCAGTGCTGGAGACTCAGGTCAATTGGCTCACTTCCAAGTAGCAATGAGCTGAGTTAACATGAGATTTCTAAATCGAAATGCTTCCCATGTGGCAGGACACAGCAGAGGCGATGGGAGGAGTTTCAGAGGGGTGGGAGCAGAATAGGGGTAGGGGGTTGAGATAGTGGTCAGCAAAGGCCAGGCAAGACTTTGCTCTTCTTCTTGGCATGAGGGAGTAGGTGGGAAGAGGGGCAAGGGGGTGGGGGGGGGGCAGGGCTTGGCTCTTGAGGCTTGAGAAGAGACTTGAGAGTTGTCTCAAAAATGCCTTGCAACTGGACTTGAGACGTCGGTACTGCCTAAGGTTATGCTCTATAGATATCTGAAAATTAGGCAGAGGGAGTCTATCTGTCCCTTACCACAGGGCAGACGTGCGAGTGGATCCTGCCCCACCTTTGGCCCACCTCTGTCTCCAGTCAGCCAGGATATTCTTCTTGGGTAGGAGCAGGTGCAGCCCCAGGCAACCCCCAAACCATCCCGGGAGCTGTCAGTTTGCTAGGACTCTGCCTGACCAGAGTGCCTTGTGGCATTCCTGTCCAGCTGGGGCTGAGAAGGTCCCTGCAAACTACAAGCCAGTCCCAGCTGGGGCATTTCCAAGTGGTCAGAGCCTCATTTTCCAGGCAGGGGATCACAGTGCATGAGTGGAGGTCTCTGTTGACTTTGCTTCTGCCGAGCAGGTCAGGGTGCAGCAGAAAGGCCCTGCCAAGCACTCCTGCTCTTCCCCACTGTGAGCTTTCTGGGCCATTCTCCAGCCGCCATGTCAGATCTTGTCATTGCTCTTCATTGCAGGAATAAGGAAGCTCCCCTGTGGGGTATACAGGGCTCTGAGGCCACATCCCGTCCAAGCACTGCAAGGTGCACATTAGCTTTGCTTCTGTAAGGTTGCTGCACAGGACTATAGGATGCAGCCTGTCCCTCGATCAGACCAGTGGTCCACACATCCTGTCTTCCCTACTCTGACAGGCTGTGGCTCTCAGGCAGGGCGGGCTTTTCCACCACCTGCTTCCCAATGCTTTCAACAGGACATGCCAGGAATACAGCCTGAGACTTTTTAGATGCAGTGGAATTAAAGCGTGAGGGATTCCCTAACAGCTGCAAGCATTAAAGCCCCTGTGTTCTGGGCTGCTTTTGCTTTGCTGAGCAAGGTCAGATTCACACAAGATAATTTTTAGATGTACATCCAAGATCTGCTCCCATAGCAAGTGCCCAGGGATCTCATGAGAAAGGCACGTGCTTCATACAGCCATGCTAGTTGGAAAGCCAGGATCTGGGTCCCTTCCCCAGTGTGGTTGCTCACAAGTCCAGGATGGTCGGGTAAACACCCCCATCCCCTTTCTCCTCTCGCTTTGAAACTGGTCTCCCTGTCAAATGAATGGGTAAAGCTGCTGAAGACAGGGAGCAAGAGAAACAGAAGAGAGCCCAAAAGCAGCGGGCATGTCCAGCGTGCCTAGGTCGTGCGGCAGCTCCCCTGTTGGGTCAACGCAGGAACACGTCTGATTGTGAGACAGCAAGCTGCGCACATTGGGCTCAGCCATCTTTCATTTCATGCATCATTAGAAGCCGCACTGATTCCAAGCAGTCACCCTGCCTCACTTTGCCTTTGTGGCGGAGGGAAGGAAAGCCTGCATGGTTGCCTTGATTCACAGGGGTCGGAAAACCTGGCCTGTTACCGAAGCGAACAGATGCAGCCCCATAGCTAGTCCCTCACAGGGTGCTCTGTCTGGTAGCACGTCCTGTGGGCACCTGACCTTGGCCACAGGGTCTTATTTACATTCCTGAATGAGGACAGGGAAATGGCAGGTGATTTGCATGCCTAAGAGGTGGGGAGTGCAGAAACTGATGAGGATGAGCTGAACATGTCTGGGGAGGACGAGACTGGAACCTAGATCTTTCCATATTATGGGGGGGGCAGTATCATGGAGTGGGGGGAAGCAGAGCCAGGGCTCATAGGGTTGAAGTGCTATGTCATTTTGATTAGCAGGGTATTGATGCCAGTGCAAATTTCACTGTTCCTACAGAGCTAAGCTGAGCCTTGCTGGAGGTAAATGCCTGTTTCCAGCAGCTAGATATTGTTATCAGATATTCCTTCATGCACACACATGGTGTGCACGCACGCGCACATACACACACACACGTATGGCTCAGCACAGCTACCTGCTTTTCTAGTGAAGAGTGCCTGTCCTTAAAAAGTTACTGCTGCACTACTTGATGCTGCCTGCTGTCTAGGACAATTTCTGCAGCATTTCTTCTGGTCCCAGTCCTGGCGAGAGCAGATGCAGCAGTCATGGAATGAGCGGAGTGGTCCTGTTGTGGATCCGTAACTAGTTATGGGGCAGAAAGTGGCGAGCAGGAATATGGAGATGATTCTCCCAATGGGGGAAAATAAATGTCAGGGCTGCTCTTGGGAGAAATGTCATCCAGCTTATTCATGAATGATTTGGAACTGGGGGTGAGCAGTGGTCCAGTTTCCTGATGACTCCTGACACATTAGAGATTGCAAGGAGCTGCAAGAGGATCTCTTCAGACTGGGAGAATGGGATCGAAATGGCAAATATGGCTCCATGTAGACAAGAGTAGGATAATGCACACTGGAGGGAAAACCCCAGCTTAAAAATTCTGCCATGCTGGCTTCTCAAGGTGACCCCGTGGGGCATTTGGGCTTGGTTCGTAGCACTTGGGAGGGCTCTCTCCCAGTTGGAAGGTCACCTATTCCCACCTGGAAGAAACACACTAGCTGTTACGGGGCGGTCACCAAGGGCAGAGGCTGGCACAGAGGCTGCAGCACTGGGAGGGACCTGGTTTCTTTAGATCAGGGGTCTCAAACTCAATTGACCTGGGGGCCGCTGGAAGTAGAGTCTGGGCGAGGCTGGGCCGCATCAAGTATTCCACCCCCGTGGTGGTGGTGGGCCGCTCATCCCGTGTCGCTCCCCGAGGCTGCCGGCGCCTGGAAGGCCACAGGGCCCCTCCCCCGTGCCCCCCCATCCCGGCAATTGGCCCACGGGCCGCGAGTTTGAGACCCCTGCTCTAGATGTTTAGGGCCATGTGCAGACAGTTGAAGATGCCCCCCCCCCAACACCTTCTCTGCCCTCAGCCCTCAGAAATCTGAGGTGGAGGCAGTCTTTGTCTGTATTTGAAGCCACGTAATTCAGCAGATCCCAGAGTGAAGTGCCAACCAGCCAGGCTGACTGAAGGAGAGTGTCAGGTTTATTTTTCAAACCAAGGAAGGCGCCGTTCAACCTTTTCTTCTGCCATCCCCCCATGTCAGCTTTTTATCAGAGCAGGCACCGGTGGCATGCAATTCAGCACATCCAGCCCGGGTCCCACAACAAACAAAGAGCTCCTGTAGCTTCGGAACTGGCCGGGCCGCTGTTTTGATGCGGCACTCCTTTGCAACCTTTGCTCAGTGGGTGAGGAGCTCAGCCTTCATCCCTGTGGCTGATATTGTGTTGGATCCTGTGAGGTCTTTGTCTTGCAGGGAGATCAAAACTAGAGGAGGGCAGGCCTGTTTTGAAAGCCAGTCAGCAGGCGAAACCTCAGATGCGCGTTCCTGCATCGCTGATGCGCTTGTGATGTGATTCCAAGGATAAATTAGCACCACTACGGTAAGTACTGCACATGTAAACCTCAATGACAACAGTATTAGATGTCAGCAAGAGCTCCTAATTTTTAAAAAGGGGGAATTCTTTATGCAGTTCAAAGTTATTTGGAAATTAAAGGCAACCAACAAA
The DNA here is from genome assembly GCF_004798865.1 of Varanus komodoensis. Taxonomy (NCBI): domain Eukaryota; kingdom Metazoa; phylum Chordata; class Lepidosauria; order Squamata; family Varanidae; genus Varanus; species Varanus komodoensis. Next base: position 3,199,684 of record NW_025336386.1, read on the forward strand.
GCAGAATCGCTAAACCAGATCACAAAGCATGGAGTTCAAACACCCGTGTGGGCACTAAGTCCTGGGGACGACAGGCTGCACGTTAGTGATTCCAGCCTAGGGTGTGTGTCCCCCACGGGGTCTGAGCCAGGACATTTGAACAACGGCAGGAAAAGGTACATACATCAGCAGTGCAAGACAAGAGACAAGTCCAAAGTTCTGAAATTAATTAAATGGTATGATGAGTGGCAGAGCTGGCCTTCTTTGCTATTGAGCCTTGAGAAAAGCTCCGTCCCTGCCTTGGTTACTGTGGTGAATGGTGTGTGTGTGTGTGTGGGGGGGGGGGGGGGTTCTGTGGCACCAGTGCCCCCCCTTCAGCAGGCCCTCAGGCCATCCTGTGAGCCGTGTTCCAGGAGTGAGCTCTTCCAGGTCTTCTCTACCTCTCTTTGTCATCATTTCAAGTTTTAAATTGATTTTTCAGTTTGTGTATTAACAGATATGGAACAGTGGAGGAAAACTGGCACAGTAAAAAAAAAAGTTCTTTCCTTATACCTGTATAAAAAATAAGTAATACTGTAGTATAATATAAATACTGTAGTAAGTTGAATGTAGTTCCAGATTTAAGACTGTATCTTGCACCAGCTGAACCTGATTTCAGAAACCTGTGGCCTCAAAGCAAGCTCAAGGATCGCACTGAACATTTGTTATGTATACAATATTTTTGAGTGTTTTGAAATATAATTTTATATAATATATTATATATAGTTATATATAACATATCATACTTCCTATAATATTTAAAAATATTATTTCAAAACATGTTAAATATTTCAATGATTAATAAAGTAACAAATGTAATGTATTGATTAATGTAATCTGTGATGTATTTACATGAATTCATTGTATCCTTTGAGTTTTGAATGAAAATATAGTTCCGCTGTCTGCTCCCCATTAGGCCATTGCCTTTTAATCCCATGATTGGGCTATTTATTTACAGTTCCAACATATAAATTTGAACTAACAGCAACTATGTTAATGAAAAGACTTTGCTAACATGGAGGGTGCAGTTAATGGAAATTGGCCTCCAAGGAGTGGGAGCCACTGCTGTGAGAGGCTCTTGAGAGGCAGTGCAGTTCAGTGGGCAGGATCCCATGAGCTTCTGAAAATACCTTTCCTGGAGGCAACCAGCAGTCCTTTGCATCCCCGGAGCACATGTGGCATCAGAGGCAGTCCCAGATCATGGAGTTTGGTTCTGGAACCTTGAATCCCCCAGTCCCGGCCAAGAGTTCCATTTCTGCCCCACCAAATTCGCACCCGGGCAGGCCTTGTTGCTGGCCAAAGCAGCCTCTGCAAAATGGGCGAAGGCTCCTGGATTTTGAGCCCCTCCATGGGTGAGTCTTACTTCTTGCCGATGTGGTCCAGCCAGGTGCTCCGCACCCTCTTCCACTTGCAGCGCCCCCTAATCCCCCCTCCCTCTCTGTTGCCTGGACCAGGGCAAGAGGAAGTGAACGAGCCGGTGGCAGTGGCAAGGAGGAGAAGCACAGTCCTCGGGCTCTTTCAGTGGGCCCCTCCTGGAGGCGGCTGCCTTGGCATGTGCCTGTTGCAGTGTGCATGGGTCGCTGAAGGCCTGAGACCCAGAGGAAAATGGAGAATCCAAAAGCTTTCAGGGACTGACCGGGACTGAGCATTTTTCACAGCAAAACGGAGAGGCCGGGAGTGGCTGGAGAAAGGAACGTAACAGATAGGATAGAGAGAGCACGGAATGTGGCGAGGAGCATCTGAGTTCGAGGTCAAGCAGGACCGGCACACCTGGCGCCAGCTCTGCGCAGTGGAGTTCCCTGTGCGATGCAGTCGGACTAAGCTGACAGCGGCAACTTGCAGGTAGGCACAGAATGCCTGGGCGCTCCAGCTCCCGTGTGTGCCAGGGCAGTGCCGGACTGGTCACCCACAGTCTCGATGGATCACCGCTGGAGAGGGTCTGCTGGCTGTGAGTATGAGTGTTGCAGGAATGCGGGTGTGAACGAGGCCTCTTGATACTGTTGCTGATCGATGACTGCTGAACTCGTGTTCTTATACCTCTGCATTCGTTATATCATAGAATAAATGCTACATGCATAGTGTTCAAAACCAGATCTGGCGTTCAGTCTCTCTTTGGTAAGGGCTTTCCCTGGAAACTTGGTAGTCTCCTCTTTCCTGAATGAAGGGCCGCTGCGTTCTGGTCACATGCCCAGCCGTTTCTGCTCTTGGCGTCAGCAGCGCTCTCAGGCTTCCAGCCTGGAAAGCATCTGTGGAGGCATCTCCCAGTGCGGGAAAACATCATGGACGGCATTTCCCACATTTTCCTCTGCTAATGGTGCACTTAGCATGTGGTTTATGCATGTCATAGGACAATGCTTTTTTTGTAAAAAAAAAAAAAAAAAAAAGGGTGCCGGAACTCGCGTCTTGAGGTCACACTTTTACACAATGGTCGCCGCCGGCAGTAAGCACTCACGTGACCATGAGCTGAACAAGCCACTTCCATGGGCCACCTGAGGCCCAGACTGGAGGGTGCCCTCCTGTGCTTTAGAGGCATAAACAAGCCCTGTGCCACTCTCTGGAAATCACCTTGATTGTGTAAACAAACGGGGGGTGGTGAGCGAGGGCGAATGGGCAGCTGGGCGCTCTTACGTCCTCTTGTAACAGGGCAAATTGGTGGAGGTGGTGGACCAAAGGAGGGAAGGCTGCGGCTTTCCAGGTGATGCTGGACTACAGTTCCCTTCTTCCCCCTCCATGAGCAAACTTGTCTCAAACTAATGGAGCCCAGCAACCTCTGGATGGCCACAGGCAAACCGCCCCCACTGCAGAGTCTCTCAATTGGCTGGGCTCTAACATTTCAGACTGCAGGGGGGTTTGTGTGTGCACGTGCAAGAAAGTGAATGTATGGCTGTTCCCTTGCATCATTCTCAAGCTCAGAGTACAGCAGAAGCGCCTGCAGCCTCCCCACACACCCCCTCGGACATTGCTGGGCTATAATTTCCATCAGCCACAACATGCCTACCCACTGGCAAAGTAAGATGGGAGTAGCAATTCCCCAGATCTGGAGGGTTGCAAGTTCCCCAGCAAGGGGCAAGATCTTCTCAGTGTGGCCTCCTCCCATTACGGTTCTCTCTGGGAGTGAAATGATTTCACCTCCTGCAAAGGAAATGCCGCCCCGGGAGGGCAGCAGGTGCTCCCCAGAGACTGGCCGTCTGGATGCAGCTGGCAAGGCCCAAGCCACCAGGATGGGGGAAGGTGAGGAGGTGACCCTCGTCCACAGACAAGCGGGCTGGGAGCAGGCCTGGGCAGAGCAGGCGGGCTGTCCCGGCAGGGAGACCCCGAGGCACGGCCAGCAGAGAGTAGGGGAGGCGGCTGTTTATTGGAGAAGAGGTCTGGGCCCCACAGGGACGGGAGACGGGAACGCGGAATGGGAAAAGCTTCGGGAGGAGAAGGGGAAGAACAGGGCAGCGTCGACAATCAGCGCCAACACACAAGCAGCCCGCAGGCACTATGTTAATGATTTTTGCTGCCGATCTGCTACGCCCAACAGGGCGATTCACAATCACTTGGAAAAATCTGTGAAAAAAAGGTGCCGGAACGCAGGAACAAAAAAAGCCCTGTCATAGGAACACTCTGGCTTTAGGTAGCCACCATTGCTGTTAAATTTCCTTCCTACTTCTCCCCCTCCTTGAGGGAAAGTTTGGGAAACTGGGCTTAGTGTCGACTCAAATTGGGTCAAAACACAAATGTGTTATTTAAGGCCCAAATCCAATCAGTTCAGGTCATTCCCATGTGTGTTACCCTGATGCGTCACTAAATGAGAGAGGTGTACAAAGCATTTATAGGAAATATATGCACTGCTTCCTTTTCTTACGAGCGGAAATGAACCAGCTTTGACAAACCATTGTTAAGATTTGTTACAGCCATGGCAGGGAGGGACGGAAATTAAACTTGCTTTGAAAGCTACAACTTGGTCCAGGGACAACCAATGCGTGTCGTCAGATTGGACAGTTTCCACCCTATATGCAACACGTGCCTCTGTTTTCCCCTGCACATCTCCCCCTCTCTTGGTGTGTCATTTCAAGCCTCTTGATGCCTCAGATGTTGGCCAATTACCCAGATGTTTTTGAAGTTTCCTGTCACTGCTCTTGAAGATTTTGAAAACACGTGTCATTTTTCAAATGAAGAGAGAGAGGAAAATGCAATGGGCATCACTTACGCAAAAACGGAGGTGGGGGAAGCAAAAAAATAATATAAATAGCATTGTAAAATAATATAAAATAGCACTGTGGAGCAAAGCAAACTGAAATTCCAAAGCAACTTGAAAAACGGCTTGTGTGAACTGCTTATAAAAGTGAGATCTGGCAAGTCTAGTAAGGTAGAGTTTGTGTACGCCTTTAAGGGCACATGTTTGGACAGAAAACACCTACATCTCCCAAGGTGCCCCAGGCAGCTGTGCTGAAACACTGAGGTGAAACATTCTGCACTGCAATTTCTAGTTGCGGCATCCAGTTAGATCTCTGTTCTGCAGTGACCTGTGCTGAGCACGTTCTGAGGCCAACCGTGTTAGCAATGTCCACATCTGAGAAGACAACCATGGGCTGTTGGGGGACACCGTTCAAAGCATCTAGAGGGTACCTGCCTGGAAATCTGCATGGTAGCATGGCTGTGATTCAGTCCAGGTGACAAAAACTTGATGGATGGTGACATGTCAATGGAACATGCTTGGACTTTTGGCATTCACACATGTAACCTGATGTGCGCACACACTTGACCAGCATCAGAATACCCCCTCATGCCATACCCACGTAATCCTGCATGAAGGTTTCAGGAGGCAGTGCTGTTGAGCACTGAGGATGTACGAAAAGGTAACGCAAGCTAAGCCTTTACTTTTCCACGCTGGTCCTTCCGTAGCGGCTTAAAGGCTCTTGTTGGGTGAGTGCAATTCTACCAAGGTTCAGGCAGACAAAAAGGCCTGCAGCTCTGTGGGCCCCTTTCCTCTCCAGCCTGCGCAGGATTGCACCTGGTGGCCTGTCCCAAAGTGGCCCGAAGGTGACGGGTGGCACTCAAGCGGAAGGCCCACCAAGGGCTCCTTGGTATCTCTAGACACAAAGCCAGCTCTGTGTGCTCTTGAAAGCCCTCTCTGCCATACTCATGAATAGCAAATGAGGATTTATGTTTGTGGAGGAGGAAAAATACTTATGTGGAGTCTTATATTTAATCTTTTTTCATATATTATATAAAAAGATGATGCACTGGTAATCCCTCAGGCATATCATTTCGGTGTTGGGGCAGAAAACAGCCTCCTCCCCAAAGCTTTTGGGCACAAAACCAAGTACAGAAAAAGACACAAAGACACAACTGGGGTTGTTGTGTCCTTAAATTCTTAATTCATTTAGTTTTCAGTCTCAAATGGAAATATTACCATATTTTTCGCTCTATAAGATGCTCCTGACCATAAGACGCACCTAGTTTTTAGAGGAGGAAAACAAGAAAAAAAATATTCTGAATCAAATGGTTTACTAAACTATTTAATAAACTATAACAGAATACAGTAATACCGTATCTCAACCTTGTAAAGTGAACAGCAGTCAACAGTGGCATTAAGAACCATCATCACTGTCATTAACAAAAGAGAGACTTTAAAGTTCGAGTACTCTTCTAGTTTTCATTGAACCCATAGAACTCATCATCACTAGAGTCAGAATGTATGAAGCTCTGTTGTTCACAATCGCTGACATCACTTTCTTAGTCAGTAGTGGAATTATTGAAGGAATCCACAATCTACACCAGTTATACAAGAGCTGCTGCAGAGAATTGAAGAACAAATCTAAAAAAGCCAGTAATGTCCACGCTGCCCTACTAGTAAATAATAGAAAAAAACTTCTGACAAAAAATGAGATATTGTACAGTAAATCAAACACACAGCGGACTAAGTAGCTTTTGAAGAATAAACTTCATACACGAAGGTAATGCTGTTCAAATATCCACTGATCATAAAAATCAACTAACAGATAACTGATCCATGGAAAGCTTCCTGATAATCACAGGCACATTCCCCATCACTTCCCCATGGGCTTCATTAAAAGACGGGTTGCCATTTGAAAACACACACCGACCTGTGATTAACAGCTCTCACCTGTGCCGGAGAAGGGGGGCGGAGCAGGGTGCACCGAGCGCGTGCCGGCCAGGTGTGGTGCAGCCGGACTGGCAGTGTGCCGGCAGTGGTCTTCCGGGCGGTGCAGCGGTGGCGGTGGCACCAGGTCTTCCCGGGCAGTGGGGGTGAGCAGTCTGTCTCTCCATGCGGCCGGTGGGTTAAAGGCCGCAGCTCCTTCTCCTCCGCATGCCTCCCCTTGAGCGGCACAGCTCTCACCTGTGCCGGGGGGGGGGCGGAGCAGGGCACGCCGAGCATGTGCCGGCCAGTGGTGCAGGCGGCCAGCAGCATCCCGGGCGTCGGGCACACACACATTCACTCTATAAGACACACAGACATTTCCCCTTTTGAGGGGGAAAAAAGTGTGTCTTATAGAGCGAAAAATATGGTAATTTGTTTTGAAGCTTTTCTTTTCTTTTCTTTTCTTTTCTTTTCTTTTCTTTTCTTTTCTTTTAAGAAGATTGAGCTTTATCATTTAACAAAGTAGTTTTACAGTATATTAAAAAGTTATAGAGGGAAAATGCAGGAGGAATTCAGGACATTATTGAGATGTGACTTAAAGAAGGCACATCTTTAAAGTTCTCCTTGCTGGGTTTCTTTTGTTTTGGAGGTGAAGAGGAACCAAATTATTTTGTCTCTTGCAGCACCACTTGCTGTGTCCTGCAACCCCCAGTGGAACTTGTTCCCGGGTAAATTTGTCCGGCAAGGATGGGGGAAGTGGGGCCTCCTGAATTCACCGTTTTGCTGGCTGGGGCTGAAAAGGATCGCAGTCTGTCAGGACATCTCAGAATCATAGACGGGGAGACTGTACATCCGAATTCACAGAAAGATGCTGTGCTCTGTCTCAGCAGTTTATTGGCAGGACACCCAGGTGCCCCTCTCTGGCAGAGGAAAAACTACAGGGCTTTTGGGTAGCTAGTAAACCGAACTGGCTATGGGCTTCCAGAACATATGCAGAAGTTCTATAAGTTGTGGGTCATGTACACAGTTTCAGGGCAGTGATGAGATTCTGCCATGGGGAAGTGCAAAAACATAATACAGTAAAATTGACAAATCATTATAGACATCAAATAAAACAAACAGGAGTTTCAGATTTCTAACAGGTTTCAATGTTTGATTTTTACAATCAGAGAAACAAATTTCCTTAAGACAAAGCATGAGCTGGCCTGGAATTGTTATGTTGCAAAGGAGGCATAGCAACAATGTTTCAGTCTGAAATACCACCCAGTGCACTGACCTGCGAGGTGCATGAGAGATGGAAGCACTGAGCTCTTGAAGTTTTGGCCAGAAAAGACACTTGGCTCCTCCTCCCACACCAGATTCTGGAGGCACCACTTTCCCAGGGCACTGTTTTGTGATTCCCCAGCTATTGTGCCACTTTTCTTCTATTCCCAGAGCTTCAGTCACCTGCAGTAAGCACTTTCACAGGATGCTTTTCAGATAATTCTGGTCCCACCCCTTTTGCCTTTGGTCCTGCCCAAGCTGGAATATGGCCCTGGCTAACATCTCCCAAACTAATTGCACCCCCTGGGCAGGAAGATATTCTCACCTGGTCAGGCAGGTGTATAGGAAATGGATCAAAGCCACAGCTTAAATAAGCAGTGTCAATGCTGGGTTCGTCCACATGGCACCCTCAGAAGCGGCTCAGCTTCAACCTCTGGGAAATGGGTGCCATTTTGTGCTAGAGCATCTGCCTTACATGCAGGATGTCCCAGGTGCAGTCTCCAAGTCCTCTGAAAGACTGGAAGGCCACCATCTCTCCCTGCTTATGCCACTGAACTCCATCTTGTTCTTGCTTTGTGCCATCAAGCTGTCCCCAACTTGTGGCAGCCCTGTGAGTGGAAGCCCTCTAAAATGTCCTATCTGTGACAGCCCTGCTCAGCTGTTCTAAACTCAATGGAGTCCCTCCATCTCATATTTGGTCTTCGCCTCTTCCCCGTCCCCATCTCCTTCCCCTCCCTTCAATTTTCCTTAGCATGATGGCCTTCTCCAGGGAGCCATCTCAGGACGTCTCTGACGAGCCTCCATTTTTACCGCTTTTGCTTTTAGGGAAAGCCCTGAAGTGATTTGCTCTTGGACCCCCTTGTTTGACTTTCTGTTGGCCCAGGGAATTCACAAAGATCTCCTCCTGCACCATGTTTTGAATGCATCGATTTTCTTCCAGCAGTTTCCTTCACTGCCCAACTTTTAATGCAGATGCCTTGGTCTCCGCTAAACAGAGCAGCATAATGCAGCTTCCTGTGTACTCCGGACTCGATCTCACTACTTTGCTGACCACAGGTCTGACTTGGGATGCTATTCCTATAGGGATTGGGAAGGCTGGAGAGCTAGCTAGCTTATTCCAAGCTGGCAAGTCTATCATTGACTCAGCTGAGACTAGGGGAATTTCTCCATAAAGGATGCTAATTCTTTAAACCAGCAACAACCTGGAAATGAATCCAACTTACAGCACGTCCATCTCTAGCAGTCATGCTCCTGCTGGCTGCTGCTCTGGTGATGCATTGTGATAATATGCTAGTGATGATATTCTAATAATAAATGATAGTAATTCATTATCAAGACGTCATCATGCCAGTGATGTATTGCTGTAATAGATCATTGGAGAATGGAAGGCAGAGTATTAGAGAGACAAATTTGTGTACACACCCACTGCTTGCACTTTCTCTCTCTATAGCTCCATCGAAACCATATATGTGGCACTGCTGTGCATACATCTATCAACATAATATACATTTAATTCACTCAAATGTGTACATTGGAATAAGATAAAAGGGTGCTGGATTAACAGAACCGTATTCTGTTTTCCTCAGAGAATTAATGTACTCCCCTTGACTGCCTGGTTAGATGTGGAAACTGATGGACCAAGTTAAAATACACTGTAGATTTAAAGTCCTGTGGCCAAGGACCAAACTGGCTTTTGCAGCTATAAGTTTTGATATTCCCATTCTGCTTATAAGCAAGATAAGGTGCAAGGTATCATTCTGTTCTCTTCACCTCTCCGAGAATTCAGGGTTAACTCCTTTAGGATGACCAAGTATGTTGGAGTTATAGAAGTTTTTTTTAAAAACAATTTATTGTTTTTCTTTTTTGGAAGTGTATTTATTTCCATTTCTAAAATGTATGAGTCACCACAGGGTGATGTACCCATAGCACTATAAAATCTACATACATTCAATCAAAATATGTTACTTAAAAATAACTAACAATAAAAATCAATTAGAATAGAGGCGAAAAGGCATCACTAATCTGAAATTATCCTGTCAATAAGCTAAGGTAAAAAAAGCATTCAAGCTATAAGAGGATTGAAAGGCCTGGGAAAAGATAAGGGTGTTTAGTTGTGCAGGAAAGGTGCCAGGTGGACCTTTCCTGGGCAGGCATTCCGTGACTGCACCTGAGTGGCCAACAGCTGTTCCTCGGCATGTGAAGGCGCCCCGGAGTGCCCTCTCGGAGAAAGCAACCAGGCCGAGAGGCAGCTGTGAACACTCCTGGCACCCCAGCAGGGCAGCCAGAAAGCATCTCCTGCACCACACGCAGTGGAAATGAAGGCTGCAAAGCACATGCAGGGAAGAAGGAAGCCAGCTGCACAGCACCTGCGGGGGGGGGGGGGGGAGCTCGATTCCTGGGGAGCACCATGTGAGTGTCCGGAGTGCTCAGCAGGAAACCAGGTTCGTGGCTGTGGGAAAGCCAGCCAGGAAGATGAGCCCAGGAAATCTGGTGGATTCCCACCCCAGAAAAAATTCCTCACCCCTCTCCCCTTCACTATGGGTCCCCCATTTGGAAGCTTCAGGTTCCCCTGTGCAGGACTGGCTTGCATCATGCCAAGCGATCCTGGATGTTCCACCTCGCAGCAGTTGCTGATGCAGAAGGCAACATGCTTGTTGTGGGTCAGGCCGTATAATTCACAGGACAGCCCAAAGCAGGGCTGCTCCATTTCTCCCTGCCACCACTGCAAGCTCAGGCAGAATTGCAGCAGGGAAACAAGAAGAGTTCTTTTAGCCTTTGAGCTCGCACTGAAGTACTTGAAACCCTCTCAGGGGAGCTGATATTACTGGGGCAGGCAGTGTAAATTTCAAACCTGGCTGCACACATGCAAAGAAAGGAGAGGTTTTGTTCCCCACAGAATTTTGGTTGTCGATACATTGCTCTTTACGTAGCCAAAAGGTGCTGGATGTATGAGCCGCATTGTCTAGTAACGATCCCCCGTGGCTGTCCTTGTTGGACTATTGATAACATATTTATTGATTATGGAGTTGGCTGGCTCTGCATCTCCCTGGAGACACGCAGGCAACAAAACAGGCTGACAAAGGCCTTTAAACTCTGCAACTTTCTTCCTTGGAAACCTACCTTCTGATATTTAACCTCTCTGCTTCCAAACAAGAGAGGCTTCCTTGGCCTGGCTCATGCCTTACAAGCTTTTTAAAGACCAAGTGAGACGTAATGAAGGCTAACCCAAAGTTCGGTAAACACGAGCCTTCTCCACTCGTGAATGGAGCAATAGGCAGACGGTGTCATGTGACTGAGGGCTTCACAGTCTCCTCACTATGGGGGTGCTGGAGGCAACACTGGGATGGTTCAGTGTTCCCCGCAGCCCCTCCCCCCTTTGCTGATAGCAAATACTTTACATGATTGGGGGGTAAGAGCCACCAGGTGGCTGGCTGCCCAGGGCTGCAGATCAAGGCAGGAGCAAAGTGGTGGGGCAGAAAGAGGGAGGCCATCCAAGCTGAGCCCACGGAGCTCCAACAAAGACAGTAAATGGAAGGCCAGATTCAGCCTCTGCAGAGATTAGACAAACAACTCCTTCCGATGTCCTCCAGAGCTTAAGTAAGTCCTTTCTAGTGATACTTGTCTTCACACATGCAAAATGGATCCCTCTGGCCTGGCCCATTTTAGTGTATGTGCCTTTGAACAGCTGCCCTGGCATGTGGTTTGTGTTTTTGGCAGAAATCAGACTGTAGGTGCTAACTTCTTAAAGCCCTGTAGGAAGAATGGGGGAACTGAAGACCTGTGGACTAAATTCAGCCCTTCTGCAGCTCACATCTGGCCTTCAGTGCTCCCCAGAAGATCCAAGCCTTTTTCTTGGCCCTCAGTCATTTCCCTTCCCTTCCCTTCCCTTCCCTTCCCTTCCCTTCCCTTCCCTTCCCTTCCCTTCCCTTCCCTCCCCTCCCCCCCCTTTTTTTGCAGCCTTTTCCCCATTCGGGAGGGTTGAAATAATTTCAGAGACCTGAGGCTTTGTAACTGAGAGTGAGACTAGGCAAGACTCGACTGGCATGCTTGGCCCCACCCCTTTGCCTTTGGCCACTCCCACTCCAGAACCCGGACCTCAAGACATTCTCCAAAACAGAAGTCTTCCCACCCTGCTGGCCTGCATGGAAACTCAAGGATTGCTGTTCGCTACCTCAGCCTGTAAGCCCATCAGGAGAAGCTCTTCTTCAGACATCCCTAATGGTGCCAGGTGAGATCCTTATTTTTGAAGACTTTTCAAGATCAAAGCAGTGTTTACCTTGGAAACTGGTCAGGGTTTATGCTGTGTGGCCTCCATTATTCTTTCAGTGAAGTTTTTGTATTAGATGATGGCATGGCCCTGATCCGTCCATCCATCCGACTACATGAACAAAGGCTCCTGGGAAAGTCTGATTGTGCTAAGCAAGCACATCGGCTCATCCTCCAGGATGCCTTCCCGGAGTTGCATCAGTAATTGGAGAGTATTCGTGGCTACATTTCAAAATTCTAGCAATGCACGACGGGCATTTGCCCCATCATGTCCTCTGATGCCATCATTCTGCTTTCAATTATCATGGGGTAATGGATAGAGACAGTTCTGACTGTAAGCTGTTTTCTGAACGGAGAGTTCTATCAACACGCAGTTATTTATGCTAATGGAAATAATGATCTTTTTATAGCTCTTGTCATAGATAGGGAAGGATTGCCTGCCAACTGTGTATGTTAGCCAGTGGCTACAGATTAATCATTTAAACTGTAGCCGTAATTGGAACTAGTCAGGCCAATTTGGGCAGAAGAGTATTTGAAGGACAGCAACTGTTTTTAAAGCAAGCATAAATTCAGCCCAGGACCTGTGGTTCCCCTACTCACTTAGTAGTAGGGATGTAGGAGGAAGTCCCAGGCAATTCGGTAGGTCTTCCTTCTGAATAAACTGATATATATTGGGTAATCTCTCCCCATTGTTCTAAAAGGGCCGCACCATAAGGAGATGAGAAGCTCATCCTTTTCTGGAGCTCCTTTGTCTTACCTGCTGCTCCCATTGGGTGAAATGGAGCCACAGGGTGTGGGGGGGGGCATGTTTCATTGAGCACATCTGAGTGTACATGTAACACATGGATGGGGACTCTCCAGCCCAAGGAAGATCCCACTTGTGGAGTTTCCCATCTGGCTTGTGGAGCCCCTTGGACAAATTTCCTCTGTAAGCTGCAGCACATGGCCAGCGATGCAGCGGGAAGTCTGCTGAGTGTGTTGCCCGTCCTTCCCAGCTGGGAGGGTCAGTGGCACATGGAAGGAGTGCCCGGCCCAAACTGTGGCAGCCTCACCGGTCTGTGGCAGGGTGGGGGTAATGCAGTTCCCTGACCCTGAAATCAAGGATGGTCCGGACAGCGGAGGCTGCCCCGCCAGGAAAATGCACAAAATCTTCAATAGAGAATAACTTCCCTGCTAATCTTTATTCATTTATTATGTTTATATCTGGACTTTTTTCTTTTCAAGCACCCAAGTCTGCTTGCATCATTCTCCTCCTTTGGTGTCCTCATTTATTCCCCAAGAATGCATACAGGTAGTGCAGAACAATTGCAAGAATTGGTGGCCCGACTTTTTGCAATTGGCCAGCTCTTCATGTGCCTCCACAAGCCGCAAAACCAAGTAGCTGTTCCAACCTCCTGCATTTCCTTTCTCCCCTTTTCCTGGTTCAGACTGCAGTTCAGACTTTCATTAATACGCCCATCCATTATATTAATATATGGGCAAAGCAAGGTGCATGCTTGCACCCATTTTCCACGGAGCACACACATGCTAGACCAGCACCAGCCTAAAAAAAGTCACTCTCCTCTCGTCATGCTGACCAGCAAGCTGGGCCACTTGAAAAGGGGAGTGGAGGATTGAATAGGGAAGACGGCCGCTAGCCCTGGCAGTGCTTGTGAGCCAGCAGGAAAGTCGCAGCCAACTTTGGTTCTCCAGGTAAGGTGATGTTTTGCTGCTCCATGCCAGACCTGCTGCCACACTCCCTTCTCATCTGCAGGTGTGCCCCCGTCCCCCCAGCACCTCTGTCCTTCCACCTCCCGGCAGTGCTGCCTCTGCTCTCCTCCCTTCCTTCTTCTTGGCTTCCCCTGCCTCCGTGGATGCTCCCTTGTCACGTCCTCCTCCTCTTTTCATTCTCCTCCCCACACAGCCCCATTCCCCACAGGCAACCATCCTATTGCCCCCTCTGCCTCCCCCCCACCCCCCACCTTCTACTCAGAACCAGACAAGTCCAGCTAATCAGACTGTAATGTGCAAGAGCCAGGCCCCCTCTCTGCAGGCAGGACAAGGGGCCTCGGCCCCAGGGCTCGCAGGAGCCCCCGCTGCTGTCTGGGCTGCAGGTCCCCCATGCATGTGAGCCCCCCTCCCCACATGCTCCCGTAGTTGGGATGGCATGCACAGAATTGTGATAGTTGTGTGGGAGGGAGCCCCGCAACGCGTGGAGACAAGTCTGTGTTGGAGGCATTCCAGGTAATTGGGGCTGGAGCCAGCTGCTCACTGTAGGGAACCAGCTGAGACCAGCTGCAGCCCCTGCCGGTCTTCTGGAGGCTCCCCAGGCAGGGGGGTGCTTTGAAGTAAGGAGAAAGATACAGATGCACCCACAGGTCTGTTTGGCCTTGGGGCTGCTGTGGAATGACCACCCCACCTGGGTCCCGATTGCTTCTCCACAGGACAGCCCCACTCTGTGCAGTTGAGCCTCCTACATGGCTCCCCGGCAACCAGCACGTCCTGCAGTCCAACCGGGCCGTACGGACCAGCCAGCATCCCCCCATGTCTTTCCTTGTGGCACAGTCTTCCCCAGGCTCTCGACCACAGAGCCATAGCCTCTCGCCCACGGGCCACGCTGGGGCTGCCGAGAGCTGCCGACCAAAGCACCTGGAGGGCACCAGATCATGGGAGGCTGGTCTACCTTTGGCAGGCTGTTTGTCTCACAGCTCTGGGCTCAGGCAGAAAGGGATGAGAAAGGGAAGGTGCATTTACTCCTCTTTAAAGCCCAGTGTTGGGTCAAATAAATTGACTTGTACTATTAGGAAAGTTCTACCAGGTGGGCTCCATTATGCCAACAGGGAAAAAGAGCATTCCCAAACCATTATACCCCACATTGACCCAGAAGCACCAAGATGATATATGATCACTCTTCCTGGGTTCACAAGGCAATGGTGGAACATTAACCTGTTTCCATGGCAACCCAAGGGAAAGAAGGGGAACAAAGAATTATGGTCTCAGAACTGATGGAGCAGTAGCCCTTGCGAAAAAGTAAAGGGCAAAGCATGTCTTTTTAAAAATATAATTTAGTGGCAAGTCATCTGAACTGCATTAGCTAAAAGGATTTGAGTGACCCATTTGGGATATGGAGTGCAAGGTTTTCCTAATGGGGTAGTTTAGCTGTGAAGGGCCTGGTGGACAAGCTCTCCACTGCACCATAGAGACAGGCAGGCAGCAGAAGAAAGGGGTGCCCTTGACTGGACAAAATGTTAGCCTCACAAAGCAAAATCCCTGGAGGGCGGTGAGGAAGCCTGCCTCAACAGAGAACTGGTAATCCGTCCTTCCATACTACCACAATTTAAGTGTGTTGTGAAAGAAGGCATCTTATGAAACAGATTACTTTTCCAGAAAAGATTAATAGGTAGGTCCAGAAGAACTATTTCCCTACCCAAACCCTCATCTGAAAGTGCCAATAGCTGAAATCCCAACCATTGGGACCCCCTGGATGAAATGTTAGCCCATGTCCCTAACTCTCCCCTGCCCTTCCAGCTTCGCGTTCTGTTCAACTTCAGATACTGAGAGCCATCAAGTCACTTGGCCCTTTTCCTGCCTGTGAGCAGGAGGAAGCACAAGCACTGTTTGTAATGTTGGATGGAAAGAAGTGGGACCTCTGACCAGGAGAAGGCTCGCCCAGTCCATGGAAGACTGTTGATGAAAGGTCTGATTACTTTCAATGGCCCCTGCCAAGGGAGAGCAAAGGCACAATGGTGCTCAGCCAGTGGGTGCCTTGGGAGGTCTGGGTCCCAGCAACTTCACGGTTCTGTCAACTTCTCCCACCAGCCATGTTTCTTCTCTTTAGTTTTAAAGCTCTGTTCTTCTCCATCCATCACTAGGTCTCCTTCCATATCTCAGTTCCTCTCCTTCACACAAACTGATAAACTAACCACACTATTTTCACAAACCACACACACTTCATTTTGGCTCACACTTGCATACGTGTGCTATGTGGCAGGCACTGTACAATTGGCCCCAGTTCAGACATTCGTTCTGCTATGTGTCCACCATCATCTGTTAGGATTTCTGAGGGTTCTGTCCCACCAGCATTTGGAGATGGACTTGACCCTTCCATTGGCTCACCATTGGCGCAGCCATCTCATCATGGTTCTAGCAGCAGCAACCATCTTGAGATTAAGAATTTTTGATGTCTTGTATCCACTCGGACCAGGACTGCAGGTGGCGCAGTGGTTTAAACTGCTGTGCTGCTGGGCTGGTTGATCGAAAGGTTGCCGGTTCGAATCTGCACATGGGGTGAGCTCCCGTGCTTCGTCCCAGCTCCTGCCAACCTTGCAGTTCGAAAGCATGCAAATGCAAGTAGATAAAAAGGTACCACTTTGGTGGGCAGGTAACAGCGTTCCGTGCACTTCGGTGTTTAGTCATGCCGGCCACATGACCACGGAGACCGTCTGCGGACAAACGCTGGCTCCCTCGGCTAGAAAACGGAGATGAGCAGCACCCCCAAGAGTCAGGCATGACTGGACGTAATGTCAAGGGGAAACCTTTACCTTTACCTTTATCCACTCGGACCATTCAGGATGGTGCAAGTAGAACAACAATAAAAATCAAATATTTCTTTTTAATTTTTAATTTAAATTTTAAACAAATAAAAATACAAAAATCAGGTAATAAAAAACTCTTGAGTACACAAAATCACATTTTGCTGTGGATTTCCAATTTAATATTAATTCTTTGATATTCCATTTCCATTTCTTTTCACTAAAAATAGCAACAATGCTATTGTTGGATCTGCTTCAACTTTTAGATTCAATATTTTACTAATCTCCTTAAAAATCATTATCCAGAATTTTTTGATGTTTTCACATTCCCACCACATATGGAAATAGGTACCCATATTTTGTCCACATCTCAAACATAAATTAGGATTTTTATTATCCATATTAAAAATTTAACCAGAGTCATATGTCATTTTCATTCTAATTTATAAAAAAATTCCTTAATTCTAATCGACATACTTTTTAATATTCTCTTATCTCATATTTTCCCTCAATCATCCTGGTCAATATCCTTCCCTAAATCCATTTTCCATGCAATTTTAAGAGCTCATATATAAAAATTAGATATTTCTGAATGAAAGCAACTCATCCTGAAACAGTGTAGCAACAGTGAGGGCCAGGACCTCCCTGTTCAAAGATGTTGTTTAAAGACAACCAGCAGCAACACTGTCCAGACTCTGCCACCCACTCATTCACTTTCCAGGCCCCAAATCAGCCAAAAACTTATTTTGAGGAAGGATGCCAAAAATAGGGGGAACTGTTCAACTGGTTTGCAGACTTTTTAATAACCAAAATGTAAACTGTTTTCAATTATTTATTTGTAAATAAATAAATAGGACAAGGAGAGAAAATGGGGGGCGGCCTCCCCCGGGTACCCCTGGTGATACGCCTGGGGCTTTCTAGCAGTGTGCTAGTGACCAACAGTCCAGCTCCTCTCTAGAAGCATTGTGTTGCTTTCGCAGTTGCGAATGCCGCAGGGGACAGACCGACCCGAAGCAACCTTTGGCAAATACAGAATAATTTATACAACCAAGATTTCAGATGATGCCTTTCTTGGGGATAATTAATGAGGCTGACAAACAGCAGAAGCTTCTTCTTTGAATAATTTGCCACACAGAGGGCCCTCATCTGCTTAGCTGACTCCCATAACATTGCTGTGAGTGTTTATATATATTTGTCATAATAAGCGGCTATGGCTGTTGTAGCATTCATTAATCTGTGATCTACACTTAATTTGCTCTTCTCTGCCACTGTAGGGCATGGAATCACTTCATTAAACAGAAGTAGTTTGTTGGCAAAATGATGCTCTCCCAGCCTTGGTGCGCAACCGTCCAGGCACCTCTTCTTTTTCTGGTTCAAAATGGCTGCTTTGCTGAGGAAGGTGAGCGATTCCACACAGTCGCTTTTAGGGTTCCTGACTTGAGGTGGAACTAGACACGACGGCAAGCTGTCGCCAACCAGAATGGTCCACCTCACCTCCTCTCTCCTCTGGGGGTCTCTCTGTAGCACAAGTCATGTCATCCTTGCTTACTCAAAGGTTGCTTCTAGAGTGCCACCTTTGAGAAGGGATTCTGCAGCTCTGCCAACTTTCCTTTCTTATCAGATTGTCTGTAGCAAAGAGAAAAGTGGAAGGAGCCTTGGAAAAACTGAAAAGGCTCATCCATGGAGGATAATTTCTCCTGGGCTCATTTCTCACATAAACTTCTATAAACTAGGCAGAGGGATAGTCCCCCCTGGAAGCAGCCAGAGGAGTTCCTGGGCTGCTTCTTGTGAGCAGCAAATGCAGGCAACAATGGCACAGCTTTTTTAGGAGAGATGAGGAGAATGGTCAGGGATGGCATTTTTGATGGCAGCCAATGACTTGGTCTCACATTCTGTCTTGCTTGCAGAACACTCTTCCCACACAGATGCATTTGCTTTGGAATTCCTGACACATTCACAATGAAATCTTAGAACGAGTAAAGAGCAAGTGAAACAGGGTTTCTTTATTTTCCCATCATTGCTTTACAAACGGTGTCCATTCTGTTTTTCGTTTGACTGAATTGCATCTGTTCATTCCTGCTGATTTCTGTGCAAGCCCAGCCATTCTGTGGAGTTGTTAGAATGTCTGCTTGGAGCATCTTCTGGCTCTGAAAGTGAGCATCTTCTCATTCTCCAGTGAACTTCCTGGACAGGAAATGCTAGAAAGGGTTGGGACCTGTCTGAGCAGTCCAGTTGTCACTATTCGGGGCTTGGATGGCTGGGTATCGAATCAGGACACCAGGATCCAGACAACTGGTCCACTACGAGGGCCTTTTGGCTCTGGCCTCTTGGCAGAGCAGCAGAGGCACGGGCTGGGAGAGAGGGCTGAGTGGCCAGGGGACTGGCGAAGGCAAGGCAGGAGCTGGCCGGGGGAGCAGAGGGCCAGGAGCAGCGGAGAGGAAGGGGCGGGGCGAGGACGGAGCAGAGGGCGGGGCCACCGGCCGGAGGGGCTGAGAAGGCGTCATCCCTTGTCTGCGGCCTGGGCTGCCCTGGGACTCCCCTGAGACACAGAGGTTTGATTGTTTGTTTGTTTGTTTGTTTCTGTTTGTGCTGTGCTGTGCTTTGTTTTTCTTCCAATTTATATTTAAGCTTATTTTATCCTTGTGTGTGTGTGCGAGTGGGTTTTTGTCTGGGAGAACTGGGCGAGTGAGAGGAACTGCAGGACAAACAAGGCGGGGGATCAAGGTAAGGTCTCGGAAGGGATACCGATGGCAGGCCAGGAGATGGCCTTGGCAGGAGTCACGGGTGTTGCTGTCCGCTGCGAGAGCTGCGACATGTTCGCCCTTCTCCCCCAGGAGAGGCAGGGATACACTTGCCCTCGGTGCAAGCTGGTGACCCTGCTAGAGGAGGAGGTGAGGGCCTGAGGGCCGAGAGAGCTCTCCAGGCCCCCCCCCCCAGAGTAGCCCCCCTCTGGACAGAGGGTTGAGGGAGAGGCCACGGGAGGAGCAGCTGCGGAGACATGGAGGCATGTCACCCACAGGAGGGGGAGGCCAGCACAGTCTCCTCCTTCTCCTGGTACCAGTCTGGAGCTGGGAAACAGGTTCTCTCCCCTTGGGGAGGCTGGGGCTGAAGAGGCCTCAGGGGACCAGCAGGACCCCCAGCCTGGGACCACATGGGCCAGGGGACTGCTGTGGGAGAGGTGAGGGCCAGGGCACCGCTGCCCACCAGCACCGGGAAGGTACGGCGGTGGGTGATTGTTGTTGGGGACTCCCTGCTGAGGGGCACTGAGGCGGCAGTGTGCCGCCCCAACCTGGAGACAAGGGAGGTTTTTCTGCCTGCCGCGCACACGCATCTGGCATGTGAAGGACAGAGTGGAGCGTCTGGTTTGCTCTGGGGGTCGCCAGCCGCTCCTGGTGATCCATGTGGGCACAAACGATGTGGCCAGGCAGGGTGTGGTTGGGACCACTAGGGACTTTGAGGCCTTGGGGGAGAAACTCAGGGAGCTGAAGGCCCAAGTGGCCTTCTCGTCAATCTCACCTATCCGGGGATTTGGGCCAGGAAGGGACAGGAGGGCCTCCGAGGTGAAAGACTGGCTTGGGGTGTGGTGCCAGAGGGAACGCTTCAGGTTCCTTGACCATGGCACCCGGTTTCTTGCCAATGGACATTTGGCAAGGGACAGGTTGCACCTCACGAGGATGGGGAAAAGGTCCTTTGGGGATGCTCTAGCGAGCTTCATCCAGAAGACTTTAAACTGAGCGGGGGGGGGTCAGGCCCCCCAGAAACGTGTCTGCACTGGACAAGTGTGGGGGGAGGAGCAGGGTTCTGGGAGCAGGGTTTTAGAGATACTGCAGGGACTGACAAGGCTTCTTCAGAGAGGGGCCAGGTATCAGGGAGGATGGGAGGAAGGAAGAGGCTGGGAACTCCAAGGAAAGGAAGTGGAGGGAAGGGGTTGAGGTGCATGTACACCAATGCTAGGAGCATGCGTAATAAGCAGGAAGAGCTTGAAGTGCTCCTGGGAATAGGAGCCTATGATCCGGTGGGAATCACAGACACTTGGTGGGATGAAAGGCAAATCTGGAATGTCAACACAGAAGGGTATTACCTTTTTAGAAAGGACAGGAAGGGAAAGAGGGGTGGGGGTGTGGCTTTATATGTCAGGGAAGAGACAGGACGCAGTGAGATAGAATGCAGCACAGATGGGGATTCGGTAGAGGCAGTCTGGGTGAAACTTAGGGGTTGTGACAGGGAAAGAGACCTGACAGTGGGGGTATGTTATCGCCCTCCAGGTCAACTTGAGGCCCTGGATGATGTCCTGACAGGCCAGATTCTAAGGATATCTCGGGGGGGAGAGACAGTAATTATGGGAGATTTCAATCTCCCGGATATTACTTGGGAGACTCACTCAGCGGTGACAGCCAGGTCACGTCGCTCCCTAGAGGCTATAGAGGGAGGTTTTTTTCATGCAGAGGGTCCGAGAGGCAACAAGGGGAGAAAATATCCTTGACTTGGCCTTGACCAACAGGGAGGAGCTGATAGATGAGGTGCAGTTTAGGGAAGCTCTGGATGGGAGTGATCACTCCATCCTTTGCTTTGAGATCAGGGGGCTGGGGATGTGCAGCAGGTCGAGCACTAGAAGCTGGGACTTCAGCTTTGGCCAACTGAAGGCCAGACTGGGGAAAGTCTCCTGGGATAGGTTACTGAAAGGAAAGCGAGTTGAGGAGGGGTGGATAGCACTCAAAAGAAGGTTTTGGAGGTGCAAGCCTTGACGATACCTCTAGTCAGTAAGGTGGGGAGGCAGAGCAGAGTGCCGCCATGGATGCGAAAGGAGGTGGTTAGAGGGATTAGACGAAAGAGGAACCTCCGTAGGAAATGGGTACTGGGGCAAACAGACAAAAACGTATACCGGGAGGAGGAGGCCCGTTGCAGAAGGATTCTTTGCAAGGCTAAGGCTGATTACGAGCTGAGACTTGCCAAGAATATCAAGAGCAACAAAAAGGGCTTCTTTCAGCATGTAAATAGGAAGAGGAAGGGGAGACAAGTGGTGGGACTACTAAATAAGGAGGAAGGAGATTCAGTGACTGATAATGAGGGAACAGGCACAGATGCTAAATGACTATTTTGTGTATTCCCCAAAGCAGGACGGGGGAGATCCACATAGGAGATTAGATGAGGCTGGGGACTTAGGGGCACAGATTAGAGTCACCCCCCTTGAAGTTGAGGGGCTCCTCAGGGCATTGGATGTTACAAAGCCGCAAGGCCCTGACGGGTTACACCTGCGAGTACGTAGAGAGTTGGAATGGGTTCTCTCATGCCCGCTGGCCTCCATTTTTGAGGCCTCGTGGAGAACGGGTGAAGTTCCAGAGGACTGGAGGGTGGCATCAGTGGTCCCAATTTTCAGAAAGGATAGTGGAAGGGAAATGGGCAATTACAGACCTGTTAACCTTACATCCATTGTAGGAAAAACAATGGAAAGGCTCGTAATAGCGAGAGATCTAGTGATGCTAGATAGGGAAGGGAGGCTGGCAGCAACACAACACGGCTTCCGCAAAAACAGGTCCTGCCAGACAAACCTTGTGGAATTCTATGACAAGGTTTTGAGATGGCTAGATGGAGGGGATGCAG
>NW_025336386.1:3221533-3277116 GCF_004798865.1 Varanus komodoensis
GGCCACAACTGAGGAGCAGGTACTCCGGATCCAAAAGGATCTGGACACACTATGGAAGTGGGCAGGAGACAACAGGATGGCGTTCAATGTGGGTAAGTGCAAGGTCTTGCACTTGGGGCATAGGAATGCATGTCATAAGTACAGGTTAGGTGACAAGTGGCTGGAGAGCAGCACTTGTGAAAGGGACCTCGGGGTGCTGGTTGACTGCAGGCTAAACATGAGTCAGCAGTGTGATGCGGTGGTCAAGAGGGCGAACGCCACCCTTGGTTGCATAGCCAGAAGTGTGGCTTCTAGATCAAGAGAGGTATTACTACCACTGTACATGACTCTGGTGTGTCCGCAATTGGAGTATTGTGTTCAGTTTTGGGCCCCTCATTACAGGAAGGATATAGCCAGGTTGAAGTCAGTGCAGTGTTGGGCCACAAGGTTGGTGGTCGGTTTGCAGGGGATGCTATATGAGGCGAGACTGAGGGAACTGGGTTTGTTCAGCCTGGAGAAGAGGAGACTCAAAGGGGATCTGTTGGTGACATACAGGTATGTGAGGGGATGTCACAAGGGGATGGGTAGAGACCTGTTCTCCCCTGCAGAGGAAGGCAGGACACGCTACAATAGAGCAAATCTCAGGGAGCCAAGGTTCCATTTGGATGCCAGGAAGCACTTCCTGACAGTCAGGACCCCAAGGGTGTGGAATGGGCTTCCACGAGAGGTTGTTGAGGCCCCATCGGTGCGGGTGTTCAAGGATAGGCTGGACGTCCACATGGTGGGCATGTCGTGAGCGGAGCCGGCTGGTGCCGGAGGTCAGACTAGATGGCCCAGGAGACCCCTTCTGACTCGCTCTTTTTCTATGTTTCTATGTTTCTTTTCCAAATTGCAGTCGAGCAGTCCTGAGGTCAAGGCTGGTCATGAGTCGAAAGCCAGAGAGGCATGCTGAAGAGAAGTTGATACCTGAGATTGAAGTGGAAGGTGGAGAGGGTGAAGTCTGGCAGGGTCCAGAAGCAGAGTCAGGCGCAAGCCAACCAGCAGAGTCTCCAGAAACAGGTTCCAGGAGGTACAGAGAGCTCCAACAACAGTAAAGACCTTCCTTGCTGAGGCAGCCTCTGGAGGGAAGAGCTGGTTCTTATATAGGTTTTCCCTCAGGGCTCCCAGGTGGTGCTTGTAACAGCTCAGGCGGTCCACAATTGACTGAGGGCTCAGTCCTGCAACCACCAGTGCTGCTTTTCTGGTCTCTGGACAGAAGAGGGAGCCCTGGTGCTGCCTCAGAATTTCACACTAGTCTTCACTGTGGGCCTTGGCACGCCTGCACCAACCCTGACCCTGACCACGGACCTGTTCCCCACAGCCTCCACCATCTGCCGCACCCTGGGTAGTGTTTGGAGCAGGGCGCAGGTTGGAGGCCCCAGGTCCAGCTCAAGCTGATTCTCTGCCTTCCCTGAAGACTGTGGGGCAGGTTACTTCATTTCCAGTCTCACCAATATGTCTTCTGGGAAATGGGTGCCTTGCGATCGGCCACGCCCACCATGGGAAACTTTTTGTGAAAGCAGACACCCCAGAGGGCGAGAGCACCCATGGCTTGCCCTCAACATTTCGGGTGTCCTTGCTGAGCCACCCAGTCTGGAGACTGGGGAACCTTGCTATAGATTATGTAGCATACTGGTTAATCCAAGCCTATAGGTCAAAGATTCTGGCTTTGAGAAGATGCAGAAATTGAACATTCTCTTAATAATACTTGCTTGTTCATCAGCCTCATTCTTCCAACTCAGCTTCAACCTTTTAAAAGAGAGCATGGTTCAAAGCACACCCTTTGGTCAGGTCCTTTGGGCCAAAGGAGTGGGACAGCCAAGATGTGTCCCATAATATATTTAGTCTGGGTCTCTAATATTCCTTGGAATTAAGTGTGGCCGATGGCTGAAAGCCACACGGTGCCAGCTGGAGGTGTTCCTTCAATCACAAGGTGACATTTCTTGGCATGGAGGGATAAATCTTTCACTCAAAATAGTCAGAAGGGAGTAGTTGAGTTTGCCTGCGATATGCTGGAAGGCAGGTATTACTCCTTGGGGCTAGATCAGAGTCGCTGCTGTAGGCAGGGGATAGGGATATTGGGAAGGCTGGAGTGATTCAGGAAGCTCAGTTGGCAATAAGAGGCAGAGGCGGGGAGGGAAATGCTGGCGCAGAATGTGCAAGGTGTTCTCTGTAGTCTGGCCTAAGTCAAGAACTAAGTTCTTTGCCTGGTTGGGCAGAACTATGACAGAGGCATGCTGGGAACTCGTGAAAGAAGCAACCAGTTCCCAGGATAAATTAGGATTCCCATGGCTGTTTGGGTGGTGCTGGTAGGAAAGCCACAAAACCAAAATATGCTTGCAAAATGGGCCTTCCTATGGGTTGCAGTGGGAGAGTTAACCAGCTTAGGGAAAATTAGCCCCCCCCCCCCCCACTGCATGGAGCAAGTCTCAAAGGCAGCAGTCTCTGTCTTCAGTGTATACCCTCAGTCCCAGCCTCCTTCCCTTCCTGCCCCTGGCACGCCCAACATTTCCTCTCCTGAGGTCCACTGCGATACTGGAGCAGTACTTTCTCCAGTGGCTGCACATAGGGTGCACTGGGCTGAGCCACTGGAGTCCCAGCACCGAGGTCACCAAGGTCACAGGGATGCCAAAAACCCTACAGCTCCCCAGACAATGTGGGAAACTCTGGGATTACGTCGTTGAGGTGGGAAGCAGGAGGTCCTGGTCTCGCTGTGTCATTGCTCCCTGTCAGTGTTGCCTCGAACCCAGCTCTGGTCCTTTGGGATAGAATGTCCTCCCCGTTTCGTCAACAGACTGGCCAGCTCTCACGCCTGAGTTTGTGGTCGTCCCAGGGAAGCCCTAGTTCTGAGCCCAGAGCTTTGCTTCATGCCACGTTCAAAGTCCGGGCTGTGAAAGGGGAATGCCCACTTGGGCTCTCGTTGCAATAGCGTCAAGGGACTCTTACTGGGGGGCAGCCCACCGTGCTGGGTTGGTGCGCAATCTGAGCCTGAATAGGCCTTTCCTCCCTTCAAGGGCTGCAGCACAGGCGTTCTTAGCCAGCGTGGCCATGCCCCGGGGCCACCTGGACGAGCCGAGCAAGGGCGGCCCTGTCGCGATTGCTGCGGCAGATGAGCTGACATGGCCCATGATTGCTTGGCCAAGGCATTCTAATGAGACCTCAGATCTTGTCCCTCCACACAGCCAAAAGTGACGCAGCTTTACAGGCCAGCCGCATATATGAGTAGAAATAGAGGGACAGAGCGAGTCAGAAGGGGTCTCCCAGCCATCTAGTCTGACCCCCGGCCTTTGGCACTTCGATGTTTCACTTCTAAATGATGCTGTGCAGAAAAACCGCTCTCTGCTGAGGACACTGCTGAACCTTGGCCTCTGAGAGGGTGGCTAGCAAAGTTTCCATCTGGGGATGAATCGCTGTTTACACTTCATATAAGAATATTTTGTTAAAACGCAGCAAATATTGCTAAATGAGGAATCGAAAGTGCTTAAAATGAGTTTGTGATTTCTCTATCTTTGCAGCTCTACCAGGATTGACAAAGTTAAATACAAGCTGAGTAATATTTCCTAGCAGCTGGAATTCATTTAACTTGTTTATGATAGACTTACTGGGAGAACTGGGAGTGTCCCAGTTAGATTTTGGCACACTGCCTTTAAGTGAGAGAACACTGAAACATAATTGCTGCAATTGAATATGAGAATGGCAAGATATGTACCTCTCCTGCAGAGATAAACTGCCAAATTTTTAAGTTTTATTCTGATTTATACAGTAGTAGTAAAATATTAGAGAAGGATATGGAGATATTTTCCCTAGATTAATTTTCCATGTATACTTTTCTCACAGCAACAATTTCTTTCTGCTCCTGTATGAGTGAAGGAAATTATGAAGACAATTATGAATATGAGCACTGAGAAATCATTTGTTCTGAAGGGGTTTCCAAATGAATGGTATAGAAACCTTTTCTAGCTTCTTAATTCCCAAACAACTTGGTTTGTGTTCTTACATATTGAATTGGATTCATTCTCTTTGTTCTTAATTAATCCCTATAATTTATAGTGATTCCCAAACCTGAGAAGTATCATTCTTGTGTTACCAATCATTGACATTTTATTAATTAATGTTAATATTCAAATAGTGACAAATGTTGGCTGAGAGATTGCAACCTGTTCTTATAATACTGGTTCAATCAGAGAAGGCAGGATTAAACCTCAACAAGAGGCTGAGAAACTCAAATTACCTGTTGATTTTATTGTATTGAAACTCTGATAGAACAGACTAGGGTTCCATTGTTTCTTTGGATGCAGAAAAGGCCTTTGACAAAATTCACTGGAAAATTATTTTTGTGTATTGGTAAAGTTCAGTTTTCCTGTTAAAATGTTGAAATTGGTTACAATTTTGTATTTGAACCCTGACAACCAGAGTTATGACTAATGGATTTCTCTTAGCATTTTTCCATTGCTGTCTCCACTGATCTTTGACATATTTGGAAGCCCTGGTTAGACCAAATCTGAGTATATTCATAACTTTATTCACTTTATTGTCTAGAATTCAAAATTATCCTTTATGCAAAGTATTGGTTATTATTTGTTTTGCAACTCCAGGACTCTGACTTTGATGCAGTTGATCCATGCTTTTGGTAAATGGTCTAGCTATCAATTCATTGGACCACATCCAAACTGGTGACAACTGAAGATATTTCTCTCAATGTACTATCCAACTGGCAATTTCAATGGTCCCTTGGGTCTATTTATCACTGTTTCTTGGAGGTAAAGCTTGGTCAGCATTAATGGTTTTTCCATGCCCTTCTGGCAGCTGGAAGGCCGATACTGAAAGGATGGGAACTTGCACCATGAGGCTTAGAGGCATCAGTCTTTTGGTGGGTGACATGCTGGCATCGTGCTCGAATGGGCGAAGGAAAGGTCTTGGTTATGCTTTTGCTGAACCTCATGTAGGATGGCTCTATTTGGATTTAGGTTTGGCTGTTTTAAAATGGGTTTTATTGTTGATTGGTTAAGATTTTGACTAGGAGGCTGTGTCTTATTCGTTTGTCTTATTGTGAACCTGTCCCAAGACAATGGCAAGGGATAGTCTAAACAAGTTTTAAATAAATAAATTTATGCAGTTACTTGGACATTTACACACCAGCAATGCTTAATTACAGAGTTTTCACCTCTGCCTGTTTTCTCTAGATTTCCTTTTGTTTTTGTGTAATTCACAATAAATGGGAAAATTCAGTGCTTTATTTATTTATTTATTTATTTTCTTTATTAAAACATTTTTATGCCACCCCATTCGCCGAAGCCTCGGGGCGGCTTTTTGTGATAGAATGCACCGGAATGGAGTTCTGGCACCTTTTTTTGACAGATTTTCCAAGTTTTAAAAGTAGCTTTTGAAAATTTGATGTTTGGTCCACGTAGATTCGAATCTTCCTGTCGAGCGTAGCAGGTCCGAGGCAAAATCATGAAAACGGTGCATGTGGGCTGCTTGTGTGTCGAGTCCGATGCATGCGTACTTCGTCCGCACTGGTTGTGATGGCGCTGCTCGGCTTGTGATTGGTTGTGTGGTTGTGCGCTGAGTGCTTACTGCGGGCGGTGATCGATATGTTTCGTTACACAACTGACATGTGTGGGTGTGTATACAATGACTGACAACGTGCGAAAGGTAAATAATTTCACGAGTTCCGGCACCTTTTTTCTTACAAAAAAAGTCCTGGGAAAATCCAATGAAGCCTCGGTACTAAGGCCAGTGCTCTCCTGGTGGTTACTGTTGGCATTTCAAGTTCCAGAGTCAGGGCTTTCAAAGGGAGGCAGCAGCTTGGGCCCTGGTTGCATACGCTGTAATGTCTCCCATCAGGGGTCAGGCCGAGTAGGATGCAAGGCAACTCGCTATGCCGGGCTGCTGTTCGATCTGAGCAACCATTTCTCACTGCCCTCTGTGTCCAGACTTAGGGATCCCCTTCCTGCCTTCAGGGACTGCAACTGCCATCCTGCTCAGCCACTATGGCCATGCCAGCCGGGAGTGATGGCAATTGCAGTCTAACCCATTTGGAGGGTTTCTAGACTCACAGTGGCCTACCTCATTTCATCAAGTGATTGTTAAGGTGGCCAGAGCTTCTACATTACAGAGTACAGTCCTCCGTTCTGCAGCACAGACAGGGGAGAACCCCATTCCTGGATGCATTCTCTGCCAATCAAGAACTCCTTGATGTTGCCCACAAACACTGAGCATCCAGAGAAAGAAGTAGTGGGGCCAGCACACCTGCCTGGACACCTTGACCATGGCAAGGTGTCCTATATCTTCTCTGCAGTTGCTAAATGTTCCCTTACACTTGCGACCACTACACCAACCAGTGTCCTCTTCCTTGGTGATACATCTTCTCCTTTTCAACAGTGAGGGAGCGGAAACCTTTGTGGTACCCTGCATCTTGCTTCATCAAAGGTTCCATCTTAGGCAAGTTTAGACAGGAAGGACGAACTACTGTCAGCATCCAGGCCATGGGTGACTGACTAGCGGACAGGAGTGGCAGGACCTAGGCAACCAGAGTGTGGGACAAGGGTCAGTCCAAAGGCATAGCTGAACGGGGAGATGACACACAAGGCAGTCTGTTCAAAAAGCAAGTGTGGTAAGAGAAGCCAGGAGTCAGGGAATGGAAAAGATAAGCCAAGGAGAACAGGTGCTTGAGGGCTGGAGCAAGGCAGGAGCAACTGGAGCAAGGCAGGAGCAAGATCACAGGCAGAGTTCCAGGAGCAAAGACCAAGAGTCCACAAACCAGGAGCACTCTAGCAACTCAAGAAGCCTTTTGTTGCCCAGGCAGCTTCTGAGGGGCAAAGCCAGTTCTTAGATAGCTCTTTTCCCAGGACTCCCAGATGGGGCTCATGGGAGCCTTGGCAGCTGCAGTAGATTGGGGTGCTAAGCCTGCAACTACTGGGGCTACTGTGCTGGTCCTGGACCAGCAGCGGGAGCTCTGAAGCTGCCTCAGGTCTTGACATCTACAAATCCCAGCATGCCTCAGCCAGCCATGCTGTTTAGGGCATGCTGGGAAGAATAGACCATTCTTCTATACACCAATCCTAGGAGCATAGGAAACAAGCAGGAAAGAGAACCCTGGGAATAGGCAGGTATACCTGGTGGGCATTAGGGAAACATGATGGACTTGAAAGCAGGATTGGAATGTTATCATAGAAGGGCATGCTTTTTTTAAGAAGAACAGGAAGGGAAAGAAGGGAGGGGGTGTAGCACTATATGTTAAGGAAGGGATAGAGTGCAATGAGATAGGGTGCATGGTAGAAGGGGATCAGATGGAGGTGTGGGTAAGATTGATAGGTCTAGAGGTGGCCAAGGATCTGATAGTGGGCGTATGTTATTGTCCACTGGGTCACCCCGAGACCCTGAACAATGCTCTGATAGACCAGGTTGGAAGGGTATCCCAGGGGAGGGACACAGTCATAATGTCAACTTTAACTTCCCTGATCTTAGCTGGGAGATGTACGCAGCAGTGGTGGATAGGTCCCATTGCTTCCTAGAAGCCATGGAGGGAGGGTTTTCCACCCAGAGGGTCCGAGAGGCAACGGGGGTGGGGGGACATCCTAGATTTGCTTCTGACCAACAGGGAGGATCTGGTGGATGATATGCAGATCAGGGGAGCTCTGGATGTGAGTGACCATTCCATCCTATGCTTTGAGGTCAGGGGAACAGGGGTGAGTGGTAGGTCAAGTAGTAGGAGTTGGGACTTTTCAAGGGCCAAGGCTTCAGTCAGTTGAAGGCCAGGCTGGGGGAAGTCTCCTGGGAGAGGGTACTGGCAGGCAAGAGGGTTCAGGAGGAGTGGAGGGCTCTAAGAAGGGAGGTCTTGGCGGTGCAAGTCTTAACAATAGCACTGATTAGCAAAGCAGGGAGGCATAGGAGGGCCCAGCATGGATGCAAAGAGAGGTGGTAAGAGGGATTAGAAGGAAGAGGGGCCTCCACAGGAAGTGGACACTGGGGCAAGTGGTGTCGTGAGGCAGTAACTCACGTATCCAATTAACTCACACAGCAGCAGGCAATGAAACTAAAGTCTTTTATTGCTACTTTCTACAAGATTTATGATACAACAGATAAGCACTATTGATGGCCTTAACGGGTCAGTTGCCTTCCCCTTTGTGAAGACTCTGGGGAGCCCTTCAATTTCAAATTCCTTCTCTCCATCCAACATCACGGGTGGGGGTGGTGGAAGCGGAGTGCGGAGGGGGTGCTGCCAAGGGGCAGGAGAGAGCAGTGCTCGATGAAAAACCGGGCGAATTCTCATAGAGGGAGGTAAAGCCAATCGAAAGGCAACAGGATTGATTTGGGAGACAAGACGAAATGGTCCTGCGCGTTGGTGGGCCAATTTGCGGGAGGGCACCGAAAGGGGAAGAAATTCGGTGGACAGCCAGACCCAGTCGCCGACGTGCAGGGGAGTCCCAGGCTGTCTGTGTCGGTAGGTTGCTTTGGCCCTATCCAGTTGTAGTTTGAGTATGGACTGTACTGAAGCTAAGTCGTGCAGGAAATTCCCGGCAGCAGGGACAAAAGTTGTTGGTAGTGCAGAAGGAAAAGCCCAAGGATGGTAACCCAGGTTCGCGTAGAAGGGTGTTTGTTGGGTAGAGGCGTGGATGGAATTGTTGTATGTGAACTCTGCCAACGGGAGAATGAGAGCCAATCATCTTGCTGATAGTAAACACAGCAGCGGAGGTACTGCTCGAGCATTGCGTTGAGACGTTCTGTGTGGCCGTCAGTTTGTGGATGGTGCGCCAAAGAGAGGCGTAGGTCGACCTTGAGCATGGTCAGGAGTTCCTGCCAGAATCAGGAGGTGAACTGACTGCCACGATCTGTTATTAGTGCGAGGTGCCACCCATGTGCTTTATAAATATGATGGACAAACAGGGAGGCGGTGGTCTTGGCTGAGGGAAGCCCCATGCAGGGGAGACATTTTTGTGAATAAGTCCGTGACGACCAATACGGTAGTGAAGCCACTCGATGGAGGCAAATCTGTGATGAAGTCCATTGAAACAGTGTGCTAGGGGCTGGGAGGGGTTTCCAACGGCTGTAGTAACCCTGGGGGTTTTCCTGGTTGGCACTTGGCTCATTGGCATGTGGGGCAGGAGAAAACGTACGATTTGATGTCGTTGTTCAGGCGAGGCCACCAAAAGTCTCTGGAAAGCATATGCAATGTTTTATAAACCCCAAAATGTCCTGTGGATGGGGAGTCATGACATTGCTGCAATACTCGTTCTCGGAGTGGTAATGGAACATATGGGACCTGGTTGTAGAGTAAGATATTGTCTTCGAAGGAGTAGGCGGCAGGGAGGGTGCCCATCCTCATCTCTTCCCTCTTGGTCTGGACGAGAGGGTCAGCGTGTTGGGCCTGGCGGAGGTCTGTATGCCAGGAGGTGGAGGTGGTAGCTGCGGCAACCATTTCTGGCTGTAGGATGGGGGTTGGGTCAGGTTTCACTTTGTTGTTGTCAAAGTATTTGGGTTTCCTGGACAGACCGTAAGCAAGGAAGTTTTTGGAAGGTGGTATTTTCATTTTCAATGCGAAAATGAAAGTGAGCGAAGAAGAAAGCCCACTGTGCTTGCCTCTGGTTGAGGATTTTGGCGCGAAGTGAAATGGAACAGGTTCTTGTGGTCCATTTGGATGAGGACCGTGTATGGAGATCCTTCAAGCAAATGTCGCCATTCCTCTAAGGCAGCTTTAATCGCCAACAATTCTTTCTCCCAAATAGTGTAGTTCCGCTCCGAACTTGAGAGTTTGCGTGAATAAAACGCCACCGGTCTGAGGTCACGGACAGCCCCCTTCTGCAGTTGTAGGAGGATCGCTCCAATGGCTTTGTCAGAGGCATTAGTTTGCAGTATGAAAGGTGCAGATGTGTCAGGATGACCAGTTGATGTTCTGAAGTGAACTGGCGTTTCAAAGTGTTGAATGCTGATGCAGCATTGGGCAGCCAATTCAGGCGTCATCCCCTCTCCTTCAAAAGGTCTGTCAATGGTGCCACCAAGAGGGAGAAGTGGGGTATGAACCGACGATAAAAATTCACAAATCCTAAAAACTTCTGTAGTTCCCTCTTTGTCCGTGGCAGTTGCCAGAACAGCACTGCCCGTACTTTCACAGGGTCCATCTGCAGTTCGTTTGGAGAAATACGGTAGCCAAGATACAGGAGGGAGCGGCCATTTGGCTACTGGGCCCCAAGTATAAGTCATTTTGCTCTAATGTCCGATTCTCATTTGAACGTTTGATTCTTTCTTGTGAGGTGACATCTCTGTCGAGCCGCCAGGCATGACAAGTGGACACAGAGGTATCCCAGGAGGTTCTGGCATGATGCAGAAGGATTCTGCGCAAGGCTAAGGCTGATTTTGAGCTGAGAGTCGTGAAGAATGTCAGGAGCAACACAAAGTGCTTCTACCTTCATGTAAAGGGGAAGGGGAAGGGGAGGCAGGTGGTGGGACCACTTAAAAGGGAGGGAGGGGATCTGGTAACTGATGTAAGAGAACAGGCACAAATGTTAAATGATTATTTTGCTTTTGTGTTGGCCCCAAAGCAAGTTGGGGGGCTAGATGAGGTTGGGGTTATGGGCCGCAGATTGGAGTGACCTCCCTAAAAGTTGAGGAGCTCCTTAGGGCCCTGGATGTTACAAAGGTGCTGGACCATGACTGGCTACACCCAGGGTTACTTCAGGAATTGACAGGGCTACTCTCATATCCATTGGCCTCCATTTTTAAGGCCTCGTGGAAAATGTGAGATGTTTGGGAGGACGGGAGGGTGGCATCAGTGGTCCCAGTCTTCCAAAAGGGTAGCAGGGGGGACATGGGGAATTGCAGGCTGCTTAGCCTCACATCCATTCCGGGAAGGACAATGGAAAGGCTCTTAATAGGGAAAGCTTTGACTTGCTTTGTTTCTGTGTTTCTATGTAAACTTCCATGGCATTGTACCTGAAGTCTCTGGGCCAGAGTACTGACTTCCATAGACTTCTTTTTAAAACAGAAAAGAGGAAAGAAAGGACTTCCCCAAGTATGAAGTGCTTAGCCCTTCCCTGGGTGTCTTTCTTGGTTACTCATTTTCTCCCCAAAGTCTAACAACTGAATTTTGCCAGTGCTGACAACACAAAGCTGGCTGTTGTATGCAACATTCTGGCCAAATGCTTTCAGGCACACTTGAATTATGTGTGTAGAAAAGAGGTTGTTGGGGTGAGACCAGTATACTTTCTCCATATGTTGTGGCTGAATTGTTATATTTGCATGATCCAAAGACAGCTGCAGCTATAAAACTTCAAACTTGGCTTGATTTATACGGCAGAAGGGAAAGTGGAGCCTGCTGCAGCAACTTCAGGTTGGTGGTTTTCCAATATGCAGGGCTAAATTTGGTACCGCTCTGAGTGTTCGATATGAGATTTCCATCAGGGGTTTTCTCTCTGCCCTTCAGTTTGAAATTACTGGAAACTGGCAAATAAAGAGATGCTTCTGATGATGCATTTCCCAGTTCATGCTTTGAAAATTCACATTATGGCTGCAGCCAGGAAAGAGTGCCAAGCCCAGCTTTGTGCTGTGAGAATGTTCAAACAGGATCATGAGATTTATAGAATCATAGAAACAGAGTGAGTCAGAAGGGGCCTCCCGGGCCATTTAGTCTGACCTCCGGCACCAGCCAGCTCCGCTCACGACATGCCCACCATGTGCACGTCCAGCCTATCTTTGAACACCCGCACCGATGGGGCCTCAACCACCTCTTGTGGAAGCCCATTCCACACCCTCGGGGTCCTAACTGTCAGGAAGTGTTTCCTGGCACCCACCCTGAATCTTGGTTCCCTGAGCTTTGCTCCACTGGAACGCATCCTGCTTCCTCCACAGGTCTACCTTTCCTCTGTGTGACACCCCCTCACATACCTACAGTAAATGTTGCCAACAGATCCCCTCAGCATCTCCTCTTTTCCAGGCTGAAAAGATCCAACTCCCTCAGCCTTGCCTCATATGGCTTTCCGTGCATCCTTGTGGCCCTATGCTGCATCGATTCTAACCTGGCTATATCCTTCCTGAAATGTGGAGCCCAGAACAGAACACAATACTCTAGTTGTGGGTACACCAGAGTCATACAGAGTGGCAGTAATCCCTCTCTCAATCTAGAAGCCACGCTGCTGGCTATGGTAGTGTGTCTTTCAAGGCCAGGGTTGCCCCAAATCTTCTGATGAGGACTACAAAGGCGGGGAGACGGGTGGGGTAGAAACTGAGCATCCACTGGTTTCTGACCATCCCCTGAAAGATGGGCACCTAGGCTTTGCTTGAAGGCCTCAGAAGGCAGATGCTTATGAATTCTCTAAGAAAGGGATTCTTTTGCTAAAGGACTCCTACCTTAAGAACATCTAGTTTCACTTTTGATAAGAGCCAACATTTACAAATTTCTTCTTTTTTGAGACAAAGAGAACCTGAGCTTTTTTCAAAAAAATTCTAAGTATGAATGCTGGAGAAAGTTTGTCTATGCATTTGTCTCCCCAGGTTTAAATTGCTGCTTATTCAGCCATGTTGGTGCTGAATTAGGCTTGCTGGTTCTTTTCTCTGACAGGCTCTTCAACAGCTACATTGGCTCCTCTATTTGCTGAAAGCAACTATTTCTATTCCGCCTTCCCCCATTTCTCTTCCAAGAGCTTCTGAGAGGTGCCACTGAAAGAGGGTGGCCTGATTGCTAGCAGCTGCTGGGTGGATGGGTGAATCTTTCTGATTTCTGACTCCTGCTGAGCAGATCAAAGGAAGCTGCCCCAGCTGGTCCAGGGCCTCAGGAAGCAGGCGGCTGAGCTCGCTGGGAGCAAGTGACAAGAGCAGGCAGCCACAGACAGCAAGCAGTTTAGTGGTGGAGTTTGGGGCAGGAGGTCCCTAACAGTTTTTCCTCCTTTCTCCTCCCCCCTCCATTTTCCTCCTTTTAAAACCCTCCCATTTACTGGTAGGGCAGTGTTGTTAACCTTCAGGGAAGACAAGAGAAATGCTGGTGGTCCCAACAGCCCACCAAGCCAGAATCAAAAAAGATAGCAAAAAGAATGGACCCAGCAGACTCCTGGTGGTGGTGACCTGCAACATCTGTGCAGTGTTTGTTTTCCTGCCTGAGGGCAAAATGGCCAATACCTGCAACAGGTACAAGTTAATAGCCCTGCTCCAAGAAAAGGTGAGAGAGCTGTGGCCATGAGTGTTGGTGGAACTGTCCAAATAAAAGCTATAGTTGTATATTTTGGAATACTCTTTGCCTACCTTGCTGCCCCCATCCCCCCTGCAAATCTGCAGGGTTTTCCCTTTCAGGTTCCTTCTATGGGAGAAGGAGATGAATCCCAGGATATGTGAATAGATACTGTTGCAAATGTAACCTTGCTGGAGACTCCACAATCGCCCCAGCTGCTTCTCAAAGTGCTCTTCAAATATTGAGCCAGCAACCTCATTGCCTTTCTGGAATTTTGTACCTCAGACTGTAGCAAGCAAACATTGACACCTGGTAAATTCTGTAACTTGTGATCGTTTCATTGTCTGTCACTCAAGATCTTGCTGTGCCATTATGTTTTTCCAATGTTTCCCTGATGACTTTTCAATGTTTCTGTATTGTCCTTGGCTGCTTCTATACTGTTCTTGCACATCACCCATTCAGAGCCTCATTGCCTCCATGCAATGCATGCATGAACCCAGCTCCATAAAACACCCTCTGTGTGCTCGGTTTCTTTGAGGCCGGTCTTAAACAGACTACCCTCAACACTGTTGTACAGTGGTGCCGCACACTTCAAATGACCCTAAGTTTGAACGCTGAAATCCAGATAAAATTCTAAAGTTTGAACAATGCTTCTATATTTGAACTGCATGCGCAAATGTTGTGCCCCCTAGGGCTTGACCGTTTTCAGTGTCTTCTCAGGGCATGTCTTTTTGATTGTTTTCAGTGTAGTGGGTATAGTTTATGGTCCGGAAATGGACTACTTCACTTTCCGTTATTTCTAATGGGGGAGATTGATTCAGACTTTGAATGATGCGGAGCTCAAATGCCCTCCCTCCCCAGCCATGATGCAGAGAAAATAAAATACAGACAATATAAAAAAGTATCCTGTGCGTTCTTGAAAAACATGGCCCAAGAGGCCCCCTTGTTCTCATTAAAATGGAGGGCTGCAAACCAATTGCAGGTTTTTAAAAAAGTGCTGGCATGGTATTAAATCATTTCCATTATAAAATCTGAAGCCTCACAAAAGGATGTGCCAAAACATGAATGGACAGGAAATCATTGTTGGGCCACTGGCGCCGAAGAGCTGACATCTACTCAGTGTGGGTTGGAGTGAAGGCGCAATTGTGCCTCAAGAGGGGCCGTCTTTCCAGCTCCATGCGCTGCTTCGGCCCAAGTCAGAAGACACGCCTTTGGAAGCAGGAGAGGCAACCCAGCCGAAATCATCACCCTGTGACCCAGGATCAGCCCGACCAAGGGTCGGCTGTCCTTGCATGTCTGACCTTCCTTTGCCCCAACCAGTTCATGCTGGGCAGCTCTTCCCTTGGCTGGCAAAAGTTGTTTTCTCAGTGTC
Source organism: Varanus komodoensis (assembly GCF_004798865.1). NCBI lineage: Eukaryota > Metazoa > Chordata > Lepidosauria > Squamata > Varanidae > Varanus > Varanus komodoensis. Next base: position 3,236,083 of record NW_025336386.1, read on the forward strand.
ATGAAACAAGCCAAAGTATACAGCTTAAAATGATTTTTTTTCACTCACCTCTCTCACCTTTCTTCAGCAATTGGCAAGATTCACCTGTTTTGCATTACTTGTCAAGCTGCTTCTGGAGAATCCAGGCTCCCATGTCTTAAAAATCAATGAGTTAGACAACGAAAGGGAAGGAAACTCTGGCTTCATCACGTACAGCACAGCCCATAATTTATTGGAGAAGAAACAGACAAACAACACCTTCCCCCCACTTCCAAGCTGGCACGGAACCCATGTGCATTGTGCCCTTCTTCATCAGCACCAAGTTTCAGGAGGGCGCTGAGCCCCCGGATGGCCCCCGCAGGCAGCCCCGCTTTTGCTCGCTCTGCTCGCTTGCTCATTTGCTTAAGAGGGTATCAGGCTGCCTTCAAGCATCGGGTCCTCTTGGGCTTGGGTGATTTCAGGTTCTGTCAGCTCCGCTTCCTCTTATATTTCATTTAAAAATCAAGAGTTCTTTTTGTCCTGAATACAGTGAACCTTATGAACCTTGACAAAGACTGATCAAAACCAAACAAAATTCTCTTCTACCCCTGCTCAGCACCCCCTTGAGGAGAACCCCAGAAGTCTACATTGGAGGAGGCTTCCCTTCAGAGCCACTGGAATCCAGGCGTCCGTTGCCCCTGCCACCCCACCTGGGCTCACCAGTGAGCTCAAGCCTCCCGACCATCATGAGGAATCAGGAACAGAAATGGGATCTAGCCCACACCTTCGGGTAGCACAAGGTATTCCCTTGCAGAGAGAGCCCAGATCATTTTATTTATTTATCAATTTATATCCTGCCTTTTTCCTATAAAGGGCTCAAGGCAGCTTACACCATTCTCCTCCTCCATCCTATCCCCACACAACAACAACCCTGTGAGGTAGGTTGGGCTGAGAGTCTGTGACTGGCCCAAAGTCACCCAGCTGGCTCCATGGCCGAGTGGGGACTCGAACCCAGGTCGCCTGAGTCCCAGTCCCATGCTCTTCACCACTGCACCACACTGGCTCTACAGATCATGACTGTAACAATCTGCTGCCCCAGAGACCCCACCTCCCAGCAGTCAGCAGGGTTCACTTCCCCACCCTACTTCTCAGGACCCCCAAATCCCAGGAGCAGACACAACAATCCAAGCTTGCAGAAAACAGATTATTAAAAAACAGGATAAACAATGCATGGGTGGGGAGTGGCCTTAAAACATTGCAACACAAAGCACAGACAACAAGGGCAGGGAAGGGAACAGGGAATTGGAGAGCAGCAATTTCACTGGCCTCACCCTGTTTGGCTCCCCGCAAGACACCCAGCCAGTTGGCCTCCTCAGACTAAGAATAACAAAGCTGGCTGTTCCTACCACCAACACAGTATACAATACCCAGCATAGCCTTCTTCCTTGCAGAATAGCACAGTGTTTCTGGGCAGAGCCTCTGGCAGCAACAGGGAACCCCGATCAATTGCCACCTGGCCAAAGCAGCTGGGCCTCAGTGTCCTTCTGTGAAAAGCCCTTAGCTGGTTCTCTATTACAATGGCCCATGGTTGCTCCCAGAAGCATAGTCCACAGGGCTGGCAATTCACACCTGCTGCAGCTGCTGCAAGGACCAGCTACCTGTCCTAGACTGTTGGCTTCAACCTGCCATATCCTTGGGTCTCCCATCCTGCTAGCCAAGCCTGTAGAGCAAGCTACCAGCTCTGGCATTTGCATGATTGTGATGGTATTTTGTGTGAGTGTGTGTGTGTGTAACTCAAATACTCTAGTTCCCCTTTGTTCCAGGAAGGTGAATAAAGGAGAGGCTTGGGAAACCAGGACAAGACGTATGCTGGGAGACACATTCTGCCAAGCGTGGCCCCTCCAAGAGACGCTTGACATGCATTGCCAACAACTTTCACCAGCAGGAAGTAGAGGAAGGTACGAGAGGATCAGTTGTCCTCGATTTAATACTAACAGGGATGGCCTGGTGGGCAAAATAACAACCATGGGAAGTCTGGGGGAAAGTGACCACGTGATACTTGAATTCTCAATTATAAAGAAGACAATAGGTAGCTGGAGCTAAACATGCACCCTGGACTTCAGGAAAGCCCACTTTAACGAACTCAGAAAAATGATAAGTTACGTGTTTTTCGGCGCCAGGTAAAGACCTTCTTATTTAAACATCATTTCAATTGTTAAAACATATGTTCTGGCCAGGGCAACTTCTTCTTCCTTCTCTTTCTCCTCCTATATTTTTATTTTATACTGATAATTTTAATTTTATATTTGTAAATCAATGTATTTTTTGTATTTTGTATTTAATGGTAATTTATTATGTACTATTGTATTTCAATGTATTTTATCATGTTGTAAGCCGCCCCGAGGTTTCGGCAAGGGGCGGCATAGAAATGTTATAATAATAATAATAATAATAATAATAATAATAATAATAAGCGACGTGCCATGGCAACTCATGCTTAAGGGAAAAGAAGTCCAAGAGGGGAAGATGTCTTGAAAAAGAAGATTCTCCAAGCACAACTATGAACAATTCCATCAAAAAAAAATGTAGAAGAGAGCAGAGGAAGCCCATGTGGCTCCACAAAAGATTAAGTGAAATCCTGAGGGAAGAAGAGAGGATGTACAGGAAGTGGGGTAGAGAACATGAGTAACTTCTTTCTTGCACACGGTGCTATAGCTTAGGCACCTTTTCAGTGCCAAGTTACTACTGGCCATTACATAAATGCTATATAGTAGGGCATTCACACTGGCTGTCTTTATCAGGTCTAGTATTTTCCTGAATACAAAGTGTGTCCAGAAAGTAATGAGATGATATTTTGAACATTGTCTCCTTCAAAGTATACGCCATGTGAGTGAACACAATGCCCCAGCGATTTTTCCACTCTTCAGAGCGTCCCTGGAAGTCTCCAAGTGGGATGGTGCTCAGAGCCCGCATAGGGCTCTTTGGATATTATCCACACGACAAAACTGGTGTCCTTTCAAACCATTCCTCATCTTTGGGAGTAAGAAAAAGTCTTAATACGAGGCACTTGATCAGGGTGTCCCAAAAGAGACTGTCTTGGCTCTGATAGGGCTGGAATGCAGCTGATCAGTGTTCTAACGTCCACCTGGCACCTCACCCCGAGTGTCCTTGGCCAGCTTCTCCCTTCACAGAGCCCGTCTTGAGCATAGAACGTCATTCCCATTACTTTCTGGACATACCTCGTACTTTTTGCAGTAGTATGTCAAAGCTGTATATTGTCCCCCTGCCTATTTAACTTATATGCAGAGCACATCATGAGAAATGTGGGGCTAGATGAATCACAAGTCAGAATTAAGATTGCCCAGAGAAACATCAATAAGCTCAGATGACAACAGTCTAATGGAAGAAAGTGAAGAGGAACTAAAGAGCTTCTTGATGCAAGTGAAAGAGGAGAGCGCAAAAGTTGGCTTGAAACTCAACATTAAGAAAACTAAGATCATGGCATCCAGTCCTATCACTTCCTGGCAAACAGATGGAGAAGAAATGGAGGTAGTGGCAGATTTTATCTTCCTGGGCTCCAAGATCACCACAGACGAGGACTGCAGCCAAGAAATTAAAAGACGCTTGCTCCTGGGGAGGAAAGCTATGGCAAATCTAGATAGCATACCAAAAAGCAGAGACATCACCCTGCCAACAAAAGTGCATGTAGTCAAGGCTATGGTTTTCTCAGCTGTAATGTATGGCTGTGAGAGTTTGCCCATAAGGAAAACTGAGCGCTGAAGAATTGAGGCCTTTGAATTGAGGTGCTGAAGAAGTCTCCTGCGAGTCCCTTGGGCTGCAAGGTGATCTCCTCTAAGACTGCAAGGTCAGTCCTAGAGGAGATCAACCCTGACTGCTCTTTAGAAGGCCAGATACTGAAGATGAAACTCAAACACTTTGGCCACCGAATGAGAAGGAAGGACTCCCTGGAGAAGAGCCGGATGCTGGGAATGATTGACGGCAAAAGGAGAAGGGGACAGCAGAGGTTGAGGCGGCTGGATGGGGTCCCTGGGGCGGTGGGTGTGGGGCTGGGTGGACTCTGAGGGAAGGTGGACAGGAAAGCCTGGGGGAATGTTGTCCACGGGGTTACGATGGGTTGGGCACGACTTTGTGACTGAACCGAACATTTTCCTGAAACTGTTCTGCTGTTTAAAATGTGTAAAATTCTGTAGATTAAAATGTATATAGGGTGAGCTGCCCAAAGACAACTTTGGGTCTTGGGCAGTATAGAAATGAATCAGCACTTGGGTCATCCCATGCAGCTGATGAGTGGGAGATTCAGGACTGATAAAAGAAGGTGCTCTTTGTACAGCGTGTAGTGACACTGTAGGATTCCCTTCCACTTGACTTCCACCAAGGATGAGGCAAAAGGGGATGAGAGAAGTCCATGCAGGAGAGGCTACCAGGGGCTACTCGTCCTGGTGCCCATTTGCTGCCTCCTGCAGGAGAAGCCGTATGACTGCATACACCAGTTGCTGGGGAACATGGGCAGGGGGGCGCTGCTGCACTAGCTTCCTTATTGTGGTATCTGCTGGGCAGCTAGTGGGCCTCTGTGCAGACCAAAGGCTGGACTAAATGGACTCTTGATCTGAGCCAGCAGGGCCCTTCCTGTGGCGCCTGTGCCTGGCCCTCCCTCCTCTCCTTCCGCAAGGATGTGAGTTCCTGATTGGTCTCCCTCGGACCATCACCCCACTTCTGGATCACAGTCTCCCCTACCCCTTTAACTCCATCCCATACCCTTCCTTACTCCTAGTGCAACCTCTGCATTTTTTCTCCACTTGCATGCACTCCAAAGTTACATGATGTACCAGCAGCCCCCCATCTTGCCCCACGGCTTTCTACCCCCTTCCCCAGATGCTGGGGAAGCCCAGACTTAGCCTGCTGCTCCCTCGGCTCCTCACAGGGGCATTCTACTCAGTCCACATGACCTGAACGTTGCCCAGAAGGGCTGCTTGTGATCTGCTTGGGGTGCTGGGAGGACCAGGCCTGGCCAGACTGGGATTAGCCATCCTCCTGTGAAACATGTTGCCCAAGCACTGGGAAGCATTTCCACCCCCCTCTGCACACTGCATTCGGGAGGGACTTCCTCCCTGAACATGAAGAAGCAGTGCACAGACCTGTGGCCTGAGCTGGTGGGGTAACAAAGATGAATGAAGAACATGGGGGCGGGGAGGAACCTAAGGGGGAGAAGCCCAAGCCACCAGAGGACGGTCAGGCCCACTGTCAGCTCCACGGCCGTGCGATCCCAGTTGGGAAGGGTGGGGGAAGAGGCACATCACATGGAGGCTCCTCCAAGAGGAAACAGCTGCTGTCCGTCCAGCTGTCTTTCTGCCTGGGACCACCCAGCAGCAAGAAGAGGAGCCCTTCACCAGCAACCGTCTCTCCTCTTTACTGGCTCCACTTGTAAGAAGATGGTGCTGATGAACTGCAAAGAAAAGTGAGGAGGCCAAAAAGAAGAAGTTATCCATCATCCTGGCAAAGGGAGCCCAGGCTACCTGCTCCAACATCTTGGGCAATCTGTTTTCCCATGTTGCTCAGTGACATTTGCAGCCGTGGATCTTCATTTGCTCAGAGAGGGGAAGAGGCACCTTGTGGTAAGTGGCTGAAGCGGAGACTAATTTGAAAGAGTCGTTTGGCAAAGGGCACCCGTCGAATTTGTGAAATGTTCTAGTGCTTGACCATCTGTCAGCGGAAAGCACGGAATTAATGTCCACCCCCCCCCCCAACTCTGCTTTGGAGACCACCTTCGTAGCAGGAGCCAGAGCATCTGACTTCACCTCCTTTACTGGAGTGAGGTTTTAAATCCACCTTGGCCAGATGGATCTTCTCCAGGACCTAATGCTGTTTATACTGGCTTAGTGCTGCTGGGTCACGAACACATAAATAAAGAGGCTCCAGGGAGGGGCAGGGCCGGGGGGGGGTTTCCAGATAGAGCTAGGAAAGATGCATTAATAATTCCACACAGCTGAGAGAAAAATCTGGACCATGTACAAGTTGGCCAGATACAGCTGGGAGGCCATTAGTGTGAGCTTTGCATTTGCTAAGCAGAAGGGCATCACTGGGGCCTGGCAGAGTTCCTGCTGTCAAATGACAGCCCCGCTCACTCGCCACAAGGTGTCAGTCCCAAAAGCTGACAAATGAGAAAGAGGAAGCAGGGAGAAGGGGAGAATGGGGAGGGGGACCCCCACCCTGAGACAATCTGGCAAGATCACATTGTGGGGACCAAATAGCTATTAGTATTTGAAAAGTAATGGACGCTTGGGTTCCTGCAGAAAACTGAGGTGCGGAGTTGGTGGCACTGGTGGGCGGGCAGGTTCTTGCTGGCCTCCTACGAAGCCAGGCGCTGATGGGATTCCAGTGACTCATCTGGCCCGAGCTCAGCCCAGCTTGGCCAGTGGCAGCAGTTGCGCGAGTGGGAGATGGGCCAGCTGTCTAGAGAAGGCCCCGGAAATGCATGCCCCTTGACCAGGTGAGGGGTCATCCTCAGGGCGCCCGGAGTCTTGCTGCGCGCATGCTTGTGCTGCCAGACATGGTCTGCAAGAGCATCTAGCAGCCCACAAAGCAAGGCTGAGTGGAGTCTGCTTGGGCATGTGAGCTGGGTTTGGGTCTGCCCTGGGGGAATATTTGATAGAACTGAATTTGCAGCTGTTTTTCCAAGCATCCAGGGGGGTCATCTCATGCGTACTTTCAGGAAGAAAATTATATATAGTATGAGGGGACCCCCCAACAACCCAGAAATTTATTTATTAAAAATGTGTATTTATTTTTACATCTTCAAATTTCAGTCAACTTCAAAGTACTCTCTGTTTGATGCAATACACCCATCAAGGCATTTTTCTCCACTGCTCAAAACAGGTTTTGGACTCATCGATTTTGTTGCCTTTTAGTGCTTCTGTGTGTCCCCCACCCCCACCCCCCACCCCCACACACACACCTCTTTCACATCACCAAAACGTTTCCCTTTGAGGACTGTTTTCATCTGGGGAAACAAAAAAAAGTTGCATGGGGTGAAATTGGGTGTGGGGCACACACCCCCAATAGGGAGAGTGGGGCACAGCAGTCATGCTGTTTTTGGTTAAAAACTGCTGAACGCTCAACTGAACAAAATTTCACTGCTGCACGTTGTTCGTGTAAATCAGAAATCACGAAATAGGCAAACGCATTGAAAGAGTCTCCAGAACCCTCACTGAAGCCGAACGCAGCCTCTCACAGCGACCCAGCTGGGACACTGGTGTGGACGGGTTCCCGGAACACCCCCTAGCAGGAGAGACCTGTAGTACAAAGGACCTGCCCTCCAGAAGACAATTCCAGGGGAGGTTTTGGGTCCCCCCTCATATATCTGCACAGAAATATGAGAAGAGGAACTTAGTAGCCCCACTGAAAGAATTTGGCTTAATTTAAACAGAACAAAAAATAAGAAAAACATACTGTAGTTATTGGCTTTATTTGACCCGATCAAAAGGGGGACAAGGATGCAACCTTCAAGCAGCATTTCTATGAAGAACGAAGCAGTCATCGATGTCCCGCTGGGAGACAAATCCTGCCCCTCCAAGAGATCGCTGGCTTGCATTGCCAACAATTTCCTCCAGCAGAAGGGAGAAGGAGGAACGGGAGGTTCAGCGATGGGTTCCTAGAACACTCCCCTAGCAGTGGAAGCCTGAGAAGGGGCCTACCCTCCAGAAGATAATTCCTGTTTTTTTGGAGTCCCCCCTCGTATATTCTGGAATGCATAAAATTATAACATTGGGCATAGTGGAGAGAAGGAGGATCTGAGAAGACATCTGCCTGAAGTCTTGGAGAATGAGGTGAGAGCCAGTGTGGTACAGTGGTTAACAGTGTGGGAGCCCCCTGGGTGACTTTGAGTCAGTCATGGACTCTCAGCCCAACCTACCTCACAGGGTCGTTGTTGTGGGGATAAGACTGAGAACAGCAGGGGGAGAGCAGTGTACCCTGCTCTGAGTTCTTTAAAAAGGAAAATGGCAGGATATACGTCTAATAAATGAATGAATATGGCTGCCAGCTGGTACCGACCGCAGGAATGGGGAAGAAGATTCACCTTCCGCATGACATGCTCACTTTGCATTTCACAAGGACTTGCTGAAGTTGTGCTTCCTGAACCAATATGTGGACCAGAACACCGCTACTTTTGGGGTTTACCTGTCTTGCGTTTTCTTTGCAATGCACTTCTTGGAACAGGAAATCCATGTAACAACGCATGTATCGGCCAGGGATGGTGGATAGGAAAAGTACTCACAGACATGTGTACTCCCATGCAAATACTGGCGAAGCAACCTTCTGTCTGAAGAAATGGCTTGCCCAGTTTGGGGCCCTGGGGCTGGAGCCCCCATGACCAGGGCTCTGCGGGGGCCCATCTCTTCTCCAGCTGTTTTCAGGGCATGCGCGTGAAGGGGGCCTGCCTGGCTCAGACTAGATCTAAAGTGCCTCCTGGTGTCCTTGGCAGAAATGGGCAGCCCCCCCCCCACAATGGCTCAGAAAGACGCCCCCAGAAACGGGTTGGGTCATCCAGGAGGCCATTGCAATGCTTCCTCCCTTCCGACCCAACAAGGAGCAGTCCTCAGCCAAGCAAAGCATTGGAGTTAAATGGGCCACCCTCCTCCCCACAACCCAGGACAGAGTTGCTGAGAGGGGATGGACTTCCTTCAAACTGTCCATTTTGTGGAGTGCAGCCTTGGAAAATGCCTCTGCAAAACAGTGCAAGTAGCTATTTCTTCTTGCCTTTGCAGGGACCGCTGGAAACCTTGCTGTCCCTTTAGCGGCAGGTCCCAGGGCCTGTGGCTGAAGGTGTGTCTGGTGACCTCAGCAGAACCCCGCGTGGCCACATGGCTCTCACCATGGGGATTTAGGGCTGAGCAGAACTCGTTGCAGGACGTCTTCCCTGACTTAGATTTTAATCCAAGCTGATTTAATTGAACTTTAATTGAAGCTGGCAGTTCAAAACGAATGCCTACTTTTTGAGAGTCACAAGAGGAGCCCCCAACCTTGTGCCTGGCCCCAAACCTGGGCTTTCTAGATCTTTGCCCCACTGGTGGCAAAGAGTCCCCGAGACGCATGGCGACTCTCTTGGGATGAGAGCTGCCTGTTCTCCGCCTGCTCAGTCTCTGTGTGTGCAACTATAGAGTAGTGGCAGAAGGACCAGAGGGTCTTGAGGCCTCAGCAGGGCAAGGGCGAGAGACCTCCGGGGAGCTGCCCAGGCCTGCAATGCCCATTTCTCTAGGGCAAGGGAAGCATGAAACTTCTTTGTGCTCTTCTGATGAAGCTTTGTTCTAAGCTAAGATAATGAGGCCGGCTGAACACGGAGCTCGGAACCTTTTAAGACTAATCTCCCCGATAGAAGCACTTCCCAGCGAGAACAGCCTTTCCAAAAGACCGTGGAGACTTTCCCCTGAAAGGCTTAATGCTTGACAAGGGGAGCAGTCACAGAGGAACAAAAGGGCTGACCTTTTCCATTCGTCTGACAGGATCTTGGAAACGACTGTCAGGATCAGAGGGCTTCTTTGCTAAAATTCAAAGGCAGCCCTCACTAACACATGCTGGCTGGGAAAGATGGACATTGTAGTCTAGCCCATCCAGAGAGGGCTGGGTTGGGAAGGGCTGAGTGAAGGTGGTGATAAAAATTCAAAAGATATCCCTAGAAGCACTTAGAGCTGTTCTGAAAGGCAGCAATCCATCAAAAAGAGGGTGTGAAGCAGCCCCCCATTTGGGGTCTGTTTGCATTTTGGGGAAGAACCCGTTGATGGGAAGAATCCCCACTGTGGACAGAACCCATTCATCACTGTGCTCTCCAGGGTGGCACTGCAGACTCCGAGAGGACTGGGAATGCCCCCCTGGTGCCCACCGGCCTCCCCCTGATGGTTGCACTAGTTGTACAGTTTTTTAAAAGGTGTCTGCCGAGAGTGCCATTTTCATTTAAGCATTTGTCTAGCTGGGAGCCTCTTCCCTTCTCTGAGTGCATCCCGGTTGCCCGAGGACTTCGCCTCTAGTGCAGAAGAGTCCAAGTGTCCAACTCGGGGCTGTCTGCATGAGCGAGATTTACGAAGCGAGCAGATCGCTCTTCTCTTGGTCTCCAGGCTGCTCTTCAGCTTTTCACGTAAGGCTTGCCATGTCTTGGATGAACTGTGTATGAGCTATGCCAACCTTGCCCCTTGAGGGGAAAAAATCTTTCCCTGTCACAGTGTCCTCCAAGTTTCTCTGATGTTTTATTCCCCACCACCTCAATCGCAAGCAGGGTGCACCCCTATAAATCACCTGTTTCAGAGTTCATGGATCTGGGTTTTATATGTTATGCTTATATGTCAGGATATTGACTGGGCTTCTGCAGGAGGCGGTGGGGCCCCATCAGTGAGGGTGTTCTTGGAAACACTGGAAAACCACACGTTGGAGATTGCATGAGCAGAGCCGGCTGGAGTCGGAGGTCAGACTAGATGACCCGGGAGGTCTCTTCTGACTCGCTTTGTTTCTATGTTTCTATGTGACACAGTGATTCCCTGGCAAATCCATACATGCTACTGCTGCCCCGCGAGCCTTCACTCTCCCTCGCTGCTATGGCTGAGTGAGAAGCAATCATATGAAAATTCATAATCTTCTCCCTGCAAAGCCAAAGGGGGAGACATACTTCTCTGGTCACCCCAGAGGGAGAAGAAAGCATTCCATCACACCTGAATGACTCAAAAGGATATCCTTTGGAATTCTTCAATATTTCTGCCCTTTTTTTCTTATTTGGCATGGAACATCTGTTACATTCCGATCCAACAAAGAGCTAATTTACACAATCAATAGCTGTCCAGATCTTTCTATCATTTGTTTCCTGCATTTGGGAACAGGCACTGGAGTCTTGTATTTTTAAAGACTGTTTTGCTGTGGATGGGAAGGCGTGGAGCTTTAGCCCCCTTCGCCAGTGTTGCCATGTCTGTGCTCTGACATAGTGCTGCTAAGACGACATTTGCTTTAGCATCCCTAGGTAAATTGCAATGAAGCCTTGATCTCACAACATACCATGACATGCATGACATACAAAAATATGCATTGAGGAAGGGTAATTAACATGAGACCCACTCCTGTGACCTTTCTCTATTATCTCCATTTCAATGAGAACAGTGAAGTCTCAGCAAATAGTAATGGCATGGTGAGATGTTTATTTAAATATTTATTTATTTAACTTTTTAATATATTGTCATTCTTTAAAAATCTCATGATGGTTTACATTAAAAAAACAATTTATTCAAACAATGACACAATTAAAATCTCCTTAGTGCCAGTACTTGATGCTAAAATAATTAAATGGGACAGGTCAAGAGCAGGTTTTATGAAAAAACAGACATACAGACTGTGGACAGAGGAATTGTCAACCATGTTTTTAAGTACTGTTTTGTTTTGTTTTTTGCATTTTAAAGTGTTTGGGCTATTTATTTTTGTTACTATCTTGTAAGCCATGTTGAAGTTACCATGCCCTTAGAAAGGCATGGATCTCTCTCTCTCATTTTTCAGACTTCATTTTTCAGCAAAGGAAGCTGGGGGTTAAAACATGTCCAGGCTCTTGGAGCCAAATGTCCTGAATCTTTATCTGTGTTGACAATGTTATTCATAGTGCACCTTTAAATATTTGCAGTTCGTACCGATCTCCCATTTTTACAGATTGTGACCTGGAAATGGGAAAGGAAAAGGAAAAACATCCACTGACCCTGGACCATGTGATGGGTCTGTAATCAAAGCAGAGATGGAACTGAGTTGCTCTTTCTTCCAGCTGGCCGAAATCCAGCTCTGTGTGCACATGGGTCTTCTAAGCCCGCTTCCTTGTGGCAGGAGGAAGGAAAAGGAGCCTTGGAGTGTGCAATTCGCGACGGCTTTCAGGTGGACTGGAGACGGTATTGGCTTAGAGGCAAGTCAAGATCTCAGGCTACAATGGGGCAAAGAAGCAATGAAGCAATGGCTGCTTTTCCATTGAAGATCTTAAAGTCAGCATTCTGCGAAATTATCCATCAGCCAGACGGCAAGATGAGACGGGAAGTGCAAGTCAAGTGAAATGTAATTGCCTTTATGAAAGCAAAGCTGAATATGGAGATTAAGGGGTGCACTAGGATGGGCCTCAGAAGAAGCTGGAGGTTGGGGGCATTTCCCTGGCTGCATCGGCTGCCACTTGCTGCCCGCGGGAAGGAGCCCTTTTCCTACAGCTGTAGGAGGCTTTCCTGAACAGCCACCTCTGGCCTCTTTCTTCGAGGTGGGTGAGGATCCAGCAGGTGCTGCTTCTTTTCATGCTGCTGTACTCCCGCAGGGCTCTTGTAGGGCTTTGTGTATGCTGAGCTAAAAAAGGGAGGGGACAAACCAGAAAGAGAAAGAATGAAAAGGCAAAATGGAAGCACTTGCACTGGCAAATTCATGATGCAGTGTGAGACACAGGGCATCCTTGTTTGCACTGTTGGTTAGTCATGAGGGTGTGCAAGAAGCTGTATGGAGCACTGCACAGCCTCCCTCAAGGTTTCCCCACCCCACCATACACTGAGCACCTGCAATCAAGCGTATCTTCAGACTCAGAAGGACTAGAAACATGGTTTTCAAATCAAAGGGGAAGCTTAAACTCCCATATCGCTAAATTCTGTGTCTAGAATTGCATGCTATGGGAAATGCGTTCTCCCTGATTTGCTGGATTTCCGCATGGAGGGAATTTTCACAACACCACGAGCATTCAGTGATACAGACCAGAATGCTTGCAGGCCAAAGCCACCGGCCACCTCAGGCCCTCGCCTCGTTCTGCACAGCTCACAGAATGGCTTTCCCTTGGTTGCATCTCACTGCCATGATTCTCACTGAGGATTTCCATTGTCGTTAGCGATGAATAATTCCCTGCCACATTGCCACAAAAGTAACCATGTACCACAGCACACCAGATGTTAATGGCATTGTTGGATTGGAATATATGGGTGCGTAAATGCACATGCCTGAGTCAGCCAGCAGATGGCATTCCATATGCCAGTGGCACCCACACAAAACTAATGAATGCACAGCAGATGTTTTTCAAGAGCTAAATAATGCAAACAGAAGCCAGTGTGATCAATATACAGCCCTTATATCCCAGGCGCTTGCACTCTGCCAAGAAATAGAGAGAGGAAAAAAAGTTTTAAAACCTCAGCAGCTACTTTCACAGGAAAAAAGCAGCCCAAACGCAAAGTGGATTTAAATCGAGCACCTGCAGTTCTGCACAGAAAAAGCGCCAACTTCCAACTGCTGCATTATGTTTTTAAAACTAGAAGCCACTTTCAAATATGTTGTGATAAAGTTGGGTTTCCACTCGTGATGTTATCATAAGCGGAGTGAAGAAACCCCGCTCCCACTGCAAGGAACTAGGCCTGAGCAAAAATTACTATTTAGGAGAAATATTTTTGGCAGTCTTTCTTGAAAAAAATCCTGTTTCCAACCCTTTCATTTTGGCATGGCTTGCAAAAAACATGTCAGTCTACATATTTACTTTCTTCTCTCCACCCCCCCCGCCCCACCCCACTTGTCCCCTAGTACTGCACTTATTTAGGCTAATCTGGAATCTCTGATAGCCTGCGATTGCCCAGACAACACACCCAGGAAGCACTGCCCTTTGGTTGACCCCCCGATGGAGGAAGGGTGTCTTCAAACTAGAACAACAATACCAGCAAAAATCCTTGGAAGATTGGGATGTTCAAGTGAAATGGTGGTGTTCCAGGCCTCAGAGACCATGGGAAGTGTAATTCCTGTCAATCCTAGCAAAGGTGTTGGGAGCAAGGGAACTGGAGTCTACGTGACTTGTGCATGTAGGCTCTTGTTATGGCTTTGGGGGAACCTGTGGATCCCTGAGATGTCAGTGGACTCCAGTGACCATCAGCCTCAGTCAACATGGGCAATGGGCAAAGAAAACTGAAGGACACCATTCCTCAGCCTCGTGCAGGCTCAGAGAGTGGGAAGCAGCTGGAAGGTCTCCCAGAATGTAATGAAGCCATGAGGTGGTGTTCTTCTCATGACACTTAATGTTGCAGTGTTCCCCCTTGTGGAAGACACCAAAGTGGCTCACATAGTGCTGCTCCTCTTCATTTTATCCTGAGAAACAACCCCGTGAGGCAGGCTGGGCTGAGAGTCTGTGACTGCAGCTTCACGGCTGAGAGCGGGCTAGAACCCAGACCCTCCACGCCCCGGGCCCGAGCTCCAGCTGCCAGGTCACGCTGGCCCACACACTTTGCTCTTCTGATGCCACGCATTTAAAGTGATTCATTCCGGACATTTGGGAGGGAAGATAAGTTGTTCTAAGCAAGCTGTGTGTGTGTGAGTAGAGCCATTATAAATCGCTTTGGCCATTCCAAGGCCATCACGCCCCAGCCCTTTCCTTTCTTGTTTTGAGTTTATCTGATTTGGGAGCAAATTGGCACAACCAGTATTTATCTGCAAATCTGTGTGTTCCAGGCTGAAATTGGACTCCCAATTTGTCACTTTTCAACCACAGCCTGACCAATTTCTCAAAGCTGGCACTGACCTAAAAAGCAAACAAGCAGATGCACAGAGATTTGTATTAAAGTCTCTTGGAAGAGAACTGCTGGGTTCTCTTTGCTTTTCCAGGAACTTAAAGCAAATCATCAAAGGAGGCATCAGGGAATGCAATGCTAACACTCTCAGAAGTATTTTCAGATTGTTTGATAGCTCAGAAATGATAAAAAGACAACTGCCTTTGGTTCAGAAGTATATATTCCTCTGCTAGCTGAATGATAAAACAATGCTTCCTGCATTGTTCAAAGTATCACATGAAAGGTGAGCTTGTGGGGGAGATAAAAAGTGACCAGTTCTAATTAGGATGGTGAGAGAATAAAAAGGAGGGAAAGTTTGTTCCCCGGAGCTCAGAGCATTTCAGTGAGGACTAGCCTCAGAAATAAGTGCTACTGCGGGAAGAGTAGGGCTGCCCTCCTGGGTTTGAGTCCATGAAGAAGGGTCTTCATGAAATGTGGGAAACGTAATCTACACCTGCGTGATGCCTGTACTAAGCGAGTGTCTGG
This sequence comes from Varanus komodoensis, assembly GCF_004798865.1. Taxonomy (NCBI): domain Eukaryota; kingdom Metazoa; phylum Chordata; class Lepidosauria; order Squamata; family Varanidae; genus Varanus; species Varanus komodoensis. Next base: position 3,251,103 of record NW_025336386.1, read on the forward strand.
ACCTCACCTGGCCAAAAGGAGGACTGTGGTGCTTCTATACAGCACAGTGCAACTGACAGACCTGCTGCAGACCCAGCGCAGCAAACATGCAAGCGTTTTCCTGCTGTCCTCCCCAGTTCTCCCCCATCACTTTCCAGGCAGCAGAAGCCAAGATGGTCTGAGAGCGGTGGGAACCTCAGAGCCTGCGCACCAGGGCTGGTTTGGCTGCCAGAAGGCGACCCTGAAGACGGGGAGCTGCCAACAAGAATATGAGACTCCCAGTTTCCTTTGGTCTGTTGCTGGGTTAACAGCTGCTTTTTGGGTTCCAGGACCCAGGATTAGTTGCTGGCCAGCTACAGGTAGCCAAATAGTTGGATGATGATGATGATGATGATGATGATGATGATGATGATGATTTAGAACACGCTCCCTGGGCAGATTAATGGCATGTAGATGTGTGTTAGTCTGGTCTGTTTATATTTTTGCAATTATGCACGATTCTGTCTTTTAATGTTATTATCCTTGCAAATGACCCAGATTGCTTTGGCTATTGGGCTGTATAGAAGTGGATTAAATGAAATGACATGAAATGCTGGGAACAGAGGGAACGCTCATCAATGCATCAACTCTATAAGTCTTCCTCAACCTGGTGCCTCCCGGGGGGGTTAGAGCGGAACTCATTTGCCACTGAGCCACGTGTGTGGTCATGTGGCTTCCACCTAAAGAACAGACTGGCTTCCCGTGTGTATCTTCAGCTGACCCTCCAGGGCAGCCTTCCCCAACCTGGCAGCCTTCAGACACATTTGGACTGCAACTCCCAGAATTTCCGTCCAACAGGGCCATTGCCTGGGAATGCTGGTGTTGCATTCTGAATGTGTGCACAAGACGCAGGGGTGGGAATGGGAGCTCTAGGCCATTGGAAGAGGACATTGCAGAAGTCTGCCATGCAGCACCTTGATAGCAGCATCCATGGAACAGGAATAGGAATGCGCGTCATCAGTACAGGCTAGGGGACAAGTGGCTGGAGAGCTGCACCTGTGAAAGGGACCTCGGGGTGCTGGTTGACTGCAGGCTGAACATGAGTCAGGAGTGTGATGTGGTGGCCAAGAGGGCGAACGCCACCCTTGGCTGCATAGCCAGAAGTGTGGATTCTAGATTGAGAGAGGTATTACTACCACTCTACACAACTCTGGTGTGCCCGCAACTGGAGTATTGTGCTCAGTTTTAGGCCCCTCGTTACAGGAAGGATATAGCCAGGTTGGAGTCAGTGCAGTGTAGGGCCACAAGGTTGGTGGCCAGTTTGCAGGGGATGCTATATGAGGTGAGACTGAGGGAACTGGGTCTCCTCAGCCTGGAGAAGAGGAGACTCAGAGGGGATCTGCTGGCGACATGCAGGAATGTGAGGGGGTGTCACACGGAGATGGGTAGAGACCTGTTCTCTCCTGCAGAGGAAGGCAGGACACGCTCCAACGGAGCAAAGCTCAGGGAACCCAGGTTCCATTGGAATGCCAGGAAGCACTTCCTGACAGTCGGGACCCCGAGGGTGTGGAATGGGCTTCCACGAGAGGTCATTGAGGCTCCATCGGAGCGGGTGTTCAAAGGTAGGCTGGACGTGCACATGGTAGGCATGTCGTGAGCGGAGCCGGCTGGTGCCGGAGGTCAGACTAGATGGCCCGGGAGGCCCCTTCTGACTCGCTCTGTTACTATGTTTCTTTTAAACACGTCCGGAAATGCGCTTGTACCCCGTGGCTTTCTCTGGCTTGTGATCGTATTACCTATGCCACTCCACTCTACTGTTGTACTTTACCTTCCTCCTCCTCCTTCTCCTCTTCTTCTTCCAATGAGAATTGTTTTTAAAATTTACTTTAAAGCAAATTTTACTAGGAATATTTTTAATATGATGTTAATATTTCTGCACAAACCACTTAGGGATTGTTACAACAAACAAACAAGCCCAGCATCCCTTACTTTTGCAACTCTGAACCAGAAAACCCTAGTTAGTGGATGCTCTTCTTCCACTTTCTCTCCCTCACTTAATTTGTTATTTTTATTTTCTTTGTTCATATTTTCTTTCAAGTCAATGAGGCACAGGGATAGATGGATCTGTCAGTTTTGGTTTCATCCATTTTTTAAAAATCTCAATTTCTTTCTGCTGCTGTGTATGAAGAAATGTGGAAACGCTGGTAAATTCAGATCAAAAACAAGCCAAACCAAGATTCAAACTAGGAGAGCATCGATGTGCCAAATAGTTGGTCCTTGCTGGGAAAGTGAGCTGAGCAGAAAGGAAATCTGCGGGCGCTCGCAGAACGAGGCTTGCACAACTGGCGGCCTTCTCCAGCTCGTGTGCAGCGGCACAATCGGGCTGCTGCACATGGCATGGAAGAAGGGTGCTTCTCGCGCGGCAGTTGTGTGGGGATCGCATGCCACGGGAGTGCTCAGGGGCCCTTGTCCCGGACTCGGAGCCACGGCTGCTGAAAAGCCAGCCAGAGAGTGGGGAGCTGAGTCCATCAGAGTCCTGCCCCACAAATGGATTCCTCCCACATCCCTTATTCATACCCATCTGCATCAACCAAATTCCTGGAGCTGAACAATTTGAAGCTGTTAAAGATGAGGTACCTGACAAGACAAGAAAGAGACAGAAAGGCCATGACCGAGTGCTGAAAGACTCCAGGACCCACGGATTATGAGCTAAACACTGGACGCCTCTGCATGAGTCCCTCATCCCCTCGCAGAAAACAAAATTCTCACCCATCCCTCTGGTGACCTCAGCAAAGTACTGCAAGGAAGGCGGGTGGCAACCATAGCATTTTTTATTGGACATTGCCAGGAAGGGACCTGGAGTTGGTCATTCTGTGATTCTGCAGGGGGAACAAAGCAGAGGATGTGGCCGCCGGGGTGGTGCTTTTCTCTATTGTACTTCCTGAAGAACCTTGTGGCTGTGAAGGAATTGCTGGGGCCGAGCAAGCTAAAGCCCAGCCATGACACTGCAGGCTAGGTCTTGATCTGCTCAGGAAATAATGTTGCCTGTCCTGTTCCGCACAGACACCAGAGTTTTGCATGTCCCTTTCTCCACTGCCTTACTCCATTCAGTAACAGTTTCAACATGTTATTCATACGGGGCCTATGCGACAGAAACATTATGAAAGTACAGTATACCCCCGTGAAGTCGTGGTTCAGCTTCAGTCTTTTGCGGAATTTTTCTCCAAGCAAGTCCAAGCTGATCTCCTTGTGAGTAAGCCAGCATCTCATAGCATGAGATTCTTTGGCTTTGGGGCTTGCAGATGACTTGCACACGTGTACTCCATATTACTGAATAAACTGGAATCTTTCTGGTTGCTCATCTCCTGTGAGCCTCCTTTCCCTGAGTCTTGACCATGTCCTTCAAAGCCGGCGGACAAAGCCGGGGGGCCTCTTAGAGCTGCCTGAGCTTGATGTTCATTCTGCGAGGGAAGCATCCCTGTGCCTGTGCAATTCCCAACTTCAGGAGAAACAGGGTAGTGCATTGCATCGGGAGTGCAACATGCACAGAGAGGAGCGGTCACAGGGAAAGAATGCGGAGCGAGCTAAGTGCAGTTTTAAGGTGAGGCGGACAGGAGCGGAAGCAAAGGGGAAATTGGACAAACAGGCTTAAAACTGGGGGCTGTCTTGAATCGCCTAAGTCAGTAAAATGCTCTGTAACATGCAATGGACAAATTTACCCCAAATTAGTTTGTCATTTCCTTAGAAAACTATTAATTCACCTGTGTCGCCTGCAAGGAGACTTTCCCCTTTCATGTGAGCTCTCCTTCTGCCTAGACAAGTTTTGTGCATGAACAAAAGCAGACTGGGTCGTGGGAGCCAGAGTTTGTTTTATGTCATGTATCATGAGACCATGTCTTGCCACATCACGAACCCTTTCCTGATTGGCTGTTTCCACATGGTTTTCTGCATGAGAACATAAACAGCTCTGCTGGACCAGGGCAAAGGTCCATCCAGTCCAGCAGGGTGGCAAACCAGCTGCCCTCTGGATGGGCACCAGTTCTCCACCTGCCCAAGCAACCGGTGCTTGCAGCAGGCCAGCTCTGGGGATCGAGGGGGCACAAAGCCAGCAGGGCTGCTAGCCTGAATCTGCCCAATCCTCTTGTAAAGCCATCCAAACTAGAGAACATCACTACTTCCCATGGCAGTGAATCCCAACTATACATTGTATGAAAAACGACTTCCTCCTGACTGTCCTCAACCTTTCCCCAACGAATTTCATGGGAAGACCACGGGTTCAAGCAGGGGGTTGGACTTGATGGCCTTTATGGCCCGTGCCAACTCTACTCTTCAATGATTTGATGAGTCGATGACTGGATGATTCAAGTGTGATGGGGAGAGGGAGAAAAACGTCTCCCGTTAGTCACTTTTTCCTAAGCTGAACAGTCCCAATTGTTGTAGCTGCTCCTCGTTGGGGAGATGCTCCAGTCCCCTGTCATTTCCACTGGTCCCTGTTCATGCTTTTTCCAACTCAGTAATGTCCTGTTTAGGTAAGGCAACCAGAACTGAACACAGTATTCTAAGTGCAATGCACCAGACATTTCTGTAAGGCAAGTAAGAGTTTGACAGTTCTATTTTCTATTCCGTTCCTAATTGTGCCCAGCATGGAGTCTGCCTTCTTCATAGCAACTCAGCTCTGGGCCAACGTTTTCTTCAAGCTGTCTGCCTCTGCTCCGGTTTGCTTTCTTGCTGAGTCACTGCTAGCGCAGATTGCTTCAGTCTGTACTTGAAGCTGGGACTTTTTGCCCCAGCATGTTTTATACTGAACTGAGATTTCCATTTTCCCTGCTTGGAGAGATCCTTTTGGAGCTCCTCACCAATCCCTTTGGATTTGAACCACTCTAACCGTTTTAGTGTCATCAGCAAACCTGGCCATTTCACTGCTTACTCCTAATTCCAGATCATTTATGAATAGATTGAAAATTACTGGTCTCAAGACAAAATCCTGTGAGAATCCACTGGTGACATCTCTCCCTTGGAAGAAATTGCCATTGATTCCCATCATCTGCCTTTTGTTCTGTAACAGGTTAGTGATCCATAAGAGGATCCCCTCTCCCCTTTTTAATTCTATTGCTGCTTAGTTTGCTCTGGAGCCTTTGCTGAAGGACTTTGTCAAAATCCTTTTGGAAGTGTAAGTAAACAATGTCTACTGGATCACTCCTGTCTCTGTGCTTACTGACACTCTCAAAGTGCTCCACTAGATTAGCGAGACAATATTTCCTCTCGAAGAAGCCATGCTGTTTTGTTTTGTTGAGTTTTCAAAGCAGGGCTTGTTCCTCTCTGTGCCTACTGATTCTTTCTATAATCATGTTTTCAAGCAGTTTAAGCTAACTGACCTGTAATTTCCCAGATCCTCCCAGATCCCTTTTAAAAATGGGTGTTACATTGGCCATTGTCCAGTCCTCTGGTACAAGGCCTAACTTTAGGGGCATGCTAAATATTATGACAATATTTCATGCTTGAGTTCTTTGATAACTCTAGGATGGATACCATCTGGACCAGTGACTTCCTGGCTTTCGATTTGTCAGTAAGGTTAAGAAGTGCATCTTTTGCCACTGCTGCCTCCTGTGATTCCTCAGGCTTCTTTCCAGAATACGTAAGTGCAGGGACAGGAATCTGCTCTTCATCCTCTGCTGTGAAGAAAGAATCCATGCAGCTTCTCTGCAATCACCTCACCCACCCACCCTTAATGCTCTTTTATTTCCATTATCACCCAACGGCCCAACTGTGTCCTTTGCTGCTTTCTTTCTTTTGATATATTTAAAGAATTCTTTTGATATTGTTAGCAATGTGCTCTCCAAGCTGTTTCTGTGCTTCTCTGATGGCCTACTTGCACCTCCCTTGTGCAAGCTCGTGGTCCCATCTGTTCTTTTCATCTGGGCAAGCCTTCCATGTTTTGAGGGAAGTTCTCTTCTCCTAATAGCTTCCTTGGCCCTATGCATTACACAGAAACCTGCTGTCGGATATCAGTATATGAAAGAAAGCTGGCAGAACACTGCGGAGTGATGTCATCATATTTCTTCCTCAAAGAAAAGGGTTAAACCATCAAACCTAGCACACATTCAAGATTGTGCACTGCAGACCCAGACTGCACATGCCCCAATGCTCGAAATTTATTCCAGAATAAATTGCAAAGTCATTACTACTGGTACCCCGGCTTGCTACTCTGCCTTCTTGCTCCTTAGCTCTCTGTCAGGGGAATGGGTGGTTCTGATGATGCAAAACTTGGGGAATGTTTTTTACCTCCCCCAGATGTGTACCAGAAAGGTTCCAAACCCTGGTCATTCCTCTATTCCTTATTTCCCACATTGGCATCGTCTTCCTTCCTCCACTTACTTAAAGGTTAAGACTAGCATTTGTAATTAATTCCCCCTTCCTGAAACATTTGTTAATAAACCATGACTTCCAGCATTCACAAGTGGATTTGAGGCTACTTACCAAATTGCCAGACTCGGATGCAGACTCAGCAACTGGTAGAGGGAACTTCTAACCCTTTCAGTCCATTGAGTAGTGAAGAAAAGGAAAACTGGAAAGGGTGTATGTGTGTGTGTGTGTTGAGGGGGAAGTGTAGAAATACTTCTGCTGGGAGACCTGATAAGGATGCAAGTGAAAGTGTATTAATGTCCTGAAAGGCGATTCTGTAAAAATAGAATGGAATTTAATTCTAATCTTCTCTTGAAGCATTTAATCCTTATTCATGTCGACACTCCTTGATTATGCCAATGGGACTTGGTTTGTAATAGGTACTTGTTCAATGTAGGGTCAGTCCTGGGTTTGCATAAAGGTGGATGTGCATGTGAAAGCTGCTTTAATGAGTTAGCAAAAACCTGTCCGGCATACAGCCTGATTCCGCAGGAAGAAAGCAGCACCCTCGTGTGATAGCCTTGGTTCAGTCCGGATTTCGGCTGATAAGTTATTTATTTTATAGCAACTTTCTTACTGGCCAAACAGTCTCCTGGAGCTGCTGACATCGAATCAATAAGAATAAGAGAGTCCTATCCACAGGCTTTCAATCCAAAAGGACACGACAGAAGAAAAAAAGATGAGGAGGGAAGAGGAAGAAGGCAAGTCATCTTTGAGCAGGGTGGGTGTGAATGCCCCCCCCCCCCCGTGGCATCTCTTTCTCCAGGCTGCTGGAACGGCTGCTAGCAGTGACACTTCTGAGTGTAGCTTGTCTGCGGTTGTTTCACCCTGCTTTTGAACTTTTGCCGCGCCTCACAATTCATGCCCCCTGTTCACCATGTACTGTCCATATGGTTGATGAGAGGCCCTGTAATTCTTCGCATCTTGTTCCAAGCCTACAGATGTGTGGAGCAGAGGTGGAACAGCAGTGGGCAGCATGGTGTGCCAGGAAGGAACAGGTCTGTGGTTCCCTCCTGGACAATCTAGGCCAGACCTGGGCATCGTACGGCCCGCGGGCCACATCTGGCCCGATGGCTGACCCTGGCTGGCCCGCACGAGGTCACTGGCAAATTAAAAGTCAATGCAAATATATATCGTCCTAATATAGATGCAAGCAATACAACTGCACTGGTTTTATTTTGAAGGATCTGCTAAATTGAATTGAATTTATTGCTTTTCATGTAATGTTAATGTTTTTGTGAATATTCTTTAAATAGTGTTGTTCTGTGCTCCACATTTTCATTGTATCATTGTAATGTTTCATTTACTGTTTTTATAGAGATATATATTGAGCAGAGCTGTAAGTGTATTGGTCTGGCCCTTAACAACTGTCAACGTTTCTCATGTGGCCCCATAGGAAAATTAATTGCCCACCCCTGATCTAGGCAGTGAATTATTGTCAGGGAATGCAGGACCTTGGGGAGCTCCCAAGGTGATCATGCATGGCTCCAGCACGGTTCAGAGCTATTCTGAAGCTGGTCTAGAATCATAGAATAGAGGAGCTGGAAGGGGCCATGAAGGCCTTCGGGTCCAACCCCCTGCTGCTGCAGGACACCAGTTACACCATCCCAGGCAGATGGCTGTCCAGGTTCTTTTGAATGCCTTCAGTGTGGGAAAGCCCCCCACCTCTCCGGGCAGCCGGTTCCACTGCCTTATTGCTCTGACAGTGAGGCAGCTTTTCCCGATGTCCAGCCTGAATCTTGGTTGCCGCAACTTGACTTGATTGCTCCTTGTCCTGCACTGTGGCATCAGCAAGGAGAGACCTTGACCTTCCCCTTTGTGACAGCCTTGGAGGTCCTTATAGAGGGATATCTTGTCTCCTGAGTCTTCTCGCCTCAGGGTTGAACACGCCCAGTTCTCTGTCAGTCTCTAGATTGCCCCTGCATTGCCAACACAAGGCACTTACGTGGGCATCTCACTGCCCTTGAGCTGCATGTGGTGCCATTCAACAGACCCAACATGGATCCCCTGGGCTGAGTCACTGCACTTGTCCTTGCAGCAGCTGTTTAGGATCTCAGGCTAAGGATTCCTGCACCACCTGCTCCTTGGGACCCACTGAACTGCAGAAGGCAGGGACTGAAGCTGGGACCTTTGGCATGCAGTGAGCATGCCCCACCAAACGGCCTCATACTGATTTCCCTTAGCCTTCCTTCCATGGGTCTTCAGGAGCTGTGAGAGTCTGGCAGCTGACTGGCCTTGTTAATCCCCAGTGGCTGGAGCAGACCTACCTGTACGCTCAGCTGAACACTTGCCAAGGGATCTGCCAGTCTCTGCATCTGGGGTCACTGGAGAATTCTTTGGTGAGGTCAGATGAACGGGTGGCTCGCTTCCTCTTTGTTTAGCTCGTGTGTTGCACAGCTTCAGAAACCCGATGTATCCTTTTTAGGTATCCAACACATGTCATGTCAAGTGTTTTCTGAGGCTGCAGTTATCTCACTGTTTGCAGGACCTCAGTGAACCTAAACAAATCAATGTTGACATTTAAATGCATTGTCTTACCTGCAGAGAAGGTTGTCAGCTGGGACGTGTCTGTACAGATTACAGGGTATGGATACAAATGCAAGCACAACAGATTCCACTGAAGGAACAGGTGGGAAAGCTTTTGCAGGTGGAACTGAATTTCTGCAGAGGTTAAACTTGGTGCTGAGTTTGTAACATCTTACTTTGCATATCCTGTTTGGACAAAGGTATATTTGAAAAGCAGGACTTTGCAGGAGGTCTGTTTGGATTATGTGCAGCTGTACTTTGAGTGACCTGGGATGGGCCTGGAGAGAGTGTCAGAAACTTCTGGACTCCACATCTTTGCATTCCGCTGCCCTATGACATGAATCACTAGGTCTGCAAAATGGACCATCCCCCTATCCCTTGTTCATCTTGGCCTGCCCAGGAATGCTTCCAGATGAACTGGTCTTTGGCAAGTCCAGTTTCTCCTAACAACAATCAGCTGAGCAAGGGGAGGAAGACACATGATAGAAATGGGGTGGAAGGCCTGTGGTGTCCTCTCTGCCCATGTGCCTTTGCCCTCCTTTAAATTGCACAGCCTGCCAATCAGCCACTTATAAGTCAAAAAGAGCTTAATCATGGTGGGGAGGGCACGCACACAGAAAGAGACCCTGCACTCTCCATTATAATAACACTCAGCACAGCCTGCTGCTGGGCTAGTGGGGTAAGGAGTTTGGTGATGGTTCTGGAGTGATGCCACCACCTCCACAGGCCACTGGAAGGCTTCTTGGTCTCCGCACTTAGCCAAGCTAACAGGCCTCATCCATGTTCATATTTCTCATGGTTTGTCCTCCCATCTTCTTCCTTATTTCTCTCTCACCCACTCCCCATTGCTTGACTGCCTCCCTTCCAGCTTGCTTCTGTTCTACACCCACGTTGCACTCCACATCAGACAGGTGCCTTGCCAGCTCAAGGAGGTTCTGGACAAAATCCTGAAGGACGGCTGCCAGCCAATGTTGACCGTATTTGCCTAGAGGGGCAAGGCAGGTCTGGCTCCCCAGAAGGCCATGGACAGATAGCCACAGAGCCAGTCACAATTCATCCTCAGGAGGCAAATGGGGACAGAAGAACAAGGGGGAACCTCATGATCCATCCAGCCAATCAGGGATCATGCCATGAATGTGACCTTGCCATCATTATCATCATCAGCCCTTTTATACCACCCCACAACTGAAGCTCTCAGGGTGATCTACAAAAATCCATAAAACTGAAAATAAAATGCAATGAATATATCATAAAACCAGAAACAAATCAGTAAAATTTTAAAACAACTTTGCTACCTGTCCCATTGGAGTTGCCTGTAAGGTAACACCAATCATCATCATCATCATCATCATCATCATCATCATTATTATTATTACATTTCTATGCCGCCCCTTGCCGAAACCTCGGGGTGGCTTACAACACGATAAAATACATTGAAATACAATAGCACATAATAAATTACCATTAAATACAAAAATACAAAAAAATACATTGATTTACAAATATAAGATTAAAATTATCAGTATAAATTAAGTAAATAAAAATATAGGAGGAGAAAGAGAAGGAAGAAGAAGTTGCCCTGGCCAGATCATATGTTTTAACAATTAAAATGATGTTTAAATAAAAAGGTCTTTACCTGGCGCCGAAAAACCAGTAACGACGGTGCCAGGCGGACCTCTTTGGGGAGTGAATTCCATAGGTTGGGTGCCACCACAGAGAAAGCCCTCCTCCAAGTACTTACTCTCCTAATTTCTTTCATGGAGGGTTCCCGGAGAAGGGACTCTCCCGTAGATCTCAAAGGGCGGTCGGGCATATACGGACGTAAGCGCTCGTTCAGGTAGCCAGGACCCAAGCTGTTTAGGGCTTTATAGGTCATAATCAACACCTTGAATTGGGCCCGGGCTTCAATGGGAAGCCAGTGAAGCTGACGGAGGACTGGAGTCATGTGAGCATAACGCCCCGTCCCCGTCAGCAACCTGGCAGCTCTGTTTTGCACCAATTGAAGTGTTCGGACTGTCTTCAGGACTGTCTTCGCCCCACGTAAAGCGCGTTACAGAAGTCTAGGCGGGAAGTCACCAGCGCGTGTGTCACCGTCGCCAGGCAGTTGTACTCCAGGTAGGGGCGCAGCTGATTAATCAGCTGAAGCTGAAGGAAGGCGTTCCTCGCCACCGCTGTCACCTGAGCTTCCAAAGAAAGCTCTGGGTCGAGGAGTACTCCTAAGCTGCGGACCTTATCCCTAAGAGGGAGTGTTGCACCATTCAGGACCAGGTCAAATCCACCCTCTCCGAAACCCGATCCGCCAACCAACAGGACCTCCGTCTTGTCTGGGTTGAGTTTCAGTTTATTTGCCCTCATCCATTCCCTTACTTCGGCCAAGCACCGGTTCAGCACAGCCACTGCCTCACCTGGATTAGTGGAAAACGAGAGGTAAAGCTGGGTATCATCAGCGTATTGATGATTCCGCAGCCCACACCTCCTGATGACCTCTCCCAGTGGTTTCATATAGATGTTAAATAGCAGAGGGGATAGAATGAAGCCCTGTGGTACTCCATGGCATAGCTGCCATGACGTAGAGACATGGTCCCCCAGCACTACCTTCTGGAATCGACCGTTGAGATAGGAGCGGAACCACTGCAGAGCAGTGCCTCCAACCCCCAATCCCGCAAGTCTATCCAGAAGGATACCATGGTCGATGGTATTGAAAGCCGCCGAGAGGTCCAGAAGAACCAACAGGGATGTACTCCCCCTGTCCTTCTCCCTGCACAGGTCATCATACAGGGTGACCAAGGCAGATTCAGTACTGTACCCGGGTCTGAAGGCGGACTGAAAAGGATCCAGATAATCAGTTTCATCCAAGAGTGCTTGGAGTTGTCCCGCCACCACTCGCTCCAACACCTTGCCCAGAAACGGGATGTTGGCCACAGGTCTATAGTTAGTGGCCATCTCTGGATCCAGTGACGCTTTCTTCAGGACCGGTCATATTACCGCCTCCTTTAAAGGGGCAGGCACTCGACCCTCCCTCAGAGAAGCGTTAACCACTTCCAAGATCCAGGTCCCAATCCCGTGCTTGGAGTTATTTATTAACCAAGACAGGCAAGGATCCAATAGGCAAGTGGTGGGACATACTCGTCCAAGCACCTTGTCCACATCATCGGGCCGCAATAATTGAAATTCCTCCAATAATTTTGGACCAGACGGTAGCATTGGTGACTCCTCAGAGACCTCCGATTCATTAGTGGAGTCCAGCTCGTGACGAATCTGAGCGATTTTCTCCCTGAAATGCCTGGCAAAGTCGTCACAGCGGGCCTTTGAGGGTGGCATCGTATCTTCCTTAGGACCCGGGCGAACCAGGCCTTGCACCACTCGAAAAAGCTCCGCCGGACGGCATTGTGAGGAGGCAATGGAAGCGGAAAAAAACTTCTTTTTCGCTGCCTTCACCACCACAGCATAGGCCCGATAGTGGGCTCTCAAGTGTGTTCGGTCAGATTCATTCCGTGATTTCCTCCACCTACGCTCTAGCCGTCTCCCAACTCGCTTCATCGCCCGCAATTCAGGTGTATACCAAGGGGAAGAGCGTCCTCTGCGAAGTGCAGTTTTGTTGTGCAGATCAAAGCAGGGACCCTGCCTTGGGCCACTTGGTTAAAAGATGGGATGGGAATGCAATGAACCGACACATTCATAAAATGAGAGAGTCTGGGTTCCCCCAGCCTTTCAGAGATGAGCAGCAGATGATGGGTGTGTCCAGCAGGTGGCGTGTAACACTCATTTACTGGGCCTCTCCCATTGTTCCTTCTTGCTATTTTACACATGAAGGTTTCAGGATTTATTGCAGAAAAAGGCAAAGAGAGAACCTCAGACCCCGCTGCAAGAAACCACGAATTGATCCATTATTTGTTAAACAAGTGTTTCTGTTGCTCCTGCCTTTTCCCTTTTGTTTTGTTTTTAAGGGGGGGAGGTGTCATTTTCCATTCAGAATAAGAGCTGCAAACATTTTAGCCCTGTGCCCCAAAGGGGGGGAGTTTTCACAGTGTGTTTGCTCCCCTCAAAACAAGGCTCTTTGGAAGGAGATGAATAATGCATGAACTATATGTGGCTGGAATCTCACATTTGATGGGTATTTGACAGCTTCAGGTAATAGGACTAAAAGAATCCTCTTCCTGCTGATTGTGCAAAATGAATGTAGGGCCCTTGGACTGCTGCCCAGACTGCTTGTCTCCCCCACTCCCCGACAGCATAAATGCCACGAGCACCATAGAATTGCACAAGGAGCTCAGGGCCTGAAATGGTTCATGCCCTCCAAGGAGGGACACTGGGTGAACTTGCAAGTCACGATGAACACCCTGCAAATGGACTGCAGCAGCTTCTCTCACCTGTTGCTGGCAGAGCAGTCCTGTGGTCCCTCGGCATCACCTGGAGCAGCAGAGAACAGCTTGGGCTGAGAGTTCTGCCCCATCTTTCCCCTTGCAGGGAGCGCTGCCCCGGTGGCTGCTCTCAGGCTGGGAGAATGCAGGGGGCAGACCGGGGCACCCCCTGCATCTTTGCAGCCCCCTTTTCTCCCCTTGCAAAGCAGCTCAGGTGGGTAGCCAAAAACATCCACCTGGCAAGGCTGCAGCAGTGGAGGAGCAGGGAGGGGGAAAGAACCCCTCCCACGAGAGGTCATTGAGGCCCCATCGGTGCGGGTGTTCAAGGACAGGCTGGACATGCGCTTGGCGGGCATGTCATGAGCGGAGCCGGCTGGAGCCGGGGTCAGACTGGTTGGCCTGGGAGTCCCCTTCTGACTCGCTCTGTTTCTATGTTTCTATCTGCACAGGGTGCCTGTAATCCTCCAAGTCCCACAGGACCGAATCCTGCACTGCCCTGCTGCACGAGGGATGAACTTGCGTGGCCATGGCTCTCCTCCTCCTTGGTTCTCTGCCTGCTGCTGGCATGTTGTGTGGGACCCCTGCAGCAGCGCTTTGCTCAAAAGTAGAACTTGGTTAAATCCATTCCGTGTGCAAGTCATGAACTGTCAGACTTTTGAAGAACTCTGCAAATGTAGTTGTAATAGTGGTAAGAGAGACGAAAAGTATCCTTCTCATAGGCTAAAATATGAAAGGCGGAGCTTTTGGGAGGGAATTCAGACTTTTTTTATTGCTACCCGTTTTGGGGAGATTTGTGTTCATTCGCATTAGCTAATGCACACCTGTGCAAATGCATGCATGCACACATGCACACACAGACATGCACGCACACAGAAGTCAGGGGAACAAATCCAAATCAGCACTCTGAAATTGCAGCCCTGATTTTAACACAAATCCCCTGAAATCCCCAAAAGGAAAGCAGAGCATTATGGGAGTTGTAGTTCTGAAATACCTGGCGTGAAAACTACTGTCTTATGAAGAGGTTCAGAAGCACTCCCACACCAGAGGTTAATCTGAAGTGCTTTTTGGGGTTGGATAGGGAAAAAGGTCTCTTGCACAGGTGAATGTATTCAGGCGAACTTTCCCCAAGGCCTGGAGAGAAAGACCAGCCAGTGTTCAGGTCTGCCTTCATCTGGAAATCAGACCGCACAGGAGCTGTGCTCAGTTCAGATGCGGGAACCCTGCCGCTGGAGCTCAGCAGCATGGAGAGCCCCTGAACAGGCGCACCGCGTTGGGAAGAACAGCTGTCTAGGGCGGCTGGGCACAGGGAGGGCGGGGTTTCCCGCCTGGGGATTTTGCAGCCGTGCGGCAATAAATAATGCTATTTATTACATTTTAAAAGTGCCTGAATAATCAGCATTTGCTGGGCAGTGCACAAATTAAACACATAAAATACAAGATATTGAAAAAAGAATAAGCAAAGAAGCCTGATGAAAGTAGGAGGAAAGCAGCAGAAGTGCACAGTAAAACCAAGCGCCACACCCAGCAGTGGGGGAAATAGGGAGAAGGCTGCAAACAGGGCGCAGCAGCTTGTTCAACCCAAGAGCCAAGTCATTTCTGGAGAGGTCTTAGGGGTGGGGCAGAAGGAAAAGGGTGCATGGGGAAAGGGGCAGGGCCCAAACACCCAAGATTGCCAGCATATTTGTAGCTTGATTCTCTTATTGCCAATAATGGCAGCTTACAAGAAGCATTCCAACCTTTTCCAGTGGAGTAAAATCTGCAAGCGAATGAGCACTAGTGGGAGGAAGGGGGTGGGCCAAGAGGAGTGGTTGGGGCCACCTGGGGGCTTTTGTAGGGCTGGGCTTGACCCCCCTTCTGTACCCAGAAAAGAGCACCTGAAATGTCTGGGGAAATCAACAGTCCATCAAGTAGGCCCCGAGAGGCTCTATGGGGAAGGCATTCTGTGCAAGCTCTTCCACGGAGGCAGGTGGCAGCGAAGTGAGTAGCAAGGCGTGTCTGCTTTGGGTTCAGCCTGAGCTTCGAAGGCGCTCTCTGTGGCGGGCGTGTCGTGAGTGGAGCCGGCTGGAGTCAGGGCTCAGGCCAGACGGTCTGGAGGCCCCTTCTGCCTCGCTCCGCTTCTCTCTTTCAGCACCATGGGAAGCTCCTTAGGCAGAACCTCAGGAACTGTTCCACTGACTTGGAGTCACCAGCCACCCACCTCTCCTCATCTGACACAGCCTTGAAGAAAGGCCCCAGCAAGTCTGTATTTGATACTGTATGGGGTTAAGTATATTTGATTAAATGGTGTTTAAGTTAGATGAAACTTTAGTAAGTGAGCTTAACGAAAATTGGCTTGAAGTTATCACCAAGCAGAGTAGTTAGGATGCCTTTTGAGATGTCAAATAGATCTTTTTGATGTTACTTATAATTGTGGTTGTGAAGTTATTTATCATTAGAAAAATGGATGGATTTTGAATTGTTCAGAAATGTTTAGATGGAATTTATCACTGAAGAAGAGGTTGTAATTTCACTTAACTTGGAGAAACTTCCTTTAAATAATGGTCAAGAGAAACGGGACTTTGCAAGAAAGGATGGGATTGATTTCACCAGTGAAGAAGAAGGAAGAAGGAAGATAGTGACTTCTATCAAATTTGGAATTACTTTTTTATTTGGCTGGAGAAACGGGGCTTGGTTTTGATCTAAAGATGTTTTCATGTTATTATAAATGGGTTTTAGTATGATCATAGAATGTTAAAAGATATGTTGTAGGGGGTTGACCCAGTAAATCTGATGTTTGCGATGATTGATGTTTGTAGTTTTAGTTTAAAATCCTAATAAAAATTTCTAAGAAATAAGAAAAGCCCCAGAGTCAAATAGGTAAATATTTATTTTAAAGCAGGAAAAAATGGCAAAGAAGTTTTCCTTGTAAGATTTCTGGGATGATCCCAAGGCCTATAGAGCGAGAGGCAAGAATCCCAAAATACTGTCCATTCATTTCAGTTAGAATGTACAGGTTCTGCTAAATTAATTCTCTCTGTTTCACAGATTCTCAGATGTCTTTCTTTTTATTGCCCAGAGACTGATGGAAATAGATTTTTGTGTGTGAGAATTTGTTCATTTGCAAAAGCAGTTGGTGCAAGTGCCTGTTTATGTATGCAAGTGCACATTAGTTAATAAATACTTGCAGTAATGCACATTTGCAAAGCAAAGCAGCTCCTCTACCTCAAAATTTAAAAAGTCTGCAAAAGCTGGTCTACTGCAAAATCGGCAGGTCCGGTTCACAGGATCCCATGCATCTTTGGATCCAGGTCAGATTCCTCTGACATCCCTAGTGCCAGCCTTCTACAGAGCGAGCTGCCATTGGCGTGTGCTTGCATGGTCAGGAGGTGGAGCCTCTGGGGGCTCAACACCCTCATGAACAAGGTGAGCCCCCAGGGGCACCACTGTCTCCACTCTAGATACTTCGCTGGATCGCAAGCGTGGGCTTCATCCTCAGCATCTGGTTCCTGCACATGATGGTTCCATTGCATTTCCATGGAAACCACCAATCCAGCAGGGACTTGTGGAATCCATTAAAAAGTCCACTGAAGCAAATGGTCTCCATCACCTTATGTAACAGATGCGAATTCTTCTTCACATGGAGTGAAGGAGAAAGTAAGGCAAGGTTGTGCAGCAGTAGCTCACAAGCTTTGCTTGTGATCGCCAGCATGAGGGCTGGGAAGGAGCCTCGCGGAGGCCATGCCTCTCGCATCTTGCAGACTTCCTCTGGAGCGTGGTCTGGCTGGCAGTGAGTGGAGCTGCTCCTGGAATGAAGGCTGTGCAACCAGCAGCCCTCTTCCGCATCACGTGCAGTAGCACAGAGGCTGCTGCTGCAGCAGGTGGGGAAGAGGGATGCAGCTTGCAGTGATCCCATGAGGCTCCATTTCTGGTACGTCCCACATGAACAACCTTCTACATCAGGTTCAGCAGCCCCAGTGGCTGCCACATATGGCCCAGAAGAAGAGAGATGCTGCCTGAGAGGTGTGTGGGGCTCGATCTCTGGCGAGCATCCCATGAACGCTGCACACGCTTGCCAGGAGCCTGGGCTCAGGGCTGCTGCAAACTGGACCAGAGTCTGGGGAGCCAATGTGATTCCTCACAGGTCCCTACCCAGTATCTCAGGTTGGGCTAGACAATCTTCTGCCTGGATCCCTGGAGATCCATTGCCACCAGGCAGTGTTGACGAAGTGCTAGGTGGACGAAGGGTCTGGCTTGGGCGATAGAAGTGTCTG
The DNA here is from genome assembly GCF_004798865.1 of Varanus komodoensis. NCBI lineage: Eukaryota > Metazoa > Chordata > Lepidosauria > Squamata > Varanidae > Varanus > Varanus komodoensis. The sequence goes on from NW_025336386.1 coordinate 3,268,600, forward strand.
ATGTTCCTAAAAACAGGTTTCATTATGTCCTGAAGTGTCACTCAAACGGCAAAGCTCACAGTGCAGTAAGGCTTCCCATAACCTGCTGAACTTGGAGGGTGGTGGACAACTGAAGCATGGTGGGAAGAACGTGGAGATAAAGGCCACGGGCAGAACCTGTCTCCTCACCACCAGAATGTCCCTCTTGCCTCCTCAGGGCCACAGCCAGCGCGTTTCTTCCCATGCTGTCCATGAGGGTAGACAGAGGTGCTCCAAGTTCAGAGTTCCCAGCCTGACCTCCGAGCAAGTGTCTGAGATCAGAGCCGGGACTCCAAATAATGCTAGGATTGCACCCTAAAGCTTTCAGAAAAGAAGCAGTGATTTTGTGTTGTGTGTGTGGCACACAATTTTCAATAATCTTTGGGATTCTCTGAGGATGTCAAAGGCCCTGATGTGTAAGTAGGCAAAACTATAAATTATTTCATAAATGGCTGGCTGAAATCTCTCTGCAATGCCATGCATCCTGGCAATCTCTGAATATTTCCTTCTAGCTAGTAGCAAATATTTTAAGGAGACCCTTGTACTTCCCCAGGGTGTACAATGCAATGCAGTATCCAGGCAAACATCCGTAAAATAACTTTTCATCCCTTAGGGCTTGTAGCGGTGCAATTATGATAGCCACGAATGGGATGCTTTTTGCTTTTTGAGCAAACGAAATGTCAAAATGGATTTCTGGGCACTCTGAAAAAACAAACAAAACTGTCAGAGATGTAAGAGAGAGTGGCTACCAATGGACCACTCATAACACATTTAGGACACAAGCTAGCCAATGCTCTGCTATTTATTCCTAACATTTATATGCTGGCCTTCAGCTATGCTTCCAGGGCAGTTTGAAAAAGCAAAATAAAATACAAAAATCAAAGTGGGATGCGATCAGCAACAGCATGTCAAAACAGGAAGAACCCTTTTGGCAAAGGGATTCTTGCTCCATTTGGGGAATTAAGCATTTCTTAATGAGCCAAATGCATGCTTATGGCTTTACTCTGCTGTACACTTCCTTGAAAATAAGCACCACCAAACACAGGGGTCAAGAGGCATGGCTTAACGCTGGCTGGGTGGCTTTGCAAGTCCTTCCAAGCACAGGTGTGTGTGGGGGGGGATGATTTGGGGGGCGGTAACTTGCTACGTGTTCCCTGACAGACAGTCACAAACCCCAGCCCATTCAGCATTCTTTCTTATCATGGTTTCCAAGCCATGGTGAAACATGGTCTCAGCAACAAGTCTGCAGTGGTAAAAACCACGATCGCTTGTTGTGACAGGTAAAGCGGGTTGCTAGCTTGAGCTATTGCCCTGTCTTCATACTGTGAGTGGAGAGGTGCAGGGGCATCCCAGTGCCCTGACAGTGTGGCCCTTCCCTGGTCCAGGACTGGTGAGGCTGAGCTCCCACACCTTGGGACCTACTCGGTCAACAGAGCCACCCGCCCGCCAGCTACATTCTGTGGGGCAGCAGATTGGCTGCCTGGCCGGAACAGTGAAGGGCAGGCCATGGTGTGAGGCCGCAACAGCCTTGATGGGAAGTGCTTTGCAGACACGATTTGGCCCTGAGTGGGGCTGGGGAGGAAGACCAGTGGGGAGTCCAGTTGCTCTGCACTTGGCCCTTTTGGGAGAAAACCTTCGGACCAGTCTTCCCTGCAGCGAGTGGCTCCATCCAGCTGTCCGGGACGTCAAGAGTCAGCATCTCCAGGAAACAGGGCTGTTACTGCTCTGCAATGAACCATACTGGAGATAACAGAAGTGTTGGATCTTGCAGGGAAAGATTTTCTTGGGCTCAGGTAAATAGTATTTTTGCAACTCAAAGTTTCCTTCTCTTTGGTCACCAGATTAGTGTGTTCCCTCCTATCCCTTTTTCTTGTTCAGGAAGTGGGGAGGCATCAAAGGCGACCTTACAGGGGCTCTTTTGCCATCTCAAGAAAGGTGCTGAGTCTCTCTCTTTCTCTCTCACACACACACGTACACACACGTGTTTTGAGTGCTAGTCATGGGAGAGCTAATTGGATCTGTCAGTGTATTTTGTTAAAGTCTAAAAGCACCAGGGAGGAAAGACAAAACTTCTCACAGCAGTGCCCTGGGGAGGAGTCGGGGGGAGGGCAAATGTTAACATTTCCCATTGTGCTGCTCTCCTGGTGAAATATTCTCCCCCCTCCGCCCCCCATTAGCCAGGTGAGCTTATGCTTCAAGACAGGTATATATGTAGTGCTAGTCTTTGCCTCTCTGCAGAGACAATAAAAAATCACATTTGGAAAGAGAAAGATAACAATTTAACAGCTGGATCATGATAGGCCATGGACTTGACGGTTCTGGGATGGGAGCTTTAGCTGGACATGCAATTACTTCACCTGCCGAACATACTATTAATATTCCTCTTCTCTCTCCCAGACAACTGCCTCTCCATTCCTGATATGTTAGGACAAGGATGTGTCTGTCTACCTGAAGACAAACACTACAGCTCAAGCGATATTTTGAGAACGTGCAGTTTGGCATTCAGGATTCACTTAGGCCATAGTACCATGGCGTTGGCAGAAAATAAAACAGTTTGCAGCCGACTGTGCTGCAGTTCTCCGGCTCATTCTTGAGAGGAGTCTGAGTTGTGCAGTTCTGGACCTTTCCCCCAGAGCCAAGCTCCTCCTCCATCGCTACCCTGCAAAGCTAATTCAGTCAGTGCCCCCTCCCGGTGACTGCTGGAAGCCTTCCAAACGGTCCGGAGAGCTTCTCCAGTGTCCTGCTCCCCACATAGTTTAGCCTCAAATGCAAAGTGCACATGAATCCAGTTTTAATCTAGAGAAAAAAGCAGTTTGGGTATCAAAAGCTTGGAAACACAGCACCTGGGAGAAAAGAAGCCGGTAGGAACAGAACGGGGTATTTTGAAGCAAAACAAGCAAAGCAACCAAATAGCCCCGCTCTGTTAGCCTGGGCAGGGCACCTTCCATGAAAACATTTCACATGCTGTTTTAACATTGGGCTGGGAGATTAAATTGACCTCTAGCGAACAGATGAGGAAAGGGAAGGCAAACCAAACAGAGCATATCAATGACCCATCCCTGAAAGATTTCTCCAAGAATTTAGCTGAATAATTAGTTTTGCCATTCTCCCCCAGTGGGCCCTCTTTCTTCTTTCCCCATCTATCAGGATTTTATCTCATCTGCTCTCAGCGGTGCATCTAAAGAGGAATTTTGAAAGTTGGCCTTGTGGGCCTCATCATCTTGCCGATGTTTAAAGCATTTAAATGCAGTCTGGAGCCCCTTCACATTTTGATGCTCAGGGTTTTCAGCATGGGGGGGGGGGTGCGAAACTGGCAGGTGCTCCATTTCAGCATTCCATCTAAGCAGCTTTTGCTTCTCTAATTAGCTGTGGCCCAAGACGGACAATGAGGACAAGGGGAAGAAATGAATAAAGGGGCCAAGGACCTATGCTGAGTGTTGATATGTACTCTGAATCTGCAGGTGGTGCTGGAAACCTTTGGCATGTTGCTGCACTGATGAAGTGATCCATGGACAGATCTTTACTCCACCTGAGTGAATGGGTCTGGCTCGGCATGCTTTAAATGGCCCCTCGTTTGATACAGAGAAGCCATCAGGTACCAGAGCTGTGCATGCTGCCCCCACCCCATCCAAGTGCAGCCTGCTGGCATCCTTGCCATGGGAACCCTTACAGACCCTGATGGGGGGGGGGTGTACAGGACAGCTGCACCTGCAGCACACCTGTAGATGCGTGTCATGGCACTTGCAGGGCCAGATGTGGTCTATCACTGAGTAGCTGCTGGTAGGGACAGGCAGCAGCTCATGCACAAAGGCGCTCACAAGGGCGAGGGGGTCATTGTGCTGTCTGAACCCAGCTGCATTGACAAACCATGGCTTATTAGCCACAAGCAAGCCATGGTTTGCTCCCAGTTTGTGAATGCATCCTGAATGCAGGATGTAGTACATCCTGGTTTGTTATCCAGATCAGGACAACAGCTCCCTTCCTCAGCTAGGGTGAAAACCAAACACAGGATTCATTTCAGGCTACAATTTGGCAAAAAGAAAAAGGAACCCAACAACCTGATTTGGCTTGGCCCACAGCAGAAACCACCCATTCTGATTCACACTCAAATCTCAAACTCAGTTTAGAAATCCAAATCTTTAGGCCTTTCATTGGTTATCACTGGCAATCAAGAAATGGCTCTAACTTTTTGTAGGCTCAGAATTGGATGGAATTTGAAGGAAATGGAGTCCCTTATGGGCATGTTGGTGTTGTACCTCGCGGTTTTACAGATGAGACCAGAGACCGGATGGTAAAGTTAGAGAGGAGATTTATTAACCTGCAGGGATTACCTGCAGGGACCAACATTCTAGTAAGAATGCGGCCCTGAACAGAGTTGGAATGAGGTTTTTATAGCTTCACAGTGAGCTTTCGGTAAATGGGAACAATACAATCAGTTTTTGACAAAAATCAGAACAATGGCGACAACGGGAAGTTACAAAATCACATAGCAGCAGTTAAGCAAGCGATATACAGAAGCAGATTTGATTAGCAGTAAGTTTTATCTTTTAATTTACACCTTCTAAGCAATCTTTGTCCATTACATTGTAGGTAAGCTCTTTCCATTTTCTGAGGGGAATTCTCTGAGGCAGTTACTAGACATTTGAATGGGCTAGAGCTTAGAAGAGCTAAGCCTATCATGCATACCCTGAGACAGTTTGATTATTCTAGTGTTTGGCCGTGTCATGCCTATCTGGAGCCTAGAGGAGTCATGCCTATCCTGAATGCCCTGAGAAAGCTGATAGGTATTTCTATTATGTCAGGATCCTGGGGATTCAGGCCTAACAGTTGGGTCTGATGAATGTCAGACAAATGAGTGCATCTGATTAAAGTCTGATTTTTGACCATTAAAGTCTTTTTTAAGGGAACTCCTAATCACTTTTTTATTTCTTCTCAGAACTGCGTGAAATTTAAAGTCAAGGTTGCTTCTCCTGAGAGGAACTGGCCTGCCATGATTTGCATGCATCTTTGCAAAAGCTGCATTTATAGTGTTGGGAGGGCTCCAAAACAAGGATTCCCTGCACGTTTGTGTGCAATTTTAATGAAAATGGCACATACCACAGAGGGGCCCTTGATAGGAACCCAGCAAAATTTAAGAAGGACTGGTGCAACTTTTAGTGTGGAAAAGGAAGATTTCCGGGGGGGGGGGGTCTTGATGCCCCCCTTCCCCTTCTCCTCCTTCATAGGCAGTTTGCTCAGTTTCTGTGAACATGGCACATGTCCTAGCGGTGTCTTCGGGGAAGACATCTGGTGGAGGGGCTAAGGAGTTAGGATGAACAAGGGGGTGGGGAGAAGGACCGGAGCAGCAGCATTTTCCAAGCAAGCACCCAGTGCGTCAGGAGCGATGTTCCCTCTTCTGGCAAAAGTGCTTTGCTCCAGTTTACATCCAGCAGGTATTAGCCAACAAAGGTAGAGTCTCTGAGCATGCACAGAGCAGTTTGTTGAACCCAAACAAGTATTTCCGAGCTTGTGAATTAGCCAGGGCCCGCTCCTGATGGGGATCGGGCCACATTCTTCCGCCTCCTCTCCCATGTCCCCTCCTGGCACTTCCAAACCCTGTCAGTTCAGAGTGGAGGCAGTGGCCCCGGACAAGCTCCTCCGCTGCTGCCTCCTTTCCCAGCCCTCGCCATGATAGGAAAAGGGTGGGGGAGGCGATTTGGAACAAGGGGAATAGAGAAAAGAAGCAGGGGTGCACGCAGAGTGCAAGAGATCCGGCACGGCACGGAGGCAGGAGGGCCAAATACTTCCTGATTGTTTATTGACAAGCTGAGCAGAACAAAATGAGCCCATTGTAGCGCACCAGGGGCAGGGCTGGACTGGGAAGAAGGGCCGGTGTTCCAGTCGGGAAGAGTGTAACCTCTGAGTACCCTGTTAGCCAATTAGGGGAAAGGAGGAGGGTTCAAAAGGGTGTGGGGGCTGAACACGTGCTCAGGGGAACGGAAGGATGGGAAAGAAACTGTTCCTTTCTGTTCCCTTCATTGCAGTAAAGTCTTAAAAAGAACTCTCTGCATGCCTGGAATATTTTTCCCTTCCGACGGAAAGGAAAGAGCTTTTTTTAACAGCTGTCCACATCTGGAGAGGCTGTGCCAAGCTGGCCCTGCAAGGCACCCCAAGAAGAGCTGCTTCTCCCCCGCCCACTCAGTGCCACTGCCTCCCGGATCCTGCAGACACCACAAAACCTTCTGTAATGTCCCAGGTGGCAAGAACTAGTGCGAGCCATACTGGGGGTCATTTCTGCCGGCAGACGCAAGTGCCTTAGGCAGGGGAAGCGCAGCACATGAAAAGCCCCTGCTTTGGCTGAAAGAATGGCTCTCGGCTCTCAGCAAGCCCAGGCAATTCAAGGTCCAGTCCTTCAGAGGCCAGGGGTAACAAGACGATCTGCATAACAGTGCTTGGCCTATTGACTTTTTCTCTACAGAACAATAGTTTGGCCTACAAACTTTAAAAACAATCCTACCAGAACTTTCCTGCCATGGATTTTAATTGTTTCCTGGAGGTTTTGCTGGAGAACCTTTGCTTTCAAAGACCAAGATGACCTGCATTGAAACTTCTTTTGTTTGGGGCATAAAAGTACCCTATAGGACCATTTGTATGGAGATTTGAGAGAGCCTTTGGGACCCAGGTGTGGTTTGGTTTATAGCAAAGCCCGCCTGCTCACAGAGGAAAAGGCAGGAGCCTGAAATTTGGGGACTTCTTTAACTATGCACTTTCTGACAATGACCTAGAAAGGCAAACCTGTAGACTATTTGTGTGTAAATTACGATCCAAAAAGTGAACTGGGGGATTCCATTTATGCCACAAAGCAGGATGAAATCCTTGCTCCTGGAAGAGAGAATTAGCAAAGAGCAGGGAATTCTGGATTAGTCCTGTGATGCACAGTTTTTATCCCTCAGAGCTTTGAGATTAGAGAGCTCCGGTCAAAATACAGACCATGCCTAGAAGCAGGAGCTGCTAGCCACAAACCGGCAGCCTCTCCTGCAACTCCTTTCTGCAGGTGTTCTGCTACTGCAGGGGGCTTAGGGGGGACCTTCAGTGTCTGCAGGCCATGTGCATCTGTTCCTCTGAGCTTCCAGGTGCTTTAAGATTCGGAGAGAACACACTCTGAAGGAGCTGCACTTCATAGATTCATAGGATAGAAGAGCTGGGAGGGGCCAGGAAGGCCTTTGAGTCCAGCAGGAGACCAGTTGGTGCAGGAGACCAGTTGACATCTACCCTAAGCAGCCCAGTTTGGTTTGGGATTCAAGCCACCACGTGCCCAATACCTCAGCCCCATCCCTGCTCGTGCAAATAGACCACTTGTCTGCTGAGGCCACTGCTCTGTAGGGTGCACTGCACAAACCTCCCCCCCCACCCCATTGTATCCATCAAGCAGCAATTAGTCTTAGAGAAAAGCTTCCATTTGTGCAAATAGAACCGACTTTCTAAAGTGAAGTTGGGGCTTTTTTATTTGTGCCTGAGAGTCCTAATGCTCAGTTCAAGATGCTTTCATAGAAACACAGAAACAGAGCAAGTCAGAAGGGGTCTCCTGGGCCATCAAGTCTGACCTCCGGCACCAGCCAGCTCTGCTCATGACATGCCCACCATGTGGACTTCCAGCCTATCCTTAAACACCCTCACCGATGGAGCCTCAACCACCTCCCGTGGAAGCCCATTCCATACCGTGGGGGTCCTAGCCATCAGGAAATGCTTCCTGGCATCCAAATGGAACCTTGGCTCCCTGAGCTTTGCTCCGTTGGAGCATGTCCTGCCTTCCTCTGCAGAGGAGAACAGGTCTCTACCCACCTCCGTGTGACACCCCCTCACATACCTGTATGCCACCAACAGATCCCCTCGGAGTCTCCTCCAGGCTGAAGAGACCCAGTTCCCCCAGTCTCGCCTCATACCCCATCCCCTGCAAACCGACCACCAACCTTGTGGCCCTATGCAGCACTGACTCTAACCTTGCTATATCCTTCCTGTATTGAGGGGCCCAAAACTGAGCACAATACTCCAGTTGCAGGCACACCAGAGTCAAGTAGAGTGGTAGTAATACCTCTCTTGATCTAGAAGCCACACTTCTGGCTATGCAGCCAAGGGTAGCGCTCGCCCTCTTGACCACCGCATCACACTGCTGACTCATGTTTAGCCTGCAGTCAACCAGCACCCCGAGGTCCCTTTCACAAGTGCTGCTCTCCAGCCACTTGTCACCTAACCTGTATTTATGACATCTATTCCTATGCCCCAAGTGCAAAACCTTGCACTTATCCACATTGAACGCCATCCTGTTGTCTCCTGCCCACTTCCATAGTCTGTCCAGATCCTTTTGGATCTGGAGTACCTGCTCCTCAGTTGTGGTCACTGCTCCAGTTTTAGTGTCATCTGCGAATTTGATCAGCCCTTCTTCCATGTCATTGATGAAAAGATTAAACAGGATTGGCCCCAGGGCTCTGTCCTGGGGCCAATCCTGTTTAATCTTTTCAT
>NW_025336386.1:3277216-3303671 GCF_004798865.1 Varanus komodoensis
ATAGTCTGTCCAGATCCTTTTGGATCTGGAGTACCTGCTCCTCAGTTGTGGTCACTGCTCCAGTTTTAGTGTCATCTGCGAATTTGATCAGCCCTTCTTCCATGTCATTGATGAAAAGATTAAACAGGATTGGCCCCAGGACAGAGCCCTGGGGGACCCTGCTTGTCACTGGCCACCATCCCGATGATTCCCCACTAATGGTTGCCTTCTGCTTTCGGTCAGTCAACCATGCCCTAATCCACCGGACAGTGCTTTGGTGTATCCCAAAACTCATCAGTTTCTCCATGAGGATATCATGGGGCACTTTGTCAAAAGCCTTGCTGAAATCCAGGTATACCACATCCACTGCATCCCCTCCATCTAGCCACCTCGAAACCTTGCCATAGAATTCCACAAGGTTTGTCTGGCAGGACCTGTTTTTGCGGAAGCCGTGTTGTGTGGCTGCCAGCCTCCTTCCCTATCTAGCATCACTAGATCTCTCTCTATTATGAGCCTTTCCATTGTTTTTCCTACAATGGACGTAAGGCTAACAGGTCTATAATTCCCCATGTCCCTTCTACTTTTCTTTTTGAAAATTGGGACCACTGATGCCACCCTCCAGCAATGAACCTCCAGGTTCTCTTCTGCTTTTTCAGAGTACCCTCTATTTTTCAGAACAAGGAAGCTAAATTAATACATTACAACAGGGAACCAGGCATACTTTCTGCAAGTGTATCTGTGCACCTAGAGCAGGGGTCTCAAACTCAACTTACCTGGGGGCAGTCTGGGTGAGGCTGGGCTGCATCAAGCATTCCACCACCGTGGTGGTGGTGGGCCGCTCATCCTGCGTCGCTCCCCGAGGCCGCCGGTGCTTGGAAGGCCGCAGGACCCCTCCCCGTGCCCCCCCTTCCCGGCAATTGGCCCGCGGGCCATGAGTTTGAGAGCCCTGCTCTAGAGGTTGTGCAGCAGAAATCAGGAAAAGTAGAACTTTCTGCACAAGGCCCAGTGACTCACCAAAAGCAGGTGCTGTGATTACAGCTCAGAAAAGAGAGAGGGAAAGAAAGGGGAAAGAGGAGAAGGAAAGGGGAAAGTGGTGCATAAGGAGGGAGAGGACAGGAGCAAGGGAGAGAGAAGAGGAATATGAAACTCATGAGTCATTGTGCTGAAAAAGATCCCCAAGATCCAAGGGAATTGCACTGGGTACTGTCTGCCTGCAGAAGAGGTGCGATACCCCTGACCGACAGCCCTTTCCCTGTTATGTGCTCGAACCCCGGAACCTGCTACGCCAAGTTAGCAGTTCTCATGAAAATGAGTGCCTGTGGCTGGCTTTCTTTTTGATGAAGGAGGAGAATGTGTGGAGGCTGGCATAAAGCTCCAGTTAATTTGCAGGAGACTTAGGTAACTGTCAAAGTCTCCCAAGATCCTTAAAACAACCACTGACAAGTGTGACAATTGATAGGCTCTTTGATGAGGTCTCTGCACTGGAATGCTGAGAAAAAGTCCCTCTGCACAGATGCACTTGTGTAGCAGAACAAGCTTTAGAGTGTTTGTTTGCTTGTTTCTCAGCCTGCTACGCAAGTGTGGTATCAGCATTAAAAATCCTACTTGTAGAGCCAAATTTGTCTTCCCCCACAAGCAAAAAAGCCGCGGCTGCACTAAAAAAGCATATGACCATAATGAGCCCTGCTGGATCAGACCAGCATTCCACCTCGCCCAGTATAATGTTGCCGACAAAGGACAACTTGATACCCTGGGAGCTCATGAGCAGATACGAAAATGGCATCCTTCCCTCCTCTTTCTCTCTAGCACCTGGGATGGCTAAGTAGACTATCCTTGACCATAGATGTTCCATTTGGCTGCTGTTCCTCATGAAGAGAGGAGATTTTTGTCTGGTCATTAGACTGCCTTTCCCCACACTCTCTTCAGTTCCCATCCATGGCTGTTGCCTGCACTCTCACTGCAGAGATCTGGGCCTCCAGGAACCTTGTGGAGCCATGCGGCCAGCAGACCTGCTGCAGTGGCGTATGGGTCTGAGTGTGAGCAAAGGATGAAGGAGAGCTGTGGATGAGATATACAAGAGGGAGAAACAGCCACAGGAACTCGCTTAGAGCAGGGCAAATCCCATCCATGGCTTCAGAAAGTTCAGGCAGGTCTGGAGGGGGATGAATGCAGCGCTGGCCATCAGTATGTTTCTTCCAGCAGCCTTAGTGCCAACAGGGCTTCCTCTGTTTTCCTTACCATCCAAGCTGGTGGGAGGGGGGCAGATTTAGGAAAGAGGCATCTCGGAGGAGGCATTTTAGACCTTCCCTATCTACAGGTCAGGTTCCTACGAACTCCCGTCTAATTTAAAACAGCAAGAGAGGGTGAGCTGCAGGAAGCCCTCTTAATGTTTGGCAGAGGGCATGCCTCCGTTGTCTACTGGGGAAAAAGCATCGAGACATTTGAAACACAAATTTTATTTTTATTTATTTATTTAGGGAACTTCTATGCCGCCCCATTTGCCGAAGCCTTGGGGCGGCTCACAAACATAAATAAATAACATCCTATAAAACAATATAAATTAAGTCGCCCTGGCCAAAGAATAAAATAACTAAATAATGTTAACAATTAAAATAACGTTTGAATGTGAGTCTTGACGCCTTGTGGCCAACCAGCTACAGGAAGAGCTACGGGGGCCTTCTGAGTGATGGTAGCTCTGCTTCCCCTCTCTCAGCAGAGTCAAGCCGAATCAGTTTTAGTCCTGGGCATGTTTAAGGCAGAGAAGGAAAGCTGAAGGGGAGCTATGCTCTCATTCTTGCCACTTTCTCAAAGCTGGCTGGCCGAACACGAAGCAGGGAAACAGATTCCGGCAGATCAGTGGAGCAGCTTCCTCACAGCAGCGACTGTCCACCGTGAGAAGACTGCACCAGGAGGTGCTGGCCTCTCCGACTAACCCAACCGACCTCAGGCTTCCGCACTCCCGTTCTTCTCCTCCCCTTCCTAGAACTCTTGATTCTACCTATAGAAGCCTCATGGGAGTTGAGCCAACTCTGAGCTCTATCCCACCTTACAGGCTACTTCCTTGCTTTGCAGCTTCCCTTCTGTGATTCAGTGTCAAGTTCTCACTGCCAGCGTGTCTGCATTTGTCGATATGAACCTTGTGCTGTGCTGTGACAAGCTGCACCTTCCCAGCAGACTGAGGCTGTGAGACCCTGTCTGCCTCCTCTTCTGGACTGCCTTCCAGCCCGTGCCTTTGCCTCTTTATGCCCCTAACCCTTTTTTAAAAAACAGAAATCCTAAAGATCAAGATGAATTCAGTTTATGATTGGAAAAGTGAGGAGTGGAAAGACACCTAGAATAGGCATTTGTTTATCTTACTGTTCTGTGGGGTGCACCATGGTACCCCTTACCAGCCCTGCTAAGAGAAATCTTTTTAAGAGGAGATGTCAGGCATTAAATTTGGAATCTTCTGCAGACATAGCACACGTCTACATTTTGTCTCTTGACTAACATGCCATAATAAACACTACAGTTATTTTTATCAGTTTAATTTCTGTACTACCTAATAGCTGAAGATTTCTGGGACAAGAGAACAGAATGTACAATTGTTGGGACATGGCCTTCGGGGGTGCTTAATGTCAGCCTCCTTGCAGCCAACAATTTTCCATCAGTACATTGTCAGCCTCCATCATACGAAAAAGAAGCAGCTTTTCTTCTGGTCCAGAGAGTTTCTGTGGCGTATTTTGGCCATGATTCAGCCATGGCATCTTCTCCCCATCTGAATGGCAAATGACTGACATGCGCTGAGTATTGCTCTAGTCAGGATTAATTGGAAAGCGATCAAACAAACAAACAGCATTAGCGGCAGCAGGAGCAACAAAAATAGCTGCACGATCTCTTTCACTCCATCTCGGTGTATTAGGAAAAGGATTACTACTGACAGCTGCTTGAGAGCGGGAGAAAGTGGGGAGGCTGGTGGGAGAGGGCGGTTGTAGCGGCCCATCAGTATGCACCCTCACATCTCCCGTTTGCAAGACCTCGCTGGAGAAGAAGATAATTTGGTGCTGCAAAGAGCCATTTTGCTTCCAACTAGTGTAGAAACTAGAGAGGGGAATGGGTAGGTCCTGCAGGAAAAGTCTGCTCTTCTGCCAGAAAAGTACTGAGATGGAAGCTTCCGAGAACAGAGGCCTGCTTGGATATGGTCAAATACGACTTTTTAATGCATTCGTTGGGAAGGGTTTGAATGCTACAAAGGGCAGGCAATGATGATCTTATCGTACTGTAGTTGGCTAAGGAACATCACATTTTCCTAGGGGGGGCTATTTCATTCGATTTGAAATATCAGACTTAGATACCCACCTGCAGGCAAATATTTTGTGGATGACTTGCAGACAAAAAGAGAAAAATACAACTTGACAACACTGGATGGCAACCTAAATCCTAGCCAACATCATAGCACTACCTTTAATGTGCTGCCAGAAGTGCAACTGGTCCAGAATGCGGTGGTTATGTTTGCAGAGATGTCCAGCTGCTGTCCTTTTGGATGGGTGGAACTGGCCAGTGGTGAGAAAGGCAGGGGTTTGCTGTCCTTTTGGATGGGTGGAACTGGCCAGTGGTGAGAAAGGCAGGGGTTTGCAGTTCAGTAACATCTAAAGGGCCCCATGCTACCTGTTCCCATGAAGGAAGCTTCGAAAATTCTTCAGATTGCGGAGAGATAGAAGGCAGAGAGTTGTCTTTCATAGTAAGATGCAGGGTGCACTTCTGGTCCTGGCCTACTCCTTGTGGTGATGCTCAGGGTGCTAAAACTGATCCTTCTGCAGCTGCCCATCTCATGCCAAGCCTCCTTGTGCATGTCATTGGCCAGAACTGGTGACAGGTGGACAGCTGGAGCTCCACATGGTCATAGGAAGTTTTTGTGAGTTAGCTGAGCAGCTCCTAAGCCTCTAGCCCTGTATTCACCTGACTGCTTCACAGAGATTGGAGATACCGTATTTCTCCTTTTCCTAGCCTAATTTTTATGGCTCATCTTTCCCTCTGGTACAGGTCCAAAGCATCTGTCACTTCTGCTAGGAAAACAGCTGCTTTGGATGCACCGATTCTTACACACAAAGACATTTAGGTTCAACCGCATGGGCCGAGCGGTTGCCCCCTGGTGTTTCCCTACCAAGATGTAAAATATTTCCCGGCAGGCAGGCATAATAGGGACCCTGTTTAAAAAGCCTGGGTTTTTCCCCCTCCCTGACCTTCTCTTGTGGCTGCTTACTGCAGGCCATGTCCATTTTTTTCCATAATGGCCTTTTCCCTTTCATAAAAAATAAATAAAAATGTTAATCTTCTGAAAAAACAAAGTCCACTGGTTTGCGTGCTTTCTAATAGAGTTGTTTTTGTTAATTCCTGTCACAGCGGTGACTTAATTAAAGATTGGAGAAAGAATCAACAGGTAACATACCACTTGCTAAAGTACAGTAAACAGGAGGGCTTCGGTTTCAGGGAGAAGGAGAAAAGGAATGTCATATTCCCATCAAGATAATTAATGGTCTGGTGAGACAGGCAATTAAAGGTTGCAATAACAATCAACATGATCTCTCCCTTTCTTTCCCAATTAAAACCTTCCAAACTAATTAAAAAACACGGGTTCATCACACCACGCCATGGCTTCAAACTGGCACCATAAAAAGAGGGATCTGAGGCAGAGAAGATAAATTTTGCTAAATAAACAAACAAACAGATAAATAGCAATCCACCATCTCATGTCCTGCAGGAAGCTTCAGCTGTGCACAATATGGGAGCAAGTCTTGCGTTAAGGTGATGCGCTGCTGGACACCCATAAAGTAGCCTTTTTTTCCCCTTTCTTCATTTTTAACAACAGCATTCCTGCAAAAGATGGAGCCAAGTGCTTGGTTCCCAAAGAACTGTCATGGGTATGTAGAAAGGGTGGGGGTGTGTGGAATGGATTCATCTGCACCTCCATGTTGCCTGCCTGCCCCTGCTTTTGCTATGCTTCTGAGGGTCACTGTGTCAGATGCAGTGAAACTAGTGGGCAGCAACCCATGTTTGAGGCTTGCTCAGGGTAAGGAGAGAAACAGAAACAGAGTGAGTCAGAAGGGGTCCCCTGGGACATCTAGACTGACCAGCTCCAGCTGGCTCCACTCATGAAATGCCCACCATGTGCATGTCCAGCCCATCCTTGAACACCCTCACCGATGGGGCTTCAACCACCTCCTGTGGAAGCCCATTCCACACCCTCAGGGTCCTGACTGTCAGGAAGTACTTCCTGGCACCCACTCTGAATCTTGTTCCTTGAGCTTTGCTTCATTGGAGCGAGTCCTGCCCTCCACTGCAGGGAAAAAAGAGTCATGGCCACATCTGCATGGCACCCCCTCATATACTTGTATGTCACTAACAGATCCCCTCTGAGTCTCCTCCTCTCATGGCTGGAAAAAACCCCTTCCCACAGTCTCTCTTCATATGGCTTACCCTGCAAACCAGCCAGCAGCCTAGTGGCCCTTTGCTACACTGATTCCTACCTTGCTATATCCCTCTTGTAATGGGGCCCAGAAATGAACACAATACTGCAGTTGCGGGTGCACCAGAGTCGTATAGAGTGGCAGTAATACCTCTCTCGATCTAGAAGCCACAGTTCTGGCTATGCAACCAAGGGTGGCGTTTGCCCTCTTGACCACTGCATCACACTGCTGGCTCATCTTTAGCCTCATCTTTAGCCTTGGATCTTGCCCTGAATGGGG
This sequence comes from Varanus komodoensis, assembly GCF_004798865.1. Classification (NCBI taxonomy): domain Eukaryota; kingdom Metazoa; phylum Chordata; class Lepidosauria; order Squamata; family Varanidae; genus Varanus; species Varanus komodoensis. The sequence goes on from NW_025336386.1 coordinate 3,283,921, forward strand.
TTGCACTCCCTCTAAAGGACAGTGTTGGCGGTGATGAGGAGCGCTTTCCATCAGCTTCGGCTGATCCATCAGCTGCGTCCCTACCTGGAGGACGCCTGCCTAGCGACAGTGACGCATGCATTGGCTACTTCCTGGTTGGATTCCTGTAACGCGCCCTACGTGGGGCTGCCCTTGAAGACAGTCTGGATACTTCAGATAGTGCAAAATAGAGCAGCCAGGTTGCTGACGGGTACTGGGCGTTATTCTCATATAACCCCAGTCCTCTACCAGCTTCACTGGCTTCCCATCGAAGTCCGGGCGCAATTCAAGGTGTTGGTAATCACTTATAAAGCCCTTAATGGCTTGGGACCCGGATACCTAAAGGAATGCCTGCGGCCATATTTGTCCTCCCGCCCCTTGAGATCGGCAGCAGGGGCTCTCCTCCGGGAGCCTTCCGTAAGAGATATCAGGAAGCAAAGTACCCGGAGGAGGGCCTTCTCTGCGGTGGTGCCCCATCTGTGGAATGCGCTCCCCAGAGAGGTCTGCCTGGCACTGTCGTTGTTTTTCGGTGCCAGGCCAAGACCTTTTTATTTAAACAGTATTTTAATAATCTTTAATATTTATAGTTTTAATTATGCAGCCAGTGTGTTTCCAAGTTTTAATTGTAATTGTAATTTTGTTTTATTTATTTGTGTTGTGAGCCGTCCCGAGGCTGTGCAGCAATGGGGATGGCATATAAAAACTTTAAACAAACAAATAATGAATGAGCCGACCGGCACCCTAAGACCTTGCTCAGGGCACTCTCATTGCGTCCTGCTGCCCATGCCAACCCCTCCTCGAGTCAAAAGCTGCAATTCATAGGCAGTGCTCAAAGAAAAACAGATGCCGTTTCCTCCTGCTTCCAGTTTTGAGATGAATAGGAAGGGTGATGCCCTGGTGGCTTGTTTACAGTCATCTCTGAGCTAACAGACCCGCTTTGGAGAATAACCACATTTTTCATCCTGATAAATTGATAACAATACCTGGCAAGACACTTCCCTTTTCAATGGCTGGTTCTCCCAGGTTGCCAACCCATCGTTCTTTTTTCCTTGGGTATTAAATTCCAAAGTGCAACCAAATGCCATAGAACTTGTAAAAGTTATAGCAGCCCTGTACTGACAGATGAGAAAATGGGGAAAATGTGTTCAGCTTCTTCTGATCTATGATTTATTGATGTATGGGATGAAATATTCATTAAAACAGACTGCTGTTGCACATTGATTTGTCATGTTTTTAATTCATGTTTTAACACATTAATAAAACTGACACCATTAATTATTTTTGAAATACCAAACATATTTGAGATGTTTAAAAAGAGAAGCTTACACTTTGATATTAAAATAGCGTGAGGAATTAGTTGAAAGGAAAGGTGGCCTGCCCGTGCTTGTGTTGGCATTCTGTGCTCCTTCACTCTGGACCCTCCCTCCTTGGCTTGGCAGCCCTGGCATGCGGGGTTCTCCCATACAGGGCTGCTCGGTGAGTTCATGGGACTTTCCCCAGGGGGCACCAGGGTGGGGCCCTTCCCTCAGCCCAAGAGCTGAATTCAACTTCAGACACGGTCTTGGGGACCCCTTCCTGTAAAGCAGAGCCCCAAAGGCAAAAGGGAGCAGGTCCCAACTCTCCGCCGCCCACACCATGGTCAGCCCACGGAGCCCCAGGGGATGCTTGCTGAACCTCTGGCCTTCCTCTCATGCCGACCTCAGCAGCAAGGGGAGGCACTCCGTGTAAACAACCAACAAAGCTTAAATTAGAAGTATTTTGAAGGGAAATAAACATCTTGGGACCTCATCCACAGTATGCTCCAGGGCGGGGATCGAGCAAGGAGTCAGAGAAAGCTGGAAATCTGGGGTGCAGTGGAGATCCCTGTGGGTATCTAGGGTCTAAGCAAAGGCTTGGCTGTGTGTCTTCCCTCCACAGTGCTGCAAGTTTGGCCTCTTGCACAAGGGCGTGTTCGAACTGGACCGCACAGAGAGGGCAGTCCCCTAAATATGGTGCCTTCTTTTGAGCTGGTGAGAGTTTCTGTGAGCTCTCCAGGTATGTTGGGGAAAAACCGGATTAATTACAAGCAAGCTGTCAGGAGGGGACTTGCTGCTAGGCCTGAGGAGATCTGCCTTGGAGACAGGTCTAGGAAGCTGACCTAGAACAGCGATGGGCAACTCTGCCCAAGCTGAGTTCAGTTAAGTCTTGTTTTCCCAACTAGGTCTTCCTCCCTCTCCTCCAGCAGAAGTTAATTTGCATTTTCCTTCCTGTTTTTCAAAAGTATACATTTCCTCTATGCATGCACGCACTGATTCAAGTGAATTTGTATATGTTCTGGAATTGTATGAACTTTCCTTTGCACATTTTTCAATGGTGTGCATATTGAAGATAATTCATTTTGTGGGATACAGTGCTATTGCAGAAATGCATGTATTCTTGGCCACACATTGTATTTGGGCCTGCATTTGAGGCTGGGATTTGATTGATTTATATATGGCATACAACATTAAAAACAGTATATCTTAAGTGGTAGACTTGCAAACTCAACAAAATTTTGCCCATCTCCAGATGAGAATCTAAAACCTGTGTGGCCCTCAGTAAGGTTTCTTCTGACAATTCCCTGTATGTGATACAAGGTAGGAGGAAAGAAGAAAAGAGGTGATTTTCTTCACTTTGTGAGCAGTCATGTCATTTCCCTAAAAGAGCACGAAGACAAAACCTGGTCAGTTTTAACGTGCGTTTCCATCTTCCTTTTCCTCAACGTTCTTAGGGCCCAGCAAGATCATTCCAAAAATTTCTTTCTCAAAGATAAACAGCAAGCCAGGCCATGGCGTAAAACATTCACAGAAACTAATCCAGGGCTCTGGCCTTTCCTGAGAGAGGGAGTGCTGTGTCCAAACCCTGGGAAAATTGTCACGAGAGCAAACACTGTGGTGGAGGAAAAAGTGACAGCTCGCGATGCATGAAAGCCTCCAAAGTGTTTTAACATGTTCTTCAGAAGACCTTTTGCGAGAGGGAAGTCTAACCCTCCAAGTTCCAAGTCCCTCGATTCATTTTAAAGAATGCTTTGAGATGTTCATCTTCTGGAACACAGTGGCAGCTTTTACAGTGACCCATTTAGGAGTCCACCTAGTTTATTTATGTGGAGATTTCTGTCTTGCCTTTCTACTGAGGATGTACTAGAATTAGTGTGAAAAATACTATCAAGATGCATTAAAAGGCAACAAAAGTACAATGGTGAACACAGATTCTAAAAATGCAAGGCAGAAACCAACATTTATGTGGGATCACAGAGGCAGAGCAGGCAAAAGCCTGCCAGAATACAAGTGTCATTGCCAACTGGTGAATGGGAATGAGGGCCCTTCCTCTTCCTCAAAAAGCAGCACATGAGCTTTGTGCTCATGGCAACTCTATCAATGCTGAGTTCGTTAAAGTTTAGTGCTCCCGACTAGGCCTTCCCTTCTCCTCCAGTAGAAATTGATCTGCATTTTCCCTACTACTTTTTGAAAGTATACATTGCCTCTATACGTGCCCCCACTGACACAAGTAAATTTGTAGATGGTTTGGAAATGTATGAACTTTTCCTTGCACATTTTTCAAATCTATATGAAATGTATATCTTCTTGGCCACATATCAGACTGTATTTTAAAATTTCTGCACAATTTCTATCATGCCCATTAGCCGAGACAGTTCTCTGGAAGGTTTAGGATCAGACGCAAACTATTTAGGGCTAAAGCCCTCTGTGAGACTGACGTTAGTCCCTACATGGACCTGGGATAAGCAGACTTCCACGCCCCTTTCCCCAAGATGCTGCCCTTGGGGGGTCCCCAACTTTGGCATGGTTTTTTCCCGTTCCAAAAGGCTGTGGTGCTTCTCCTACAACTTAACTATGCTGAGAGGAGCTCTAAGCCTTTTTTTAAAGCTGGGATGTTGGTTTTGTCCACCAGATCACTGCACCCACAGAAAAGTTTCATTTGGCCCCTTGGCCCTCTTGGACTCCACCTGCCCAACAGGGCATCCCACACTGCGATAACTGCCTGATCTGAATTATCTTGGTAACTTGGCAAATCTATGGACTCTTTTTTATGATAATTCAGCACTGGCTGTATGAACAGCTACCTTTTGCTAAGCCCTACAATGGTGAAGAGATCTTATTTTAAGATTGTCTTTTGGGAGTAAAGGTGGGGAGGCCCTGCTGGGAAGTTCCCCCATGCTTCTCATCAATGAGACCTCATCTGGAAAAGTATGTGCAGTTCTGGCCACCAAGATGTAAGAAGGATGCAGAAAGGTTGGAAAAGGTGCAGAGGAGGGCAACAAAAATGATCCAGGGTTTGGAAACACTGCCCTGTGAGGACAGACTGGGAGAACTGGGCTTGCTCAGCCTTGGGAAAAGAAGATGGGGCAGGGGACATGAGATCCCTCTATAATTACCTCAAAGGCTGTCATAAAGAGGAAGGTCAAGGTCTCGCCTTGCTGATGCCAGAGTGCAGGACATGGAATAATCAAGTCAAGTTGCGACAACCCAGTTTCGGGCTGGACATCAGGTAGAGCTTCCTCACTGCCAGAGCAATACGGCAGTGGAACCAGCTGCCTGGAAAGTTGGTGGGCTCTCCCACACTAGAGGCATTCAAAAAGAGGCTGGACAGCCCTCTGAGTGGGATGTGTGACTTGGTGTCCTGAAGCAGCCGGGGGTTGGACCTGATGGCCTTCTTGGCCCCTTCCAGCTCTGCTATTCTGTGATTCTGTAAGAAGCAACCAATGGGAGCTAGGACTGGGTTTAACTGTGACAGTTTATTTTACAGAGTTTTGTAACATGTCTCTGTGTAATCTCATATATGGAAACAAAAGCCTGGAAGCCAAAAGTGTCTTTTGCTGAATTTCTGGGTTTGTGGCTAGGTACACAGCTTTGGTCCATGCCGAGAAGTTACCACTCTGGCGCTGAGCTTCCTTACTGCACAAGGGATTTACAAAGACTGGCCATTTGAAAAACCTGGGGGTGCTGCACACCCCCAGATGGCTTCTGGAAGCCAATGAGGAAACACAGAGTTTCTCCATAAGCCCTGGGTCCACTGGCTGCGTAAAATAATTTAGGAACTCAACTTTTCTGTATTGATTTATGTCACGGTAAAAATTACATTTCAGCTGACCTTTAAAACAGAACAATCAATGGTTCAATTATTCTCACGGCCTTTTGCCACTGTGTTAATTATGAAGCACCCCTTCACATCTGTTTAGCAACTGACTTTGTTCAGGAGTCTCTGCCCTGGCCCTTTAGCCCATCTTCTATAAACTGCTGGAAATTTCTGTTTGTTGCAGTGTCCTTGCAAAGTTCTTTGGAGTGAGACTCTAGATTTGGGGGTGCAAGAAAAGTAGAACAAAGTGCTTCCCATTTCATGGGCACCAGAGTTCTGCAAGGGCCCTGGATTCACTCTTGGATAACATTCAAGATTTAAACGCCAATCCTACCTAAACTGGAGGGTGGAGAACTGCCAGGATGGAGGATCCTCCACTTCTCACGCCATGCGGACCTCCTGCAAATGAGACAAGAGGTGGGAAACAAGATCGTTCACTCCTTCTGGTGGACAGTTGAAACACAAACAAATAGGAATCCTCCCATTGACACAGATGGGAGGGGAAATCGCTTTGCTAAGTGCAGGCTGGCATCATTGCGGGGTCCAAGTTATGATCCTGCTGAGGAAATGATGGGCAGGGCAACCTGAGGATACAAGGTTTCCCTGAGATGTTCTCAGAACTTGCTGTGAGCCAGTGGAATAGCAGGGGACCTGGAAGTGTCATCCTGGAAGGTCCTCTATTTTGAAAGAATACTCAGTTTGAAGAGCTCTCTGGTCCAAGTCCTGCTTAGGGTACCTAAGATGGAAGAACTGGGCCTTGAAATCACCCATCAGTAGCATCCTGGTGGCAGGCCAAGCAAGGCACACCAGTCTGCAAGATGGTGGGATATTCTGGATTACTAATGAAATCATAATAGTCATGTCTATATTTGCACCAATACGTAGAAATTGGTGTTTTGGCTATTCACAAATGGTTGTGCATCTGAGAGAGCCCCACTCCCCTGGTGGAGCAACACTTCCATCGTACCCAACCGCCCCTTAGCTGGCCTTGGGCAGAGATGTCGTGCACTCTGCCCACGGTGAAATGCTTTACCAGCATTTCTTTTGCTTACTGGGCAGTGGCTGATGCCACCATCTGCATGTGGGCCCGTCCCCGCTTCCCTTCCGTGAATGGGCAGCCCTGCCCATCTCCTTCCATACGTGGCATCTACCAAGCGCAAAGCAGAGATGGAGCACTTCGGGCAGTGGGTCCCAACACTCGCTTTTGGAAATGAATGGGTTAGTTGGTGCTCCCTTGTTTGCATTCTGTCCACCTGCCCCATTCCAAAAAGAAATGTTTCCATGCATTGTGGGCTGCCTTGGAAAAACACAGTCTCTCTTCTGGGGCAGCACTCGCAGAGGGAATGGCCAGGGCTGGCCCCTCGTGGTCGGTCTTCGTTGGACAGTGCTCATGGCTACATGTCAGCACTCCCTTTGGAGACTAGCAGGGTTGGCCGCCTTCTTCAGGCAGGTCGTGCCTGCAGGCCAAATGGTGCTCTTGTGGCTATTCAGTAGCAGCAGTTCCTCTGTGCTCCTCACTAGTCAGACCTCACCTGGAACACTGTGTCCAGTTCTGGGCACCAAGCTATTAGAAAGAAAGATTAAGACAGAAAATTAGAAAGGGTCCAGCGGAGGGCAACAAAAGTGATTCAGGGTTTGGAAACACTGCCCTGTGAGGAGAAATGGAGAGAACTGGGCATGTTCAGCCTTGTGAAGAGAAGACTGAGGGGAGACAGGATATCTCTCTATAAGTACCTCCAAGGCTGTCCCAGAGTGGAAGGTCAAGGTCTCTTCTTGCTGATGTCACAGTGCAGGACATGGAATAATCAAGTCAAGCTGTGACAACCCAGATTCAGGCTGAGTTGAATTTGGGTTGGAAGTTTCCTCCCTGTCAGAGCAACACGAGACATTCAAGATGAAACTGGACAGCCATTTGAGTTGGATAGTGTAAACTGGTGTCCTGTAATACCAGGGGGTTGCACCTGATGGCCTTCATCGCCCGTCCAACACCACTCTTCTGTGATTCTATGTCCCTTCCCTGCCTCACTCTCTCAGCTCTGACTTGGCACTGTTCAGCGCTGTCCCAGGTTTTTCCCAGTTTCTTCCCATTCTAAAAGCTTTAAATGCCTCTCCAAGACTTAGCTACCAGCATGAAAACCACTGAGCTAAGTTCTGCTTGTGTTGGGCTGCACCCTTCTGTCTTCAGCATGACACACCAAGGAGAGAATTGGTCTGTAGTCGATCTTTGCTCTCTGGATGCTAGAGGTGCCACACTCTGAAATGGGCCCCAGGGCTGCCAAAACATAGCTGTGTGGAGACACAACTGCAAGAGCGCCAACCACCTTCTGAACTGGCTCTTTTAAGTTTCTGTTTCACTCAGCCACGGTGGCAAACCCGTTTTCTCTCTCTCTCTTTCTAACTTCATGTGAAACCAGGCTGCTTTTGCTGCCGTGCTTGGCTGGCAGATGTCTGCAACAAATTGGATGTCAACAAGCACATGTGTGTGGACACAGTGGGGGCGATGAAAAGGCCAAGGCTGTGGGTGTGCATGGGAGTGGCGTCCCTGGCCTCCAGTCCCTTCCTCCATCCTGTGGAGGACCGCTGCTCCACAGCCAGTGCTCCCACCTGCTGTGATTCCTCCTACTCTTTTGTAGCACTGTTGCATGAATGGAAAGTGGAGTGAAGGTGAGCTGATGGAGGTGGCATCCACACGTGGTGCCTGTTCCAGGACTTACTGCAGCATTCAGAATCATGTAAGTTATATCAAACGTGTGCAGGTAAAGGGAGCATTATGTGGACAGTCATGCGTCTTGTTTTTATCAACAAGCCAAGAAGCATGGTTTGAGTGGAATAAGTTATGTCTTGTGGATTTAAGCCTTAATGAGAATGAGAAGCTAAATTATTGAATTTTGCAATGCAAATGGTTTTTTGAGCACAAATTCTTCATTTTTGAATGCTCAGGCTTCGTAAAAAATGGCAATGGCTTATGAATTAGGCTATTAGCATGCAATTTGTGAAGCGGGTGCTACTGGAGCTTCATGTAATAAGGCACTGCAGTGCTGTCTTTCTCTGCTTTATAAATTATTTCCACCAAGAATTTGGAGAGGAAGCTCCAGCCAGTTTGCAAAAGGTCTCCCAGCCTTTGGTGGTTGCTCACAGCTGGCAGAACAGAAGACTCACAAAGGATACCGAGAAGCAATGAGGGAAAGAACATGGATGCTTGAGATATTTATATAAAGGACGGCATACAAAAGCTTTTAATTAATAAATAAAATAAAATAAAATAAAATAAAATAAACCAGGAGAGGGGTTCATGACTGACCAGGACAGTGTTACATAAATTCAGCCTACAGACTCCCTCACTGTGGCCCCATATAGACTGATAGAATAGCAGGGTTGCAAGGGGCGAAGAAGGCCATTGAGTCTGACTCCCTGGTGATGCATGACACCAAGCCACTCCATCCCACTCAGAGGGCTGTCCAGTTTGGCTTTGACTGTCTCTAGAGTGGGAGCGCCCATGACCTCTCCAGGAAGCTGGTTCCACTGTCCTATTGTTCTGAGGAAGCTTTTCCTGGTGTCTAGCTGGAATCTGGTGTGCTATAGCTTAAGCTTGTTGTTCTGAGTCCTACACTCAGGGAAGATCTCTTCCTTCCGCTTTTTGACAGTCTCTGAAAGTGTTGTAAAGTGTCATCATATCCTCTTGTAGTCTTCTTTTCTTGAGGCTAAACATGTCCAGCTCTCTCAGTAGGGCTTAGTTTCCAGATCCTGAATCATCTTTGTTGCTCTCCTCTGAACCCTGTCTACTCATTCTGCATCTTTTAAAAATCTGAGTGCCCAGAACTGAACACAGTGTTTCAGGTTAACATTCTTCCTAGTGCAGAGTAAAGGGGAACTAGTACCACTCTTATCCTGGAAGAGATAGAAACAAAGTGAGTCAGTAGGGGTTACCTGGGCCATCTAGTCTGACCCCCAGCTCCAGCCAGCTCCATTCATGTAATCCCCAACACGTGGATGTCTGATCTTTCCTTGAACACCCTCACTGATGGGGCTTCAGCCACCTCCCATGGAAGCCCATTCCATATCCAAGGGGTCCTAACTGTCAGGAAGTGCTTCCTGGCATCCAAATGGAACCTTGGCTCCCTGAGCTTTGCTCCATTGGAGCGTGTCCTGCAGGGGAGAACAGGTCTCTACCCACCTCCGTGTGACACTCCCTCACATACCTGTATGTCGCCAACAGATCCCCTCGGAGTTTCCTCTTCTCCAGGCTGAAAAGACCCAGTTCACTCAGTCTCTCCTCACCTGTCATCCCTCCCAACCTGTCTACCAATCTTGTGACCCTGCACTGAACCAATTCTAACCTAGCTGTGTCTCTCCTATAATGTGGAGCCCAGAACTGGACGCAGGACTCCTGCTGTGGGTGCACCAGAGTCATGTCGAGCAGTATCCGTCCCTAAGAGCAATCAGCTCTTGCAGCCCATTTACAAGGTAACACTTAATATCCTTCCGGGATGCTGGTGAGCAAGGCAAGTGAAAAAAACCCCGTGTGGTCTTTGGTTGCACAAATGAGATTCAGTTTGCCTCCTGTGATGTTTAATGTCTGGTGCACGCCCAGAGAACTAAGCCCCTTCTAAAAGCCAGTCCTAGGGGAGTCCCTTCAGTTGAGCCACTCAGCAAAGGATTAGAAGATCATTTTCCACATAAGCTAATTGAACACCTGGGGCTGCAAACAAGGGGAGAGTGAGAGGGAAGGCCTCACCACTTAACAGAAAATAATCTATTCTGAGCCTTAAGTTTGTAGAGTAAGTTAAAGGACCAGCAGTGGCAGGTTCCCCAGAGACAACCGCAATTGCTTTTAAATGTGCCAGAAGGGTTGAACACATGCTGGAGAGCCATTTCAGACCCGCAGTGCCTTGCTGTGCTGCTTGAGTGCATTCAGATGTGCAGTGCCAGCTGACCAGAAAAAAAATCAAGCCCCAACCCCGAATGGCATTTGACTGTTTAGAAACAGATTTCCTCTTTAGATGGCAGTAATTTCTCCCTGTTTTCCACCTGCACATATAAATTAGCATGTGGTAACTTTTCTGCAAATCTCTGGCCTCTTTTATCTTCTTTTTTTGGGAAATATACAGTGGCCAACCTATCTTAGAACCTAAAGCTGAGAAATTATCCAGATTAAACAGCAAAGTGACAAGAAGAGGAAGAAGAAGAGAACAATAGCCAGGATGAGGGAAGCATATGCAAACACAAAGAGGTGGAAGCAAAAATGACAAAGCAGGAGTGGTACTTTGGGCATGCCATGAGAAGGTAAAACTCACTGCAGAGGACAATAATGCCAGGAAAAGTCAAAGGCACAAGAAGAGGAGGGAAACCACTAGGAGATGAATGGACTCCTGGAGGAGACAGCAGCCCCGAGTTAACAAAAGCTCAGCAGGGCTGTGAAGCGCAGGACATTTTCATGGTTTGACAGCACATAACAGCAGCGAAAGAGGTGCTGCGAAGTGGAGTGCCTCAGCTGCCCATGCCGACGTCAAAGAACGCTCATTCCATTCCCTCACCCCGCGCCTATCCCCCTGCCCGCCCCTCAGGCCACATTCCATGGCCAGTGGGCATGCTCAGCACAGACTATCGTATCTTGGGGATTCTTCACCACAGAATTTTCACCCTTGCAGTTGCAGTTGTTAAAAAATAGTTTTGTACTTCTGCAAACCTCAGGAGCCTGTTGAATATTTCTGGGTTATATGTAATATTTCTGGGTTATATGTGGATTGGACCAGTTTTGGCTATCCACCGAATGGCACTTGGAGGTGTGTCCAGAAAGTAATGGGAATGAAGTTCCTATGCTTGAGAAGGGCTCTGTAAAGGGAGAAGCTGGCCAAGGTCACTCGGGGTGGGGTGCCAGGTGGACGTTAGAACACTGATCAGCTGCATTCCAGCCCTATCAGAGCCGAGACAGTCTCTTTTGGGACACACTGATCAAGTGCCTCGTATTAAGAATAATGCAAGTGAGTTTGGAACAGTGGTATGTGATAAAATTTTGTGAGAAATTGGTTAAAAGTGCATCAGAAACTTTGGGAACAGTGAGGAAAACTTATGGAGAAGCTGTGCTATCATCTGCACAAGCGTACTGATGGCACAAGGCCTTCAAGGAAGGATGGGAAGGTGTTGAAGACGAACAACAATCAGGATGCCCCCTTTGTCAAAAAAGGAACAGGATGTGGATGCAGATAGGTCTGTTCTCAACCATGATCAATGGCTCACTATCAGAATGATTGCAGAGGAAACAGGCATGACCTAATCAGTTGTTCATGAAATCGTGACTCAGGATTTGAACATGAGAAAAGTGTGTGCAAAACTTGTTCCAAAGAACTTGTCACTGATCAGAAGGAACACTGTCAGTGTGTTTGCCAAGACCTGTTGGCCTGTTTGGAAAGAGAGCTTGATTTTTTGAGTCGAGTGATCATGGGAGATGAATCCTGGGTGTCTGAGTACGATCTCGAGATGAAGAAGCAAAGTTCGCAGTGACACATATCCGCCTAACCTCGCCCCCAGAAAGCTTGAATGAGCAAATCAAAAGTCAAATCAATGTCATTACTTATTTGGGATTCATGTGGAATTGTCAAAAACAGATCCCGCCAGACAAGGTTTCGAGATGGCTAAATGAAGGGGGTGCAGTGGATGTGGTTTACCTGGATTTCAGAAAGGCCTTTGACAAAGTGCCCCATGATATCCTGGTAGAGAAACTGAGGAGTTTTGGGATACACCAAAGCACTGTCTGGTGGATTAGGGCATGGTTGACTGACCGAAAGCATAGGAATAGCTGTCATAAGTACAGGTTAGGTGACAAGTGGCTGGAGAGCAGCACTTGTGAAAGGGACCTCAGGGTGCTGGTTGACTGCAGGCTAAACATGAGTCAGCAGTGTGATGCGGTGGTCAAGAGGGCGAACGCCACCCTTGGTTGCATAGCCAGAAGTGTGGCTTCTAGATCAAGAGAGGTATTACTACCACTCTACACGACTCTGGTGTGTCCGCAATTGGAGTATTGTGCTCAGTTTTGGGCCCCTCATTACAGGAAGGATATAGCCAGGTTAGAGTCAGTGCAGCATAGGGCCACAAGGTTGGTGCCCGGTTTGCAGGGGATGGGGTATGAGGTGAGACTGGAGGAAGTGGGTTTCTTCAGCCTGGAGAAGAGGAGACTCAGAGGGGATCTGTTGGTGACATACAGGTATGTGAGGGGGTGTCACACTGAGGTGGGTAGAGACCTGTTCTCCCCTGCTGAAGAAGGCAGGATGTGCTTCAACAGAGCAAAGCTCAGGAAACCAAGGTTCCATTTAGATGCCAGGAAGCACTTCCTGACAGTCAGGACCCCAAGGGTATGGAATGGGCTTCCACGAGAGGTCGTTGAGCCCCCATCGGTGAGGGTGCTCAAAGATAGCCTGGATGACCTAGGAGGCCCTTTCTGACTTGCTCTGCTTTGATCTTTCTATCTCCATAAGGAATGTATACCTACTGGTCAAAGTGTGACTCAAAGATTTTATCTGGAAGTTCTTTGTCACTTGAGAGAAAGAGTTTTTCATGTGCATCCCGAGATCAGTTCAACTTGGATCCTTCATCATCACAACACACCCAGTCACAGTACTTTGGCTGTCAGAGAGCTTTTGACTGAAAACACATCTCAGTGCTTCCCTATCCACCCTACAACCCAGCTTGACTCCTTGAGACTTTTTCATACTCCCAAAGATGAGGAATGGTTTGAAAGGACACCAGTTTGGTTGTGTGGATAACGTCCAAAGAGCCCTATGTGGGCTCTGAGCGCCATCCCAAGAATGGAAAAATTGCTGGGAGCATTGTGTACACTCACATGGCATATACTTTGAAGGAGACGATGTTCAATTGTAAAAAGTTTTTTAAAATATCATTCTCATTGCTTTCTGGACACACTTTTAAACAAGTTTGATATTATAGTAAAGTACTAGTTTCCCTTTACTCAGCATTGGTTAGGTCTCATCTAGAGTACTGTTTAAGAAAGATTCAGAAAAGCTGGAACGGGTTCAGGGGAGGGGAGGACACAAGGATGATACGGGGACTGGAAACAAAGCCCCATGAGGAGGGAATAGGTGGGCTCTCCCACAGGAGAGGCGTTCCAGATGCAACTGGATAGCCGTTTGAGAAGGATGGTTCAAGTGGGAGTCCTGCCCTGTACAGGGGGCTAGACCTGTTGGCCATCTGGCCCCTTCCAGTGCTACTATTTTGTGATTCTATGAGTCTATAAACCCTGATTGGTTTTAAAACAACAAAACTATAAATGGAAATCCAGTGAAAAGAAAGAGCAAAAGCACCACCAACAATGGGCATGGAAACACCTGAACAGATTTGGAAAAAAGGCAAATATTTTTTGAGTCTAAACATTTTGATGCGAAATTTCTGTTTTGCTCCAGAAAATCGATACAGGAGAATATTCTGTGTGGTCCTAGTGGCAATCTAGTAGGAGATGCATAGATACATATTTTTCTTCTTTTAGTTTTCACATCTACAGATGAAATTGTTTTACTTTGATGTGTTAATAGATAAAAATTTGCAAGATCTGTAAGAACAAATCCTTCTTTCCCCTTTTAAGGCTACTGAGTTGTTTATAATCCTTAGATCCATTTCATAATTTGCCATCTGGGAAGCTTTTAGCAACAGTTTGATAAATGAACAACTGACGATCTCTCCAGAAGATAATGATACAGTGAGCTTCAGCTTTGCTTTAGTTCCGAGGATATTGCAGCGGCTAGAAAGGGTAAATGATTTTTTATTAGCCGTAGACAAAAATCAAATTTGTGCTTCAATCTCCATCAATCTTGGGAAGGCTTCTGATGCAGTGCGGCTGCTTTATTGGCCAGACTAATGAACACTGGCATCAGTTTCTTAAATGTTCAAGAATTCACATTCTGTTTCTGGTAGTTCAAAGCTAATGGCCTGATTCTCCCCCCCCCCCCTTTCTTTCTCTCCCTCTTGTCTCCTCTCCTTCCTTCTCTCCTTCCTTGCTTGCTTCCTTCTCAGCCATAACTCAGAAAGATTCTACACTTTATTCATTCATTCATTCCATTTCTCTGCTGCCCCATAACCCTATGAAGAATCCCACCTTCTCTCTGGCACTTGTCAGATTCTGCTGCTGCAAATGCTCAGTAGGCATGACTGATCCAGTGGGTCTAGTCCTCTGTCTACTCCTGCCTCTGTTTTGTTCTCCTTTCTCTGCTGTGTGTCTCCTGCAGAATTTTAGATTGAGAGCTCCATAGGGCTGTGACCCAATCCTGTTAGTCAGGAACTAGGGCTCCCCCCTTCGCACACTCAAAGCCCCAGACTGTTCTTACAAAACCTTCTCTGTGGCCCAAAGCATCTTCCAGGAGTACAGAAACCCAGAAGGGATCTCTGGGCATGCACAGAGCAGCTCGTTGAACCCGGTCTAGTGCTCGCCGATAGGCGCTCTCCTTGTGAGCATGCCTGGGCCAGTCCCTTTGGGAGGGGCCTTCTGGACACAGCCCCCCGCCCCTCTGCGTGCCGATCCTCTGCCAGTGTCCCATCATGGAACCAAGAGCTGCACCTGCCTCGTCTGCCCCCAGGAGCTCTCCTGCCCCAGGCCCCCTGCTGGTGGCTGTGCACCGTGGTCACTCTCGGAGGCCGCCTGGGCACTCTGGCCTTGACAAGAGGGCTTCTGCTCCTCTCGTCACAATGTCTGGAGCTGGAGCACATTCCAAGGCCTCCCCCACTCCTCATCCAAATCAGCAGGTGCCCGGAATGCGTGCCAAGAGCACCTGCCTGTCTCAAACCCAACCCTGTGTACGCTGGGCACAGTGATGCTGCGTGACTCCGCTCGCTCTCTTTCAGGGGTGCAGCACCAACACTTCTGGATCAGCAGGGGCCGTGGCATCAGTGCTCCCCCCCCCCTGAATCCCCTGTTCTCTCCGTGCTGAGCTGCAATGCCCCAGGGAGCTGGGGAGGGCACAGATGGGCTTTTATCTGTAAATTGAATCATTGTGAACTATTGCTCTTCACATGCAGATCATTTTGGGTGTTCTGGTCTCAGGTGAGCAAAAGACCTGCTCCTGACAGCAGAAAACTGCTAGAATTGGGGCATATTGGCAGACTTCTGTTCTTGCAAGAATAAAGGAGGGTGCAGTGCGTGTACATGAAGGTGACCTTTTGTCCCTCTGTTTGTTTGCAGGCCTGCCAGAGGATTGTCCCTGTTTAGAATTGTCCTCGGTTTGGAAGAGTGGCCCATCCAATTCCACGCTCAAGGTATAAGCCCTCAAGAATGGTCACCCAGCCAGAGCAGCCACCCTGAGGCCACTGCTCACAGCCTTGCACACGACAGTGAGATGTCTGTTTCTGCCTGTTTCTGCATTGGCATCTATGCCAATCGCCCTCGTTTGTCCTCTTTTTGAAGACACATTTCCTCTTCTGAGCTGGTTCCTAAACTACAGATCATGGCACAAAAGGTGTTTGCAGTCTGGTTGGCTGTGCCAGCAGTGGAGGGACCAGGCATTTGCCAAGACCTCCAAGGGTACAGAAGCAATGCAGGTGGCTGCTGGTTTATTTCAGATACACTGGAAAAAGGTGGCTGCTCGAGAATATATTACCTGCAGTTCAAAGTTTACAACTTAGCAGCCATGACGCATGAAATGGTGGGGTGCACACTGCCCAGTGCCTTCGCCTCCATGTGTGGGCGGGTAGGTGCATGGACCCAAGGGTCAAGGAGCATCTGTTCTCCTCTCATAAATCTGATTTCTAGAGATCTGTGCTAAGGGACTAAAACCAGAGGTAATGGCTACTTGAGCAACTCAGACTAATAAAACTTCAACAAGGCATTGTTCTTGCCTACAAGGAAAATGGAAAACAGAGACAATTAGCAGAGAGGCTGTGCGATCTCAGAGACAGGCACCAGAAAATTGGGAAGGACAGGTGGAAGGTCTATGGAATCCTAGGTGCCTTTGAAGCCCACTCTGTTTGAGAGAGGAGCCTTGGAACCATTAGGGAAGGCAGCATGCAGTACTTCTAGGGGAGAGGTTGATGGCCACCACGCCATACCCGCTTGCTTCATTATCTCTCCCCACACTAACCCAGCATGCTTCCAGTGCCCTGGCTTAATGTTCTTTAACTATCCCCTTCCTAACTCAATTTGACTTCTGCATGTAGCATGTTTTTCTCTTTTGTGTGCTGGACAAGCATCCATCTGGACAAGAGTGTGCTGGACAAGAGACAACCATCTCTGAAGTTGCTGTTGGGAGATCTTTTTATCCTGCTCCTCAGCTAGAAGGACTCACAGAGCAATGAGGAAATAATCCATAACATAAGATAGTCCCTGGCCACAGGCTTGCAAATCAGAACGTATGTGACACACAAGGAAAAAGGAATCGTACTGGAAGATGGAGGAGGAGATGTAAGCTGCCTTGAGCCCTTTGTAGGAAAAAGGCAGGATATAAATCGAACAATAAATAGGAAAATGATGTCTTTCCGGAGTGCTGGTTGAATGGCTCCACTGTTCCCACAGTCCTGTCTGTTGGAATGGCTTCTGGTGGAGACAGGTGAGGCACAAGAGACCTCCACAGGAGTGATTTTCAGTAAGACAGTAATGGGGACTTTTATCCCACCCCATTACCCATAAGGATCCCTGGGTTGGGTACAAATTAATAATTCTCCAAGTTCAGACGAAACTAAATTTTGGACTGGAAAAAATTAGAGAAACCAATATTCCCAGAGCCATCCATCTCTACCAGTACATTTAGTCAGCTTTTGCCCATCGTGCCCCTTATCATCATTAAAATGTTCCTCCCCCATCATTAAAATGCCCCCCTCCTTGTGAATCAGGCAGGAAATTATGGAGGCCGTCTCAGTTGAGCAAAATATCTATGGAAGCATGGTGTCTGGTAGTGTTGGGATATGGACAAAACAACATATTAATGTTTTAGTCTAACAAATATTCTTCTTTTGATGTGTATTCAAATTGACAAGACACCATGCCCAGTCTTGATGACACCCGAGAATAATGAGGTCATTCTTACTTGACAGGCGATCGAATACAGTTCAACACTCGTATATAACATGGTGGAAGGCTGTCCTTTGGATAAAAGAGTGGAGCTACATCTGTATTCAGCGTCAGTGTCTGGCTGTGAAGTGAAGGAGAAAACAAAAATATGGAAATGAGAACAAGAGGTAATGTGAACCACATAAGAAGGACAACTTAATCCTTACAAGGACATCCTCAATTCGTCTTTCCTCAAGCAGCCCAGCTAGTGCTACCCAGACAACTGTTTCTGAGATGAGAAATGAATGTAGAACAGAATGGACAGAAATGAATATAATCCTGCCTTGTTTCACCACCTTTGGCCTTTGAACAGTGAGTCAGCAGAGGGCTTTGCAGCGGTCAGGTTCCCCCGCACTCCTTAACTCGGTGGCCTCCGTGTATTTGAACCACAGCTCCCACAGGTCCTGGCCACTGGTCCTGTGGCCAGGGAGGGGGAGAGCCGCAGGGGAACACCTGTGGAGGCCACCAGGCTTGGGCAGCTGCCGCAGGTGAAAGAAGTCCTTGTATCGGCCCACCTTTGCCCTGCTTGAACCAACACCACTGGGAGACTCTCGGTTCTGCATTTCCAAGAGCTCAGGGAAGCTTAAATTTGCCCACTCTCTCCATCTTATCCATAATTGCCTAAATATCAGCCACAACATCCCCAACCACGCCAGGTGAAAGTGCCCCAGTGCCCCAAGGCACCTGAAATAACCAGCATCTCACCGTACAGCAGCTTACCCACCACCCTGTGCGGAAGTCAAGCCGCTCTGTTTGGCATTTGCTAGCGTCATGACCCCCTGCCGCAGATATCTCACCTCTTACAGTACTCTATCTTTTTCCATTTTTTAGTTATTAACATAGACACTTTAGTTATCAAAGATTTGACAGCAATGACGGATTGACCTCCTGCGACTGGAGATGCAGACTATCTCAGCTTGTTAAAATAATAAATGGCTACCTGTCAAAGAGACTCACGGAGTAAATGTGGGCCCTGGAGATATCTCTATTGTAGACTTTTTAAAAACCTCTTCGGCTCCCTTGTATGGATATTAATTAATAGTAATAGTCTCTTTCATTGAGATAGATAGAAATACTAATTACTTTCCCCCTGACGAATTCCTCAACAGTATCTCTTATTCAACAATAATTAAACAACCCAGGGGAAACAAAGAAGTTGGTTAGAGTAGTTAACAATGATTTAACTGCTGGGAAGAACACCATATCATTTATTTATTTGTAAAGAATCATTTGCCAGCCACATGTTTTCCATTGATAATGCGAACAACAGTGTAGCAGCAGCCACAAGATCTTTGCTTTCCTGTCCCTTTGATTTCCTCACTCAACTTACTTTTGACTCTGAAACTCCAAAATGCAAGGGATTGAAAACCAATAGCTCAGTGCTTTGCTAAAAACCTGGCAACATGCCAGCATTCCCCTCTACGCAGCAGCCGCTCCCTGGGGGACATCTTCAAACAGAATACTGCATTGCATTCCTGTTGGGCACTGCTTTATTGATCTCATTTATCTCTTAGATATCCAGAGCACATGATGATGCATCCCTGTAGGAAGTTTTTCTCCACCATTTCAGTAAAGAGGAGACCCCCCCCTGCCCTCCCCCCCACACACACAGACGTAACCCTAGGACACAGACTTTAATAGGCTGACATCAAAGTCATAAAAATATAAATGTTGCCATATTAGATGAGTCCAACCTCTCCCAGCCTGGCAGCCCCCAGATGTGTTTGCCTGGACTTCGTATCCTCCCCTGCCAGCAAAGCCAGGATATCCACTCCAGTTGTGTGGGACAATCCAGGAAGGCCTGCTAAGCACAAAATGGTTGGCCTGCAGACATCAAAGACAGGAGAGCCCTGTTGTTCATCTTTCATCATCAATCACAAAACAAACCTTTGGGGAGATAAAGTAACCAGGACAAAGTCCTTGGGAATGCCCACCAGCTTCTGAACTCAGAAGATTATGGGTACTCCTCCTGTAAGACAGGAGGAACACAGAGGAAGTCCAGGAAAATGAAATCTGTCACTACCTCCATTTCTCCCCCATCTATTTGCCAGGAAGTGAGAGGACCAGATGCCATGATCTTAGTTTTCTTAAAGTTGAGTTTCAAACCAACTTTTGCGCTCTCCTCCTTCACCTGCATCAAGAGACTTATTTCCTCTTCACTTTCTGCCATTAGAGAGGTATCATCTGCATATCTGAGGTTGTTGATATTTCTCCCAGCAATCTTAATTCCAACTGGTGATTCATCCAGCCCCGCCTTTCTCATGATGTGCTCTGCATATAAGTTAAATGTGCAGGGCGACAGTATACAGCCTTGCCAAACTCCTTTCTCAATTTTGAACCAATCAGTGGTTCCATGTCCAGTTCTCACTGTTGCTTCTTGACCAGCATATAGGTTTCTCAAGAGACAAATAAGATGGTCTGGCACTCCCATCACTTTAAGAACTTGCCACAATTTGTTGTGATCCACACAATCAAAGGCTTTAGCATAGTCAATGAAGCAGAAGTAATGTTTTTCTGGAACTCCCTAGCTTTCTCCATGATCCAGCATATGTTGGCAATTTGATCTCTAGTTCCTCCC
>NW_025336386.1:3303771-3327897 GCF_004798865.1 Varanus komodoensis
CCTTTGATTGTGTGGATCACAATCAAAGGCTTTAGCATAGTCAATGAAGCAGAAGTAATGTTTTTCTGGAACTCCCTAGCTTTCTCCATGATCCAGCATATGTTGGCAATTTGATCTCTAGTTCCTCTCCCCCTACAAAACCCTGCCTGTCCTTCTGGTAGTTCTCAGTCCACATACTGCTGGAGCCTAGCTTGTAGGATTTTGAGCATAACTTTGCTAGCATGTGAAATGAGTGCAATGGTGCGGTACTTTGAACATTTTTTGGCATTGCCCTTCTTTGGGATTGGAATGTAAACTGACCTTTTCCAATCCTGTGGCCACTGTTGAGTTTTCCAAATTTGCTGGCATATTGAGTGTAGCACTTTAACTGCATCGTCTTTTAGGATTTTGAATAGCTCAGCTGGAATACTGTCGCCTCCACTGGCTTTGTTGTTGCTCAGACTTCCTAAGGCCCATTTGACTTCACATTCCAGGATGTCTGGCCCGAGATCAGTGACCACCCCATCATGGTTATCAGGGACATTCAGCTCCTTCTTGTATAGTTCTTCTGTGTAATCTTGCCACCTCTTCTTAATCTCTTCTGCCTCTGTTAGGTCCCTGCCATTTTGGTCCTTTATCATGCCCATCTTTGCTTAAAATGTTCCCTTTTTATCTCCAATTTTCTTGAAGAGATCTCTGGTCCCCCCCTATTCTATTGTTTTCTTCTATTTCTTTGCACTGTTCATTTAAGAAGGCATTCTTATCTCTTCTAGCTGTTCTCTGGAATTCTGCATTCAATTTTTTGTATCTTTCTCTTTCTCCCTTGCCTTTCGTTTCCCTTCTTTCCTCAGCTATTTGTAAAGCTTCCTCAGACAGCCATTTTGCTTTCTTGCATTGCTTTTTCCTTGGATTGGTTTTAGTTGCTACCTCTTGTACAATGTTGCGAACCTCCGTCCATAGTTCTTCAAGCACTCTGTCTATCAGATCTAATTCCTTAAATCTATTTGTCACCTCTACTGTATATTCATCAGGGATATGATTTAGGTCATACCTGAGTGGCCTAGTGCTTTTCCCTACTTTCTTCAACTTAAGCCTAAATTTTGCAACCAGAAGCTCATGATCTGAGCCACTGTCAGCTCCTGGTCTAGTTTTCACTGGCTGTATAGAGCTTCTCCATCTTTGGCTGCAGAGCACATAATCTGATTTCTGTGTTGACCGTCTGGTGATGTCCATGTGTAGAGTCATCTCTTGGGTTGTTGGAAAAGAGTGTTTGCTATGACCATCGTATTCTCTTGACAAAATTCTACCAGCCTGTGCTCTGCTTCATTTTGTACTCTTTAGCATTCCAAACCCCCATGATGATAAGGACATCATTTTTGGGTGTTAATTCTAGAAGGTGTTGTAAGCCTTCATAGAACCGGTCAACTTCAGCCTCTTCAGCACCAGTGGTTGGGGCATAGACTTGGACTATTGTGATGCTGAATGGTTTTCCTTGGATTTGAACTGAGATCATTCTGTCATTTTGGAGGTTGTATCCCAGTACTGCTTTTCCTCTCTTTTATTGACTATGAAGGCTACTCCATTTCTTCTGAGGGATACTTGCCCGCAGTAGTATACCTGATGGTCATCTGAATTAAATTCACCCATTCCTGTCCATTTTAGTTCACTGATTCCTAAGATGTCGATGTTCAGTCTTGTCATCTCCTGTTTGACCACATCCAGCTTGCCTTGATTCATGGATCTTACATTCCAGGTTCCTATGCAGCATAGTTTTATATGTTAAAATATGGGGAGCCTTGCCTGTTGTCCCCCACTCTCCATCTGTAGGGTCTTTTCCTTTCTAGTTCCTTCCCTTGGAAAAGGAAAAACAGCCCCAGGCTATGCAAATGATCCACCCATTCTCAGCTTCTGATTGCCTAGCTGAAACAGAATTGAAATAATGTTGTGAGCTCAGGGCAGCTGTGCTTCCTTTGCAATGTAAAAATCCCTAGTCAGCTCATGTTTTGTCTTAAGGAATTCTGTATCTCTGATTGAAAAACCACATTTTAAATCTGCTAGATTTCTGCAACTCCAGATTGTTTTATTTGTTATCAAGGCTTCAATGGGTCATGATGTTTTTCCTGATGCCTATAATGATATCTCAGTGTTGTTGTTTTTTAAAATTATTCCCCTTTGCCCTCACTTTCTCAGAATCTCATCTGCCGAGAAACTGTGTATGTGAGGCACAACATATAAAAAAACTCTGTCTATGCTCTGGAAGCTCATAAGCAGTTTGGTATATTGGCTACCTGACAGCAGTGTTGCCTTTTCTCTGTCAGAGAGGGACATCTCTGCCAATAAACTGCTGAAACTGAGCATGGCGTCTTCCTGTGAATCCGAACATACATTCTCCTGGCCTGCAATTCTGAGATTTCCTGACACAGCTACTTAGCTGCAGTGGTGAGGAGGAACCCAGGAGGCAAAGGGCATGGCCGGCTAGTTGCAGTGGTGCAGTGCACAGGCTCTGGAAGGAGATGCACATGATTGAGAGTAGAATGTAGGCCAAAATGGGAGAATCCATGCTGGAATCTGCCCCGCTCCTATCTGTGGACTTCCACTTGTGCTTGCCCCAGTCCTGCAACATGAGCCAAGCCAAGAGGGAGCCTGCAGATAGGCATGGAATGAAGGTTTTGCAGCCACCAGCCTCCTCCGCCATCATGTGCATGACCTTTGCGCTGATGCAGGTGGCATGGAAAAGGGATGATGTGGCCATGCTGGAAGCCCCCTTGTGATGCAATGACGCCATGGTGGGCAACCGGGGATGCTGCAGAAGCTCATGGTAGCACTAGCCAGTATAGCCTGTGGTGTAATGTAATGAAGCCATGGTGTAGGGTGATGGAAGGACTTGCAAGCTGGGGGCAAGTAAACCTGTGGGTTTACTACCTCTGAGGCTGGCAGAGATCTGGAAAAGTTTGGCATCTACCCTGAACAACCTCTGATCTCTTACACCCCCATGAAGTCAGTGGGATTGCAGCCAGATAGATCGATTTAGATAGAGAAAGAGAGCATGTATGGAGGAGAGAGGGGTGGGGAAGCAAAAAGCAAACCTAAGAACAACCAGACAAAAGCTTCTGATTAAATGGTATAATCAATATACTCTATGAACTGGAATCCCCCAGTGTCAGGTAGAACTTAAGCACTCAGAATATTTATACTATTATTTATTTATTTCATTCCATTTCTATGCCGCCCCATAACCCGAAGGTATATGGGTGCGTTTTGAATATAACACAGAAAGTTGGAGGTGTGGGGGGTAAATAGGAGGGGGAAAAACTTTTCCAACTGCTAGTAATTATGCCTTGATTGTTGTTTATGTTTACTGTACTGTAACTCACTTGCCTAAGGGCATCTGCTGGTGCTGGAGCAAACACAAAACTAATTTAGTTTTAAAGGAGGAAATGAAAGTTTTAAAGTAGTTTAATGTTTCGATAAAACTATAATGGCTAGAGAAGATTGGAGGCTCCAAGTCAATAAAGAGCACTAATTCTGATAATAATTCAACCCTTAACTCTTCCCCAGATCTAAGCAAATCCTTCTTTCTGACATGCAGTGTAATGCTTCTTATACCAAGGATGGATGGCAAGCCAGGAGAAGATGACTTGCCCCAGAGACTGTCCCTTTGCTTCATTATAGCGCTACAGTCTTAGCATTGCTAACATTTCAATCTGGGCAAGTTTCTTGATTGATATTCCCAGTTTACAGCTGGAGGGTCAAGTGGGAGAGAAAGGCTGCCCGTGGCCAGGACTGGTTGCCCACATGTAAACTAGGCCTTTGGGTCGTGTTGCATCTATTCTGTGCTGATGACACTGGCTGCATTTTCATTTCCAGGGCCATGTAGGCTCTAAATGGTCTGTGGCCATATGAGCCTGCTGGTCCATGCACGAGAGCTGGGGGACTGGCAAGCACCAGAACAGATGTGTTGGTGTGGAAAGCCCTCCAAAGGAGGCCAGTCTTTTTCCTGCCCTCTAGAAGGATTTCAAGTTTATTGAAGCCTTATTCCACCACCAGATGTCATGACGGTTATCTATTCTGATAGGGGGATCAGTCCATTTTCAAATCTGTGAAGGCTATTAATGTTTATTGTTCCTCATGCCTATAGGACCAGAGGAGGTGTACCTCTGGGGCACTTGAGAGAAGCGCACAAATTGAGTGGGACAGTGTGGCTGGCATCCTGCCGCAGCAGGGGTTGGACTCAACCGCCTTCATAGCCTCTTCCAACACGACTGTCCTATGCTTCTGTAACTTATGCATGGCGTGGAGAAACCATTTCTTCCCTCTCCTCGTCCCAGAGAGCCAGGGTGCTTCAGGGCTGCCACGGATGTTGCAGTACAGGCTGAGGTGTGCTGGGCAAGCCACCCGTCACTGCTTCTCACTAGGGTTGGGAGGAGCCCTTTCTGCAGCCACCCCACCAGCATCTGTGGACTTCTCACACCTGGCCTGGTCCTGAGAAGCAAACCCAGCCAAGAGGAAGTCTGACACTCGTGGGCCCAGTTGCACAATGACAACCCCCCTGCCAGGAGGGCTGTGGCGTGTGAAAGGCGAGAGCAATTGGTGGGCATGCCGGCCAGCCAGTCCTGGAGAGCACCCTTCTTCTAAGTGGCAGGCATGGAAGAGGGGTGCTGCCTGCACAGCATGTGGCACTCTTTTCCTGAAAGCCCCCCCTCCCCCAAATGCTGGACATGCCTACCAGCATTCTTGGATTCTGGGCTGTTGCAAAGTAGGCCCGAGCCTGGGAAGCCGAAACAGGAATCCGATTCCTCGCGTATCCTCAGATGACACCATGTTTTCAAGTTCCTTTTGCCAGTAACATGTGTCATCACTTGCACCAGAGCCCTGTGCAACCTGTGAGAAGAAGGGCAGACATGACCCTGGCCCCAAAGCAGCATAAATCCCATTGAGCAATCCATGTGGTGCTTTCTCACTTCCTTGGAGCCTGGCAAAGCCTATTGCGCAAAGAGCTTAATTACCCAGAGAGGAGAGGGTTTTCTGAGTTGTACCAAAATGGGAGGTCAGCAGTTCAAGCCCTGTGAAATTTAAATCTTAAAGAAGTATTGTTAAGGTGCCACACGTGTTTTTTCTCCACTACCTTTCTTAACCAGAACATCAAAACTCTGTAGACTAACTTCCCTAAATCAGAATGAGTGTCCTCTAAATAATTGAGAATGTTATTGGTTTCTATTGATTTAACAATACCTTTTTGTCGCTTCTGAACTTCATCTTAGGACTTGTGGAACCAGCATGAATAAGAACAAGGAGACGTTACCACTCAGCGAAATGTACCTAGCCATTTTTCACTTTAGAAAGGGAGTTGAATCTCGTAGATGAGATATTACTAACATAACTCAATCTTCTTAGAGAGATAAAATAAAATTAAAACCACAGCAAATTAAGAATAGGGGCAGCCTGAGCCATAAATCTTTCATGGTTCACAGAGTGAGTGAACCATCCATTTTCTGGCTAAAATGTAATGCCATGGAAACTGAGATCAAAACATGGTTAAAATGGTGAATGCCCACAGTGGCTGCTTCTACTTTAAGCTACAGCAATTTCTGCCAGTGGATTTGTTTGCTAGTAGAGAACCAGAATTTTGGGCAGAAGTTAAGAACTTTTCTCAGGAAGCTCTGTTTTGAATTAAAGCTTCCCCTCTTACAGTATGTGATAACATCAGGTTGAACACTGTGGTTGGCACTTCTTAAATTGGTAAGAATAGGGAGATGTTAGCCAAGAATTGCTCCAACTATGGAGAACAGCACTATAGCTTCAAGGGCGACTACTTCCAAAATTGATCCCTTCTTGCAAAAACTGCCCAGTCTGGTATATATCATTATTACATTGTTTGAATTCTTAGCTTAGGCTATCCCTTTATTTATTTAAAGTTTTTATATGCCGTCCAATACTAAAGTCTCTGGGCAGCTTACAAAAAACAAAACAAAACAAAAAAACCCAACAACGAAAAACAAAGCAAGCATGTATAACAAACAACACACAACACACTGCACCCGATAAATAATGATAAAATCAAGGATAAAACCAATTAACTGTTAAAATATTGGGAAAATAAAAACAAAAAGATTGCTGCAACAATCAACAAAAAGATCATGCTGCAACATGGCAAGCCAATCTATGCATGAGAGGAAGCCCTTCAGGCACGATTGAGTATCATGCAGGCTGTGTCCCCACGGACCACGGGACTCAGCAGCACCCGCACTGCCCTGCCACCACGATGCGTTTCAGTGGATTTAAGTGGCACAGGGTCAGGTGCCAGTGAAAAAGGGCTGGGAAACAATTCGTGTCAAGCAACCAAGGGATGGCTTGCTGATGGCCTGAAACGTGGTGACACAGTGTCTGTGTAAAAGGAACACCTTCTGCTTTAAAATAGCTGCACTGCTCAAATTTGGGCTCTTTAAAAGGGGAGGGGGCTCTTTATTATTTATTAAAACCTTTTTATGCCGCCCCATTCGCCGAAGCCTCGGGGCGACTTTGCAGCCTTTCCCCCTGACATAGAAACAGAGTGAGTCAGAAGGGGTCTCCCAGGCCATCTAGTCTGACCCCTGGCTCCAGCTGGCTCCGCTCATGACATGCCCACCATGTACATGTCTAGCCTATCCTGGAACACCATCACTGATGGGACCTCAATCCCTTCCGTGCAAGCCCATTCCACGCCCTCGGGGTCCTGTCGGTCAGGAAGTGCTTCCTGGCATCTAAATGGAACCTGGGTTCCCTGAGCTTTGCTCCGTTGGAGCTCTTCCTGCCTTCCTCTGCAGGGGAGAACAGTCTCTACCCATCTCCATGTGACATCCCCTCACATACCTGTACGTCATCAACAGATCCCCTCTGAGTCTCCTCTTCTCCATGCTGAAAAGACACGGCTCACTCAGTCTCACCTCGTACGGCATCCCCTGCAAACCGGCCACCAACCTCGTGGCCCTATGCTGCACTGACTCCAGCCTGGCTATATCCTTCCTGTAATGAGGGGCCCGAAACTGTAGTCTTCCCCAGCCTTCCAGACACTTTTTGACCCAGAATTCCTAGTCAATGTCCCTGCTAGATAGGAGTTCTGGGAGTTGAGGTCCAAATGCCTCTGAAGGCCACCAGGCTTGGGAAGGCTGCTGTAGTGTCTGCACTGGGGAGCCGCAGAGCAGACAGGATTCTTCCAAAAGCCCCACAGTTCTGTCTGGTAGTCTCTATTCAGCAATTAAAGAATTAACGGAGTATTGATTTTAACTCCTTTGCCCATTATTTGGACCAGAGAATGTTTTATTGGCTACTTTTGTGTGTGAAGGAGTAAGACAGTTCTGTGAGGAGGATTAGAGCCTCCTTGGAAAGTAGAACATTTAGCACTTGCCCTTTTGGTGGCTGCATCGCATTGTTGGCTCATTTTTAGCCTATTGTGCACAATCACTCCAAGATCTTTTTTGCGTTCAGTTCTGTTGAGCCACGTATTCCCCATCTTGTCTCGATGCCTTTGGTTTCTTTTTTCTGGGTGGAGGACTTGGCACTTGTCCTTGTCGAGTCTCATTCTGTTGCTTTCAGCCAGTCTTCAAGTTTATCAAGATCGCCCTGGACCTTCATTCTGTCTTCCAGGGGGTTTGCTGTTCCGCCCAGTTTTGTATCATCTGCAGATCTTATTATCTTTCCTTGCACTTCCTCATCCAAATCATTAACAAAAATGCGGAAGAGCCCTGGGCCCAGGACTGAACCCTGCAGGACCCCACTAGCTGCCTCCATCCCATTTGAGAAGGTGCCATCGATAGGCACTCCTTCTGTCCAATTCAACAGCCAATTTTGGACCCACCTAATAGTTTTTCTATCTAGACCAGTTTTTGCTAATTTGCTTATAAGAATTTTGTAGTGCACTATGTCGAAAGCTTTGCTAAAATCAAGGAAGATTGAGTTCACAGTGTTCCCTCTGTCCATTTGGGAGGCTACCCAGTCCCCCCGCCCCCCAAAAAATGAGTTTAAATTAGTCTGACAGGATTTATTTTGGATAAATCCATGCTGGTTTCTATTAATTGCTGCATTTTATTCAAGACACTTGGAGATGGATTTTTAATAATTTGCTACAGAATTTTTCTAGGGATTGATGTCAGGCTAATTGTTCTGTATTTCTCAGGTTCATCTTTTTTCCCATTTTTGAAGATGGGGACAATGCTGGCCCTTCTCCAGTCATCTGGCACTGACCATAATAGCCAATGGTTCTGAGAGTTCCTCTGGTAACTCTTTTATGACTCTGGGATGGAGTTCATGGGGCCATGGAGATCTGAACGGGCTTATTCCATCTTTTCCAAGTTTTCCCACCCCTCTTGGACTCCTTTTCCCTTAAGGGTGTGTTGTTAATGGTATTTAAAAAATGTATGTAGGGCTTTGGTGAGTTGAGAGGCCCTTCATTGCAGGATGCGTTCATAGAGAAGAAAGAAGCCAGTGGGAATTGATCTCATTAGGAAATGCAAGGTAGGCAGGGAGGTCTCTGTCCTCCCCTGCTAAAGGACAGTGATGTGGGGAATGGACAGGGGCTGAAGCCTAAACCGACAATAAGATTGGTGGCAGGGACTGGCCAATTCTTTCCTGCCCAGATTAAACGCCTAGTCCCAGGAGAACTCTGGGTTTTGGGTGCTCCCACCTGAATGAAACAAGGCTTAGCAGTCACCGGAGTTTATAGTTCAAGCCAAGGAACTGCCAACTTTGTTGACTTCCAGAGTAGAGAGGAAGGAGGGCAATCAGGTTGCCCGAAACCCTGTTTCTAGAGTCCCAGAACCGGGCAGTTCCTATTTGACTTTGGGTTTTTCCTCCTTGGATAGTGGGAGTTGCAGTGGATCCACTGTGGAGAGTGGCCTAAACTGTAAAGGAACTTTCCACGGAGTTGAACCCAAACCCCAAATAAGTCCATCAGCATGGGCAGCAGGACCCTCTGTAGTTCAAATTGAAATCCAGAGTGCCAGTGACTGTGGAGCAGTCTCCCCTGCTTTTTTGGTCTAAATAGAACATGGGGATCTATACCTCCATTCCTTTCTCTGTTTGGTGGAAGGGTAGTGTAAATATTCTTTGTTTCAAGGGAATTCATATGAATGCTTATTTCATCACAAGTGAAATGAGGTAACTTTAGGAGAAATCAGTACATATTCAATTCAAACCCAGCAAGATTGATGAATTGCTTTTGCTCAGAACAGTTTATAAAAACTGATGTTAATTTTTGTCTGGATTATTTGTAGTTCTGCTGCAGCAATTCTGTGTATACCCATCTGGATTAAGTTGCTTTGAGACCCAAGGGGGCCTGCATCTACAAAGGTGTGAACAGGGATCACCTTCTCATAAACGACTCACTTCCAGTGAGTTTGGAGCAAGGCATCTTACCATTTAACCTATTTCATATTTTTCAAAGCAGAATATTTTCAATAGCTTTCCCCCAATGAAAAAGAACATTCAATTTATATGACATGATTGCAGAGAGAGAGAGAGAGAGAGAGAGGAACAACAACCCCAGATTAATCACCATAGGGATTGATGAAAAATGGAATCCCAATTTAGAGACAAGATTTAGTTCATTATTTATTGCCCAGCATGTACATTATAGATTGTCATGAATTTTACATGCTTTTGGTGTCCGTTACTTAATTCAGGCAAAACAGAGAAGTCAGTGTTATAAAGAGCAAGCTCCAAGAGTCCTTATACAAGACACATCTTCTCCACCTCGTGATGGACTATAATTTGTCAAAATGAAAAATTAATGGAGGTTTCCTTAATTTATCATCATCTACTTTTGTTCCGTTGAATTAAAAAAAGAAAAATAATAATACCCTGTAACATATGGAGTACATTGGTGGCAGTAAGAAGAGGGTAAAGGCGGAAACATGTGTGCTTGCACACACACACACACACAGAGTGAGAGATAGTGCAGGTCATCCTTTGGCCTTGTGCTATGGCAGAACCAATTCATCAATGCTGTGTGTTATTTACTAAACTGGAACTGACATTCAAATAGGCTTCAGAGCATAGCTCTAACCTTGAAAGCCCTAAACAGCTTAGGGCCAGCTTAGCTGAAGGTCTGTCGCCTGCCATATTTACTTACCCAGATGTTAAGATCAGGTCCTCCTCCAATGGGGTCCCACCACTTGAAAGCAGTCACCCACCTATTCCAAACTGGATCAAGCAAAGTGGGTGGCTACTTTCAAGTGGTGGAACTCCACTGGAAGGAATGCTCTTCCTGCAGATGCTTCCTACTGACTTAGTAATCATTTTCCAGCATCGGGTGAAGGCCATGCTATTCTCCGAGGACACTGTAACTGCTTCAGCAACTCTACAGAACTGCTGGTTTTAGTTTCTTCTGATATTCTTGGGATTTTGCCTTTTCCTGCTGGCTTTTACCTTGGTTGTATTACGTGCTGTTTGTGTCCTGTTTTAATATATTGTACACCATCCAAAGAACTTTGCTTGTTGAGAAGTTTAAAAGTACAGCAAATGGAGAATTCGCTGCCTCCTCCTATCACTCTCTGGGATCACCCACTAGATCCATTCACAGCAAAGGCTCTGATCATGACCTGTGGATTCCCCTCAGTTGGCAGTTGGTTGGTGTAGAAGCACTGCAGACCCGGCGTGTGGGGGAACGTGGTATCAGAGAGAGGAACAAAGGAATAATTTGGCCCCCTGTCCCTGTTGGCAGCATCCCTTCTTCTCTTGGCCAACATTCACACTGAATAACTGGCATGTTGGCCTTGATTTTCAGCAATGCAAAACAGTATTATCTCTAACAACAACAAAACCCCATAGGAAAGAAGAGAGAAGCTGAGCCACTGCCCCAGTCAAACGGGAATTTTCCCTGAGCCCTAACCTTGTGTGATAACGAGCTATGCAAGAGCTGGCCGTGGGCTGGGCAGCCCTTTGGGGCAGGCCTGTTTCTCCCAAGTAGCATCTGGGCAGCTGAGCTGGGACTGGTCCCTTCTTCTTCCATTGTGCCCCTGCTTCCAGGTCTTTATGGTTTTTCATTGTTGATCAAGCACAAAACCCTTCAGGCATTGGAACATTAGGATAGGCATCCTCTGAAGGGTCACCTTCACTGGCATCAACCTGCCTGCGCCTCAAGATGAGCAAGAGGGGCCCTTCTCCTTTGCCCACTCATGAAAGCGGTTAGGTGGGTGACTAGGAAGGCCCTGAAAAATTAGCATGGTTCTCTAGCCTTCCCTTGATAATATAGAAACATAGAAACAGAGTGAGCCAGAAGTTGCCTCCTGGGCCATCTTGTCTGACCCCCAGCTCCAGCCAGCTCTGCTCGTGACATGCCTACCATGTGCATGTCCAGCCTATCCTTGAACACCCTCACCGGTGGGGCCTCTACCACCTCCTGTGGAAGCCCATTCCTTACCCTAGGATTCTAGCCATCAGGAAGTACTTCCTGGCATCCACCCTAAATCTTGGTTCCCTGAGCTTTGCTGGAACATGTCCTGCCCCCACTGCAGGGGGGAAAAGGTCATGACCCACCTCTGCATGGCACCCCCTTGTGTACCTGTCTGTCGCTAACAGGTCTCCCCTGAGTCTCCTCCTTCTGGGCTGAAAAGACCCAGCTCCCTCAACCTCTCCTCATGTCTTCTTGTAGCTGCAGTTTTGTATTGCCAATTTTATTTCATTCTTTTTTAAAAAAACGAATGTTAGCTGCTGTTGCTGTTTGGAGTGTTTTTATTGCCACAATGGTTTTGATGATATGAGCTTTATTGTGGTCTGCCACCTTCAGAGGGCTCCTCCTATGAAAGGCAGCCAAGAAATCTTTTAAATAAAATAAATGTTAGAAGGTCAAAGAGTAAAATATCACCTGGATCCCAGTGAAGGAGGCTGGGATAGGTACAAGGGGCCAGGCAGCTGTCTTTGAAAAAAGGTACTATTCCACTGGCACTGCTGCAAGATAAAAGCCAGCTGCACGGGATGAGATATTGCCTGACTAGTTAAGTCAAGCCAGGCTGTTCTCAATGGTCAGCATTGCAGTGAAATTACCATTCCAAAGAGCAACTGATATTGAACTTACGGCAACATCTTCCGATACCTCTAGGATTCAATTCTCTCCTCACCTCAATAACCTTGTTACACCTGCTGGCTTCAAATATTAGCAATTTTCAGAATCGTCTTGGCAAGCTATTTTCCATGCGCTTGACTCTATTCTGCATGTTCCTTAGACATGGTTGGAAATTGCTTTTTCCACCGCCTGCCTAAAGCCTGAGTCTTTGCAATGCAGGTGACTCCTGCCTTGGGAAACAATTGATTATATCCGAGGAATGGCTGCAGGAGAGCATACAAATTGTGCACTATTTTAGGAATTTATATCTGTGCTAGGTGAACAGGCTTTGCCCTGCCTAATGAAGCTGAGTAGATGATGACTCCACTGTGGCCACCACAACCCTTGGGGCTTAAACCCACGGTCTGAGGAAAGTTCGGCAGGGACTCACGTTGTATGTCACCAGCTAGTTCTGGACAGAAGGGAGAACAGCAGAGAGACCAGCCACAATGGAGGGTGCCAAGAGACCAAGCTGCGTCCATTGAATAGCAAGGACAACATCTGAGGCTTAGTAGGTCTGGGAGAAACTTCAAAGGGCCCTCATGTCATGGGAATTAATCCAAGGATCACTTCCAGATCACACGACATATCAGTTCCCCTATCCTTCCCACTGGTTAGGTCTCTCCTGGAGTCCTGCATTCAGGTGTAGGCACCTCAGTTAAAGAAAGACGCAGACAAGCTAGAAAGAGGAGGAGGACGATGCAGGGAAAATGGGACCAATGACCTGGGGAGGCAGTGAGCATTCCCACAGGAGGCGTTTAAGGTGCAGCTGGACCTGGAGTCCTGCACCAGCAGGGGTTGGACCTGATGGCCTTCATTGCCCCTTCCAGTTCTACTGCTCTGTGATTCTATGGTTCCTTCCTCTGACCATCTGCAGTGGTGGTGCTCAAGTATGGCAGGAGTCTTGACCCCACTGAAGTTCTCCACTTCAGAGAATGACTGGAGGAACACCGAGCCAAATATCGTGGAGGACCTGCCTGCAGGTGGGGAACCTCAGGTGGATATGATGAGTCCCGGGATTTATGGGCACAGATTAGAGTCATTAGAGAAGGCCATCAGACACTATGAGACCACCAGCTGAAAGCGACCTGGGTGAGATTCCTGGAAAATGTCTCTGGAGATAATTAGTGGCTGTGCCAGCTTCTTCAGCCTGGTAACTTACAGATGCATTGAACAACACATACCAGTATCCATAAGCTGGGAAATGCTGTGAGTTGTCATCCAAGGCATCTGGAGGACATCTGGCTGGTCTACTGTTCACCAGGCTGGGTGAAGTCACACTATAGGTAAAACTGGATTAACTGTCATTCTCTTTCCTGGGAGTTTTTGTATACTAGGTGTGAGAAGGAGGGGCTAGTTGAGAATTTGCAGAACTTCAAACTACATTTCCCAGTTATCTTTAGGGATCCATGGCAATGAAACCTGTATGAAAGGGCTGTGCATTTGAAGCATTGATAGACTTTACCACTATCCTAAATTAATCTTTGCTGTTCTAAAAGGAACAGTGTGAAATGTCTCTGCAAATATTGTGCCATCCTGAAGGAGAAAATCTTTTCTCTTGTGGTCGGGATCAATAATATATTCAGTTTTCTTAAAAAGAAAAATCAGCAAAGGAATGAGGACTATGAAGCACCTGATTTGGAAATAAATTACCTCCATCTGTAGACTGAAATATCCCCTCCCCTCCAAAAAATAATGAGCTTGTCAAACAGGTGATATCAAGATTTATGGGCAGCCACAGTGATTCTTTTTTAATTTCTCAAGGAGCCAAAAAGAAGAAATATTTCTAGAAGGAAGAGGACAAAACAGAGACATTTTGTCTGAATGGAGGCAAGAACTTGCTTCTTCTTTTTAAGCCCAATGAGTTTTAAGAGTGGGACGAAATGTATGAAAAGAAGCTCGAAGCTCAATATATTTTTAAAATCGTTTAGAACTTCAGCACACTTTTAACAGAAATTGAGATAAATAGAAGTTGTCCTTCTGCTATCGATGCTGCATGCACCCCACTCCGTGCCTGGACATTGCTCCAATGGGGCCTCCCCCCGCCGCCCCCGCTGTTCCTGCCCTGCCACCACCCTACTCATGGCGGAGGAGCTCAGAACAACAGAGCTGGCACAGGAGCAGAGGTAGGCCCAAGACTTGCTGAGTTTTGCGGCCGGTGGTGTAGCAGGACAAGGACTGGAAGGGATGCCGTGCTGGCACGTAGGAACTGCCGCAATGCCCCGCATCAGATCCTTGCTCCTGCTGAATTTAGTAGTAATTCCCACAATAGCTGGGAGTTGCATTACAACAGTTCTTGTTACACTGGTTACATTACATTATATTACAAAGAGTTGTTCCCAGTTGCAATGCAAAGTATTTTGGGGTGTCTTATGGATTATTAAGAGATCTAGTCGTGCTACAAAAGATGTGCTGCTGATTTGGATGGAAATGGCTAGGACAGGTTTCCTCCTCTGGCTCCACTCATGACATGCCTGACAAGCCCACCATGTGCATGTCCAGCCTATCTTTGAACACCCTCACTGATGGGGCCTCAACCACCACCCGGGGAAGCCCATTCCACACCCTCGGGGTCCCGACTGTCAGGAAGTGCTTCCTGGCATCCAAATGGAACCTTGGCTCCCTGCGCTTTGCTCCGTTGGAGCGCGTCCTGCCCTCCTCTGCATGAAGATGGGTGGGGTCTCCTGTGAAAGCCACGAGGGTCTTCCTTAGTGTCATGCATCGAAATAGTGCTCATGAGGAGCACTGAGAGAGCCAACCTCACGTGTCCAGCTATGCATGCAAAAGGCACACATGATCCCCAGTTTGATGGTTTGACCTGTTTTAATAACTTATAATGGAGTTTTATCAGATGAGAGGTCCTTCCAGATGGAGGGGTGCCAGAAGGTGCTGCAGAGCAATTCCGGTTCTTTGAAAACTCTTCATTGATTTTCTGTAGGAAGAAAGAAGTTGGAAAATGTGGTAGAAAAACACAGCAGGGCTATGAATAGAAGATACTGGCATCTGAAGCACACCTCAAATGTCATGAATGAGGCAATGCAAGTGTACAATAACAGTCCCATCTGGAAACACTGATGCACAACTTACATGTTAGCAAACCTCTTCCAGGAAGCTTTGCCTCACTTAAGCAGCCCTTTCAAAGGGCAAATGGTGTGTTTGCTCTCCGTGCAAACCTTTTAAGAATGCCTCACCAAGCCCAACACTCGCTGAAGGAGGGAGGAAACCACTTGCTTAGGGGAACCCGTGGCGGAGCGGAAGCGCATTTTAGTGCCCACACCTGTACTCCAGAGCACCAGTCATTATCCTTCAGAGGCATGCAGTTTCCTGTGATTGATAAATGTGGTATAGAAAAGAACTTGTAACAAAAATCTGTGAATATCTACACCACTGTTTTCACACAGACACACACACAAACCTTTTAAACCTTGTTGATATAGACATAGGTGAAAGTATGTGGTCTCTCTCTGTGCATGAGAAAATCTATCTCCTAACAGCCAGTTATGAAATGATATTTGCTTGGATGGAAAATACATAGAAGAAAAGGAAATCCTTTGTTGTTTCTTTAAAAAAATCTCCTAGACATTGAGATGTTTTATGTTTTCAGGTCTGAATGTGAAATTCTGCCACTAATGGGCACGGGGACCAAAAGATTTTTTGCGCTAAACCTTTACCAACATGTTCTTTCTGGGTAATGCAAACCATTTATGGGATTTTTTTCCCATGACCTTTCTTTCACGACTGCCAGCCAAAGCATTTGGTACATCTCTCACATCTGCATAACCACCGGAACACAGATAATTACTTGTAGAGTTTTTCTGTTTCGGGAGGGAAAATGTATAATGAAGTGAGAAACCACAGGTATGTATGCCTTGCCAAGCCAAAAAGGCTGCTAGCATAGCCATTAAGTGGAAATGTACGCTGGGGAAATCAGGGGCCTGGCAAAAGCGAGGTGGCAGGACGAAGAATAGACTCTGCTCGTGTGGGGGTTGATTTAGTCGGCTACGAAAGGGAGGGAGAGAGTAGCGTTCAGTTCCCTGCGTCTGGGGCGATTCAACGCAGTTCTGTCTTCAGGAAGAAAGGGGTGGGAGCTAAGAAGAATTTCAACCCATTGGTAGAATCCAAGTCTAGGCACATGGTTGACAGCCAAAGGCATTCTGATAGCCAAAGGTATTCTCACCTGGAATGCACCTACCCATAATATTCTATGAATGGAGTTGAACCATGGCTGGATCATCTGGAAGTCAGTCGGAGGTTGTGGTGCTAACATGCCTTTCATGAATGGGAACTATCATTGCAAGCATCATAACACCCTTATGGTGTTATCTATGGTGCTCTTGGGGCTGGGACCTGGCTTAGTATATTTAAAGCAGACATATAGAATTCAATGGGACTCACCTGTTCCATTGGTTTATATATACTTATGACTAGGTCTGGATCCAACCCTAGGAATACCGTGCACAAGCTTGGTCACCACACTTGAAGAAAGTCTTGTGGGGCTGGCCAATAGCTCTTCTGTAAAGGTCATCTCTTCACTGAACCATGTGAGGTGGCCCCATGCACCAAGCGTCAAGGTGAAGTAAGGTCAACAAAATGGCAAAGGGGGGGGTGGAAGAGCTCCCTCACGAGGAAGGAGAGATATGTGGGGTTAACAGAGCTTGGAGGAAGGCAAGTAGGCAGATATGTGACAGGGTGGCAGAACTTGGTTTTAGTCACTCTTTAATAATGTGAGAACCTGAGCTCATCCCGTGCAGCTGAATGATAGGAGATTTAGGGCAGATAAAAGAACAAAGCATCTCACATAGTGTGCAATTGAATTCTGGAATTTGCTGCCAGGGGTGCAGGCATGGCCGCTGAATTGGATGGCTTTAAAAATGGATGAGCCCCATTCATGGTCGATAAGCCTATCAAAGATGTCACAAAGGTTATATTGTTTCCAGAATAAGTTTCCAGGGCCCCTCCTTCTTATTTTCTTCACTCCTTTTCTAATAAGCAGACACTGAAAGAGACACCAATGCACTTTTTATTAGTATATTTCAAGAAAAGGTCTCTGATTTCCCTGATGACACTCATATAAACCTTCTCCTTCTTAAATGTTAGTCTATTTCCCACATTTCCTGCATTTACCCTTTTAAAGTGACAAGTGGCCGCAGACTATTTATGCCTCTTTAAAAATGAACTAGGGTAGAGGATCCAACTCGGGTGCAGTGTTGAACTTATGCTTACGAGGCATTTGTCATAAAATATTATGGGTGTAGGACATAAAGTGGGCTAGATTAAAAATGGCCTGCTTCCCTTTTCCCGCTTCCTTCCTGAACCTAATTCTAGTCAGTGGCTGGAACCAGACCTGCATTTTTAGAAGTGCTCCTTCTGCCCGAGGGAGCTACTTGGAGTTGCGTTTTCACCCTGTGCCTGAGGGCCGGAAAGAAATAGGGGAATATAGGCAGCAGCAGCCTATGTGGCTGGAAGGCAGTGTTGGATCAGGATGAATGGAGCTGTCAGCTTAATTCCACTGATTTTTAAAGACAAGTTTCTTTCATTCCATCTCTTCATAGGTTTGTGATTTTAAAAAGCCTATGTAAAAATTCAAACTTTGTGTGTGTGTTCCCCCAGTGGATGCATTTTGAGTGTGTTTCGTAAAATATTTATTCATTCATTCATTCCATTTTTATACCACCCAATAGCCAATGCTATTGCATGTCCATTGTTGTAATAAAGTTTTACATGTATTCTTTCCTCAAATAAATGCATTCTGTGTGCATTTCCCCATAATATGGACATTCTTGTGTGCCTTCACCTCTCCCCAAGATGAGCTGCATCACAAAGTCCTTTAAATGTAGAGCAGTTTTCCCCAACCTGGTGGCCCTCAGAAGCATTTGGACTGTAGTTCCCAAAATTACTATCCAGCAGGGCCATTGACTGAGAATTCTGGGTTTTGCAGTTAAATGTGTCTGGAAGGTATAAGGTGGAAAAAGGCTGATGTGGATGTTGAGATGTAGCTCTGTCTCAGCTCACTTAGAGGCTCAGGACATACCAATCAGGTAAGTCCATTAACCTCCATTTAAAAAGCAGCTAATTTTTTCAAAAGCCTTCAAGCAGAGGTGGGAAATCTGGAGTCCTTTACATGATGTTGGACTCCAATTCCAGCTCCCATCAGCCCCTGCACATGTGGCCAGTGAGTGAGATTATGGGGCTGTGGTCTAGTAGCATTTGGAGAGTTAGTGGTTCACGGCCATTTCTATAATGAATAGCAGCAATAGTCTGCATCATGTGATGCACCCTTCCCAAAACTGGACTGGCTTAGTCCTGGTATGGTGTCTTCCATAATGGAACTCGGGACAGCACAGAAGGTATTCCCAGGGAGTATTCTGCACAAGCCGTGACCAAGCCCAGGTCTCCTTAGGTTGTCAAGTCATATACCAGCTGCTGAGTGCGTTGGGCTTTAGACTGGGATGGCACATTTGTTGCGATGTGCTGTCAAGTTGCCTATGACATAAGAATGAAAGCCCTCCAAAATGTCATGTCCGTGACTTCCTTGTTTAGCTGTTCGATTGTGCATTTAATCTCATTTAATTTGGAACAGTTCCTTAGATGTTAGCCCCACTCAACTGGCAATGTTTCTGTCTGAAAATGTATGGGGGACTGGGGAAAGGACCCCAGGCTGATCTGCCCTGGAAGACAGGAGAAGAAAGATCACTGGGAACTCCCTTTTGATAGTCAAGCTCTGTGGCTCTTTTTAAAAGTTGAGCATAAGGAGACAGATCGCCAAGATCATCTTTCCATAGAACCATGCTAGGTGCCCCCAAGTACTAAGCATAATTAACTTTTCATTGGTGTACCTCCAGGGCAGAAATAAATGGAAGCCAGAGAAAGGAAAGGAAAAGTCAGAGGAAAAGAGCTCCACAAAATACTGCCCAAGAAGCAGAAATAATGTGGGACTGTATTGGCCCCTTTTATTGAATATAAATGCATATGCCTTGCCTGGGGTTGATGGAACCTGTAGTCCACAAACCAGGAAGGCACAAGGTTGGAGAACACTATGATCACATAAATGTCTACAGCAAGGGAAAAGAAAGGAAACTGGCAAGATAGAGAGCAAAAGAGGATCAAACACCAGTGTCTACCTAAGAGAGCAGAAAGAGGAGAAACATCACCCAGAAGTGCCCGTCAAAGAGCAGAAAGGGGCCATGCATATCCTTGGAGAAGTCCATGCAACCCCCCCCCCCCCAGGCTTCCACTCTTTGCCTGTGACTTCCCTCTTTCTTTCTGTCTGAAGACAGAAATAAACTCTTATTACCTCTTTTTAGCAGCACAATGAATGACACGTCAAGTTGACAGGAACAAAATGTCACTATGGATGACACCAAGGATCAACCATTGCCATTTTATCTTCTGTAATAAACAGGTCTTTTTTCACCCAGGGCTGGCTTTTAAGAACGTATAGGGGTCACCTTAAGCACACGCACACGGAGGCCACAGAGAGAGACACCCGCAGATTCCAGAGGGGCAACCCAGTGCTTCTGCTGTAGCAAACCCACACACACACCTTGTGGTATCTCATCTCAGCTACTTTTTTACATGTGGCGTTGTGTGTGTGAGATTAGGACAGTCCAAGAAATGCCAATAAATAGCCCCGTGTGAGGGCAAAGAAGAAGTTTCGACACCTCAGTATTCCCAGCCCACCTGCTGTTATGGACCTATTTGTATTAAGGTGATGCCCTGAATAGGGGGTTGAGTAGGGTCTAGTTATATTTCCTTGACACGGGAGGCGGGTTTCAGTGTATATTCACATATTTTTTCCAATTGTGGCCAACACGTGAACAGGCTTTAGCCTGTGCCATTTCCATGAAAGGCTGAAAACGGCAAAGAAAGCTTAGAGAATGATCACAGCATCTCCAGGTTCAGCTTCAGCTTTGGAGCTGAGCCAGGCCTTGTCCAAGAGTCAGCTGGAAGCCCAACTCTGACTCAGACCCATAGCTCCTACGGAGGTGGCAGTAGCAGGTCGCCGAGAAGACAGTGAAGACACCCAAAGAAATTCCAAAGCACCATCCAGAGCAGGGAGGGCGAACCGTTCAGAGACCGAGGGCCCAAACTGCAGCCCAGAACCCTTTCATTCATCGCAAAGGGCCAACACTACAATCAGACCTGAATACTGTGGTTTTAGCTTAGAAAAAACAACTCATGTATTAACATCTGTCTTAAAAGAAAAACAAAGTAACAGAGAGAAGGAGCCATGCTCAGGTTCATCACCCCCAAGTTGGGGGATGCCGGGCTTGCTTGCACCTGGGCGCGCACACCCCCTCCCTCCCTCCTGGCCCCCACACCAGCCACCAGGAATGCGGCAGAAGCTTCAGCAGTGCTTGAAAGCTTACCGGAGGGGCAGAATGGGGGGCGAGAAACCTGAACTAAAGGTGAGGAGAGGCTATCGCGGATCCCTTCCACGCTTCCGTTGGGATCTTCCTCGAGGCGCCACCATGCGCTGCCAAGCCGGGGCAAGTGGGGTCGGGTGGTCCCCATCAAGTGCCCACTCCTCTCGCTTCGCAGCAGTTCCAGCCTCCATGTTTCCTCATTTTGGCCTTCCTCCCCAGGAAGCGCCATATTGAACCTGGGCGCACTCTCTCTCCTTCCTCCTCCTTATGCTCTGCAGTCTCGACCTTGTCTTTCACTCCGTTTGCCCAGCTCCCCACCTGCCCTGTTGCCACCGGCATGGGATCCCGGCTCGGGAGCGGCTGCAAGTCTGCCTGGCTGCGCCTGTGCTGCCAAGTCGGCAGGGTCCCACCACTGCGCTAGTAGGGCGGCTTGGGCAGCCGCTTGCATGCTGTGGGCCCAAGAAGAGGAGGAGGCAGGAGGAGGGCACTGCTGCCAGCGCTTGGCACACCCGCTTGCTGCTTGCCCTCTCCCTTCCTGGCACAGCACACCCACAGCGGCTGTTTCACCTGCCTCGGCCACTGTTTGATGCCACCTCTTGCAGCAAGTTGCAGCTAATGAGTGACGTCGGTGCCTGGCACTGTCACTCTTTCCAAATATGTGCATAGCTGCTGGGGCGATGCTGGGGCGACTTGGCTCGCGTGCCAACAGAAAGGGCTCTGTGCACCCACTGTGGCATGTGTGCCATAGGTTCGCCATCATTGCTCCAGCGCATGGAAAGTTCAAAAGGGCAGCGTTCTAGCTGCAGTTCCTGCAGGATCATGAGGTGTGCTGCTGGTGCGGTCTTCCGAGACTGTCCCAATGAGGTCTTTCAATTTAACTGGGACATCTTGTACAATCACTGGATATATACCATTGTTTTTCAGACTTTCCCCACATCAACCCAGTTGATAAAGAACCTGGTACTTACTGGAAGATGCTGGGAGATGTTCTATGGTGCCCCACCATTTTAGATTGTTCTGGTCAGGCAATTTGCCAATTTAAAAACAACAGAACGATAGATGTTGCCAAATGCATTAGTTCCATTTTTATTTATCTGGTTTTAGAAACCAGGCTGAGCAATTTAGAACTCAAAAATTCTTGGGAGATCAGAAAAATTAAGGAAACATTCCTAGAAGAAGGGTAGTGGTTGGTCAGAAGACTCTATCCTGAGCTTTGCTTCAGTCATGGTCTCTTTGCTATTTGGATAGGGATGTGTGATGTAATTCATAATCTCTGGACTTAATAGCCTTCCCTCTTTGGAAAGTGGCAGCAGAGTTGACTTGACACAGATCTAAGTAAACAAAGAAATGCTGTTGCTTTCCAAAGAGGGAAGTACCATAAAGCTTTTGCAGAGAGGGTAAATGGTCACCTGCCCCAATTTCTGCTTTGCACCTTTGTTGTCTAAAATTTCAGCCCCCTTTCACTCTTGTGCTTATCTCTTACTCCCTAAGACAAAAGATGCCCTTCAAAGCAGGGTCATTTGAGCTTTCATCCCCCTCTTCTCTCTCCTCCTTCAATGTCCTTTCCTGACCCATAAAGAAAAAAAAATCCCCCCTTCCTCCTCCTCTGCTCCCAGCTTGCCATCCTATCGGACAATGAAAGATTCCCTTCTATTATCACCTTGACCAGCACATCAGGTAAGACCCATAATGCAGCTTCACAACTGTGGAGCTCATGATTTCCCACTCCAACCAAATTCAAACAGACAATAAATACTATTGTTATGCTAAGTTATGGATCCCCAATGTAGGCTTGTAATTTCATGGTATGTTAAAGGCTGTAACAGCCCCATTAAAACATGAAAAAAAAAAAATCCAAAATAGAACTAAGAGGATGAGCACTGAGTCTCCAAGAGAACTGTTTCTCCAAATCTTGGAAGGCAGATCTTGCAATTGATATGTTTTTGCACTGCCTAGCAAAAAGAATATTTGGATGTGGCTGGGTTTGGTAGGCAGAAGTCAGTGGAACTGCTGCACCACCACGGGCCAGTTTATCTGGATTGGCTTCTGTAGTGAGAAGTTCAGGTGAAAGGTGAGAGAAATGAGTTTCCTTTGCATTAAAAACTCTGTGGGCTTATTG
This sequence comes from Varanus komodoensis, assembly GCF_004798865.1. Lineage (NCBI taxonomy): Eukaryota > Metazoa > Chordata > Lepidosauria > Squamata > Varanidae > Varanus > Varanus komodoensis. The sequence continues at coordinate 3,326,312 of NW_025336386.1, forward strand.
TGCCTTGCTTTATTTTCAGTTATACAAGCAGAGCATAATAGAAACAAAGCAGACCCCATAGCAGGCAGTAAGACCCCTAATCCTGGTTCAGATTCCCCAGAGCGACAGATGAGACTCTGCCATTTCCTAGGCTCCCTGTAGCTCAGCTCATGGGTCTCCCTGCTAAGGTCTCAGTGTTTAAACTAGAACTTCTATTTGCCAGTTTCCAAAAGCCTAGGAGAGAATATACTACCAACAACTATTTAATCTCAGCACTTATTCCAACATTTGGTCCACCTGCCTCATGAGTGATATGGAACAGGAACTTTGAATATTCGTGTGCGCATTTATACGCCTATATATGCACGTATACGTTATCAGTAATACATTTATTTATTTCTTCATTCATTCATTCATTCATTCATTCAAAGCTTTTTATCCCATCCCCCACAGAACGTCTCGGGATGGCTTACAATAATACTCGCAGTTCAATGTATCTCTGATCATTCTTGCGGGAACTGAGTCACGCTTTGAGGGCTCAGGACCTTGACTGTTAGGTCCCAGTCTGAGACCCTGAAGCTCTGCCTGAAGTCTGAGAGTCCCCAGCACCTTCTTGGTGCCTGCTAACAGACAGGCCTAGACAGTGGCTCTCCGATTGTCTTGGCCTAAATTTTCATGATTCTCAGCCAGCACGTATGAGCCGAGACAGATGACAGAAGCAAGAGCAACTCAGGGGTGGGCATGAGAGTCTTCCAGCACGTGTCTGGAGCATCGCTCCCGTAAGAGCACACCACCTGGAGCACTGAGGTGCAGTGTTTAAAAGCAGAAATGCGAGGGCAGTTGGGCCAAGGGAGCCAACTTCATTCAGTCATCTCATGGGTCTGACTCTAAATCTCAATCAAATGCGTTTCTCAGTAGCATTAATTACTTTTGTGCGGAATTTGTGCGGATTCTCTGCATGTTGATTACGCTAGGAATTTTCACTATTTTATCCTCTGAGTTCACCCTCCCGAAACAGAACTTTCAAATCACTCAAGCAAACTTGGTGCAATGAACAACCTTTCATAACATTATGAAAGAGGCCACTATTGAATTACATAGTTAATGTTCTTTCTATAGCAGCCAAACTAGATCCTGTTGTTGCCTTTCCTTCCCTCACACCTTCAACTTAACAGACCATTCCTTTGCAAAAGCTCTTTATTCACCAAAGTATGCCCAATGAACAATCACCATAGAATAAATCTCTGAGCAGGCACAGAGAGGTTCATTGAACCCCTCTAGAAACCACTTCTGGGAACTCACTTTCTCCGTATGTCTGAGCTCCATCCCTCTGGGAAAATCTTTTGGAACTGAGCCCATCTCATCTCTGTACACCGACCCTCTAGTTGGCTAACCCTGCTCTCCAATGCCACTTCATGGGGTTAAGAGCTGAACCAGATTCATCTGGCTCTGAAAACACCTCTCCCAGGTCCCCACCTACACCATGGTTATTCCCAGAGCTTGTCTTAGCACCTGGAGAGAATGGTTTTGGGACCAGCTCCTCAGCTTCTTTCTCTCAAAGTCTCAGGCCCACTCTGCCTCCTCCTCCTCTGATTCAGAGTCCAAGT
>NW_025336386.1:3327997-3336845 GCF_004798865.1 Varanus komodoensis
ACCTGACCGTCCAGCCTACTCGGAGAAGGAAATCGAGTAACTGAGAGGGGATGGCTGCGCCATCCTGATGGGAGGATCTTCCTTCCCCAAACACTCAGCCGAGACCTTCTTCTGAAGACCCATCAGGCTACACACCTCAGAACGACCCAACTCTGCCAACTGTTCCGCCCCATTTCTACTTGCCCGGACTCTTGGCCCTGGCCGATTCTATTGCCTCCAGGTGTGCCACGTGTGCCCAAGTTAACACAGGCGCCAGCCGGCCCTCCACTGCTCAGGGCACCCGACGGCGGGGGCAGCAACCAAGTGACCACTGGGAACTTGACTTCACCAAGATAAAACCAACCCGAGGCAAGTACCGATACCTTTTGGTTTTCGTGGACACCCATCCTGGGTGAGTAGAAGCCTTCCCCACTGAGGGGGAGACAGCAATAATTGTTGCCCGGACTCTACTACACCAGGTAATACCCCGATTTGGCCTCCCCCTAGCTCTGGGACTGACAATGACCCAGCGTTTATTGCCCAGACTTCCAAACTGGTAGCTAAGGCTTTAGAAACTGATTGGAAACTGCATTGTGTCTATCGACCACAAAGTTCAGGGCAGGTAGAAAGGATGAATAGGACTTTAAAAGAGACTCTGACAAACTATTGAAGTTGGCGGTTACTGGGTAGATCTTCCCTTTGTTCTTTTGTGAACGCGGTGTTCCCCCTACCGAAAAAGGCTTTACTCCCTTTGAGATAATGTTTGGGCATCTTTCCCCTTTGATTCCTGCCTCACAGAGGAGGTACGGGCCGAGGTATCTAATGGAAAACTTGCTTGAGTCCTTACAGGCCCTTGACCGAGTCCGAGGGGGGAGATCCGTCAGGAGGTTCGGCCCAGCAGTGGAAACGCTGATGAGGACGCCATCCGCACCCCCAGTCCTCCCCCTTCTGTACTCTAAGCGCCCAGTGGCAGGGGCCATACCTAGTGATCCTCTCTACTCCCATGGTGGTAAGATTGGCTGAAAAACCCCATTGGTTCCACATGACGCAGATCAAGCCCGCCTCGCCAGAACATTCAGAAAAATGGAAGAATCCGCACCAGCCGCCAATGCAGGTGAAGAGGACTTTGCGGACAGACCTCTCCTCTTATGGCATCCTCCGCCGGTGGCGACCATTCTGCCTCCAGAACAGGAGAGGCCTGAACTTACTCTTGCTTAAACAAGGAAGGTTATGCGCTACCTCGAACGAAAAATGCTGCTTCTATGCTAATCATTCCGGGGTCATTAGAAATAGCTTGGACATTGTCCGAACTAGATTAAAGGATCGAGAGAGACACCGCTCCGCGAGTTCCTATTGGTACCAGCGAATGTTTAATAGGTCCCCTTGGTTGGCTAGCTTGCTCTCCTCCTTGGTCAGCCCCCTTCCAGGATTGTTTTTCTGCCTTATTTTTGACCCTGTCCTGCTCTGTTGGCTAACCCGATTCATTCAAAAGCACGTTGAGGTGGTCAAACTCCTAACGCTCCACACCAGGGCACAATTAGGGTTCGATGGCTACCGCTTTCTCCCTGCCTCGAATCAACGATTCGATTCCCATTAAGACCAGTAGGGAATGTTAGGATGTCTATCAGCTGTCTCAGGGCATTCCCTCAGAAAATGGAAAAAAGCTTGCCAAAGGCATAATGGGCAAAGCTTTTCTAAAAGGTGTAAATTAAAAAGATAGACATACTGCTAACCGATCTGCTTCTGTATATCGCTTGCTTAACTGCTGCTATGTGATTTTGTAACTTCCCGTTGTGGCCATTGTTCTCATTCTTGTCAAAAACTGATTGTATTGTTCCCCATTTGCCGAAAGCTGACTGTGAAGGTATAAAAATCTCGTTCCAACTCTGTTAGGCACCGCATTCTTACTAGAATGTTGGTCCCTGCAGGTAATAAACTCCTCTTTAAATTTACCAACTGGTCTCTGGTCTCATCTGCAAAACCGCGAGATACAACACTTTTTCCTTTGGAGTTCAACAAAAAGTTTTGTTTCCTTTTTTTTCCTTTTTGCAATGTTGCCAAATATTAGTGATAGTGATAATAATTGTTACTGTTATTGACCGTACTAAAAAAAAAAAAAAATCCCTTACAGTAGCCTAATGTTTGTTGGGGACTGAGCCCATTTGGCAGCCCAAGGATGCAGGTAGCTAAAATGGCAAGTTCTCAAAACTTCTTTCCATGAACAGAAGCACTCAAATGTTCATCTAAATGTTTGTTTATGTTAACAATGGGTTGGATACATTTTGTATCTATGTGGGAGAGTATCATCTCTAACAAGAAATTGTGTAAAACTGTTCTCATTGCCCAGCAGGAAGCACATTTCTCTTTAGCCTAGGCAAGCAACAGGTTCGTGCTACACCAGTTCAACAAAGGACTTCTTTTGTGTGCATTTTGGCATTGGTTGGATTGATTTCAGCAACCCAAACATCTTTCTTCTTGAGACTGTGCTAAAGAGACTCAAAAAGGACAGTAACTTTACATCTTGAGGTTTCTCTCCAAACTCATGTGGATCTCTCTGCCACTGCCTACAACCAGCTTCTGTGAAGAAGTGTAAAAGCTTTTTCCCCTCTTAATTAACCTTTTTTTTCTGAGCTGCACCTTTCCAGGAACCAAACAGCCACACTGACCCCCAGAAAAGAAAAAAGACTCCTTTTCTCTACAGTCCTGGAAGGAAAAGCCCTCCATGTCCCATGCTACACCCTGGGTATAGTGACTGTGACTGTGCAATGACTTGCACTGCAGTGACTGTGATGGGAATCCATTCCTGTGTTCTGCCTTGCTCCATTGCATCATTCACAGGGAAACAAAGAACTAACCAGGCCAACTGTGAGATACAAGGTCTACAACTAAGAAGCTTGAGTGAAGCCTAAACAAAGAAATCTCGAAGAAATGCCTAAAAGGGCAAGACAAATGACTGAACTGGACATCAGGCCATTGCCTCACCGCACACTGCTCCCACCTTGCAAAGCACCAAGTTTGCTGACCAGAAGGAATGGTGGCCTAAGACAGGATATTCATCACCGTGAGGGCCTCAGCTCAGGCAAGGATGAAGTTCTTAAGGCTGCAATGGGTCAGAGGAGGCCTGGGGAGCAAAGGAACCAGGCCTCAAAATTGAGTGGCAAAACTGGAGAGAGGTGGGGGAGCAGGTGAGGATGGGAGCTGGCTGGCACTGAGTTCTTTGCAGCCAAAGGGGGGCCAAAATCAGCATGGAGTTTCCCAGGAGGACTACTAGCATTGGGGTTGCATATCATGTGTTTTGAACTTTCTTTTTTTTCTTTGCTGCTTTTTTCAAATTGTTTTCCATTTTTTCTACCCTTTGAACTCTCAGCAAATGCACAAGTCTCCATTGTATGAAATAACTTTCTCCTCACTAGTTTGGTTTTGAGATGGAAGCTGTTTTATGGGGAAAAGCTTGGAACAGGATTTATCCAAACTGACTCATTTGTGTCACATAGCGAAGCTAGTGACAAAAGGGGGATTGTTGAGAAAATTTGAATAAATCCTGTCTGAAAAGCATTACTCCTGTGTGCCTTTGCATTGTGGGATCAAATCCTGTCTTCCTTCTCAAAACCAAGCTGTCACTGTTTAAAATGGCCTTCATCCCCCACTCCTTTCTCTCACCTTTAGCTGTAGGCTACAGTAGGCCATTTTAGCCCAAATATACATTGATAATAGTCATTGTTGGAATTCAGTTTACAATAATCTTTTGATAGCCCAGAGGGCTTCATGTGCCCTGATCATGCAGAATGTTTAGAGTTTAGAGATAAGAGTCTGAGCTTATCATGAATAGTTTCTAGTGGCTTGAATTTGCATGTCTGAGCAGACCTGGAGATGGGTTCAAGTTACTCAACTAAAGTGTCAATAGTAATCTCATTGTTACAGTGTGATTGACGGACATTTCTTTATCTGTTCTGTATGTGATGACCTCAGAATCTTATTGCAATCTCTGCATTCTGTCATCAATTGCCCTGTACCTGTGTACCTATAAATGCCCTGTAATGGTATTGAAGCTTTGCAGCGGAGTCAGAAGGGGACTCCTGGGCCATCTAGTCTGACCTCTGGCACTAGCCGGCTCCGCTCAAGAGTTCATCTCTGCCTGCGCAGTAATGCAGCATGCATTCTCGTGAGTGTACCGCGGGAACCTTGGGGGTAAAACCATAAAGCTTCAGATGGTCTGGACACTTGGTCTTTCCCATGAAGAGTTTTATTCCCTCTTCTCAAATTGAGATTCCGGGATTCTGACACATGCAGCCTTAGTTTGAAAGAATGCAGTCGCAAGGCAGCTGCCAATTCCTGAAAGAAGGCACCTTGCATTTTATTTAATTTGTTTATTTTATTTAAAACGTTTGTAGACTGTCCCATTATCGAAGTCTCAGGACAGTTTAACAAGACAAAATGTAAGGGGAAAAATTAAAACACAGCATCCTAGAATTTAGCTAATAATAACACCCAATTGCATTTATTTATTCATTCATTCATTTACATATATTTATAGGTCCTCTATAATTGCCAAGGCCTTTAAAACAGTCAGGTCTTAAAACATTCAGGAAGTAAAAAGGGGTTGGCCTGGCGCCAAAAGAATCCCACCGTTAGGGTGCCACTGCAGAGAAGGCCCTTGTCTGGGTAGTTACTCCCCTAATTTCCCGGGGTTTAGCTTTGTGTGGAGTGAAGGTTTGGTCAAGGAAAGTTGGCTCTCGACTCACCCAACTCCCTGCTTGCCGCCTGTTCCACTGCTACGGGAGCTTCTTAGGGATGGGTGTGAATTTAAATTGAGTTTGTCTTTGAACAATATTTCCCAAAATTGGCACATGCCTTCTTTTCATACCCAAGAGAGAGATATTAAGATTTTTTTAAATTGAAGGTGGGCAAAACAGAAGCATGCCTGTGTTCAAATCCCTGTGCTCGTTTTGGGTGGCCGCCTCCCTTTCCCTGGCCGACTTGTCACCTTTAGCCATGTGGGCGGCAGGCACAACTCTGCCTTTCCTGTGCTGGCAGGAGCTGTGCCTTTTGGTTTTGGCCAGAAAAGGGATCATCTTGCTGCACTTTGTTTTTTATAAGCAATGACTGAATTCGTAAATGTCGTCATATGTAGGTACAAAAGAACTTGAGATGTTGACTAAATGAACGGAGGGAACAGTGAAACTGACAGATGCGCCAGCTGGATGTCTCCCCGCCCATGAGTCCCAGGGTCCCCTGTGCTGCTCGGGCCACTTTCCACAATCGCATTGCTTTTATGACTTGCCTTTTGTCCTCCTGTGAGGAACCCAAGTGCTCAGGTTGCTTTCCTCCAATGCAGCTGTTGCTGCACTCCATCTTCTCCTCACCACGACAACCCTGCGAGGTAGGTGAGGCTGAGAGCCTGCAGCTGGCCCCGAGTCACCCAGTCAGCTCTGTGGCTAAGCAGGGACTGGAACCTGGATCATCCAGGACCTCTAAGAGTTTAGAACTCTTCCCACTACACCAGCTCTCAATTTCTTAAAACCCAAGCCCCAATAGCTACAACAACAACAGGCAGATTGTCATATGGAGTTTTATGGGCAAAAGAGGTCTCTACCCAAGAAGACTTAACAATCAGAAATAGATTCTGGGGAAAAGAAAAGGAGGGGAGGGAGGGGAAACATGCAGCTGTGTATAGAGATGTGGGGATTGCCAAGCGTTTTCATGCCATTGCCCACTCTGTGATGGAATTGTGTGGGGGGGGGGGAGGCAATGTACAAGAATATAATTTGCATGTGCAAATTAGCACTAATTCATTGTATTGAAAGTATGCATTGGTGCAATCTCCCCCCTCCTAAATAAAGAAATAAATAAAGGATCTGCTCTACAAGCCCACAGAATCTGGGCGATTTCAGGCTTTTGCAGATTTCTCTAGCCACTTCGGTATGTTCCCAGTGCTGGCAAGATGAAAGCACTGCCCAGTACAAAGTCTGAGGATGCTACGCCGTGCCAGTGATATAAAGGGAGGGAGGGAAAGAAAACCTTTCTCTGACCCCACAAAAGATTCTTTCTTGCTTTCAACTGTAGCTGAAAGCAATGTAGCTGTTCTTCAAGCAGTGAAATAATTAGTGACACAGGATATCTGATGAATGTTGAGTTATTGGAGTGAAATTAAGTTGGAGGGAAATTAAGTTTTAAACTGTCAGGTTTACTCATTTACCCACAGGAACAACAAAGCAGCAAAAAAATGAATCATACAGATGCAAAACTTTCGCTGCCCAAATTCCCATGCACCTCCCTCGCCTCACATTCTTCTTGTCTGAGTGATTTTATTAAAAAGTCCTTGAGTGTGAGTGAGAGAATAGTATCTGGTGTGTAGATGTTAATAATGGGCCACTTCTGCAGCTTTTCATTTTTAAACCAAGACATCTTTTCAAACGGGGGTGGGGGGGAATGATGTTATCTAAAGTAGGACGCATAACTGGATCGATGTCAACTTCAGTTTCTCATTTTTCCAGCTTTAAATTGGTTTTTTCTCACCTTTTGAAATTTTCTCCCCAAATTCACATGAAGATGTGTATGCATTTTGGTGCACATGTTCTTAATGCATGCATTAATATATGCATCTCTGCCTAAGATGGACACTGTTTTTCTGCAAGCAAACCATGCAAACGCTAGCACATTGAGGAAATCGTAGGTTTGGGTTGCTGAGTCAAAAAGCCAAGGACAACAGATGCAGAGATAAACCAAACAGTCATTTTGAACCAGCCCGTTTCAAATTACCAGCCCATGGTAAATATTGTTGAGCACACTAAAATGAGTGAGGGAGGACTGAACAACATTCTCAAGTGTAAAGCATGAAGTTAAAAGGGCAGACTAGTTAAAAAGCATCTGGAGTTGCTGCTGCCTGCCTCACCTTGAAGGTGGGGTCAGCTCTTTTTGGTTTGGGAGGGAGGGAGGTTGAGGTTTGCAGCTGGGAATCGGCTTTGTATGGTTAAGCTGCATTTCCACAGTGGCCTGTATTGCGAGTTCGCATGTCTCTTCTTTTGGGCAGCAGAAAGCCAGCCAAGCCAGTTAGTTAAACATACTAAAGACTTTATTTAAAAATTCGTTTTGTCCCTACATATTTGGATAGAGTTGTGGGAGGAGAATTGACTCTCATGCACTGCGTTCTTCTCCATGCCCCATGAAGAAGTTGCCTATTTCCCCAGGCCTCTCAGTCTTTCAGTTTCTCCTTTAAATCTGCCATCTTATTTTCATCTTTGCACTGTTGCTGGGCTTTACTTTGGCTTTTCCTTCTAGTCTGTACTGTGGTTTTAAATTTCCAAATTTTGTAGCATATTCTATCTTGTATTTTATGTTTCTAATCATTGTGAACTGCCCAGAGAGCTCCAGCCAACATCATAAATATCATAAAAGACAGAGGAGACTTGAGGAAGGATGCAAAGGAAGAGTGAGCAGAAACTCAGATGAGAAAGACAAGTATCTGAGGCAGTAGACCAGGGGCAAGGGAGGCCATGGGCCAGGCGCTCCCCCATCACAGCTGCTGCAGCTACACTCCAAGGAGAATCCAAAATGCGGGCAGCCCTGTTGACCTGTGTCTACACACAAAAAGCAGAAATACTTCAGTGACTGGGTAGTACAGAGATGGAACACATGAAAGCAGGACGGCTGTTAATACCCACTTGTTCATGATCAGCTGATTGCCACAGAATAGTGTATAGTGAACTGGCAAAGGTCACTATCCCTAGTTAACATGTGAAACTTGCCGGGGAGACCTGAACTTGCCCGAGAAAAGAAAGTGAGGAGCACAGCAAGTCCCAGAGCAGCCAAGGGACAGCAGCTCAAATTTCCAGGTGTTTCTTTCCTAGCAGCAGGGAGAAGCACCTGTTCTCCATGTCAGAAAACTAGCTTGGGCGGTTTTTAATCTCCACCAGGAGCAGGTCCTTCATAAGGCATGTCGCGCTTAAGTGCCTGTTCAAGACCAATCATCGTCCGAACATTCTGCATGACAAAATGGGTAACTGCACTGTTTGCAGCCAAGGCATGACTGCCTGCTTCCACCAGTGGTTCACCTGAGGAGCATCAAGGTCCAGAACCAGGAGGTTGGGGTCCATGCTAAGATGTGGAGAAAGAAGGAGAGAGAGAGGCTGAGAGAGTAGGAGAACTGGCACTTGTCTTTCCTCCTACAATTTTCCTTCTTGTCCCAGCTTGATGGCAATTCATAGACCCTTGACCTTTGTTCCTCTGAAGAAGACAGGAGAGATTCTGTACCAGTGTTGGCTTGTGCACAGTCTGGTGTTTGGAGACATGGGCTTAGCAGCCGCTCCTTCACCATATGGGGATCCGCATCCTTCCTCATGGGTGGATTGACATATGGACTTCTTACTTTGGCAGGGAGTGGAAAACTTGTGTAGGGTCATGGTTATGGTGCAAGATAAGGTAGGGGCTAGAAGAGAAACAGCAGGGGGCTTAGCTTAGGTAAGAGGTTTGCTACACGACTGCCTCTCAGCTGAACCCCTCTTAGGGGCATTCTGAGGTTGAAATGGGGTGTCTGAACTCTTTGGAGAAATGATGTGGGGTGCGTGCGTGCAAGGGGTCCCATGCACTGAACACATAGACTGAAATGTTTCTTTTGCCGGTTAATATTGACACATTACATCTGCCTCATTCAATTATCAACTGCTTAAAAGCATTTTGTATGCCTTAAAAGATGCTTCTAATTATTTAGTTAGCAATCGAGGGAGAAGGAGAGAGGGAGGAAGAGGGAATGCTTTTTCTAAGATGGCAGCTGCCTAGGGGAATATTTGCATTGTCTGGACTAGGGCTGTCCAATCTCTTTCAGTCAATGGCCAGATTCAGTCCTGGAGAAGGTCTTGGGGGATGCATTCCC
>NW_025336387.1:0-15084 GCF_004798865.1 Varanus komodoensis
CGCAGGCATCCGTTTCCGCCCATTCCGAGCGCGGTCCGACGGTCGAAGGCCCATCTGGTGCCCAGGATTTCCCTGCTCCACCATGCCAGATGGGCAAAATTTGCCTCGAAAAGATGGCGACGCGCTCACGTAGTCATCTTTAAGATGCTGTCCCTCTCTGCAGACCTCTGTTTCTGCCCCTTCCGAGTGCGTTCCTACAGTCGGAGGCCCGCCCAGAGGCCGCGATTTCCCTCCCCACCATGACAGAGGGGCAAAAGTTACCCGGAAAACAGGGCGACACGCGCACCTAGTCCTCTTATAGACGCTGTCCCTCCGCGCAGGCCTACGTTTCAGCCCGTTCCAAGCGCATTTCGATGGTCGGAGGCCCTCCCATATCCCGCGATTTGCCGGCCCCACCCTAATAGAGGGGCAAAAGTTGCCCGGAAAAAAAGGCGACATGCGCGCCTAATCCTGTTGGAGAGGCTGTACCTCCAAGCAGGCCTCCGTTTTGCTTGTTCCGAGCGCGTTCCGATGGTCGGAGGCCCGCCCGAAGGCCGGGATTTCCCTGCTCCACCCTGACGGAGGGGCAAAAGTTACCCCGAAAACAGGACGACGCACGCGCACCTAGTCCTCTTTGAGGCGCTGTCCCTCCGTGCAGGCCTCCATTTCCGCCCGTTCCAAGGGCGGTCCTACAGTCAGAGGCCCGACCGTTGGCCAGGATTTCCTTTCCCCACCCTGACAGAGAAGCAAAATTTCCCCTGAAAACAGGGTGACGCGCGCGCAAATATTCTTCTTTGAGACGCTGTCCCTCTGCGCAGGCCTCCGTTTCTACCCGTTCCGAGTGCTTTCCTACAGTCGGAGGCCCGCCCGGAGGCCGCGATTTCCCCGCCCCACCTTCATAGAGGGGCAAAAGGTACCCCGAAACAGGGCTACGAACACGCACCTAGTCCTCTTTGAGACCCAGTCCCTGAACGCAGGCCTCCGTTTCTACCCGTACCAAGCGCGTTCCCACGGTCGGAGGCCCACCCGAAGCCCGGGATTTTCCGGCCCCACACTGTCAGAGAGGCAAAAGTTGCCCGGAAAAAGGGCGACGCGCTCACCTAATCCTATTGGAGACGCTATCCCAACATGCAGCCTACGTTTCCGCCCTTTTCAAAGCGTGTTCCGACAGTTGGAGGCCCACCCGGAGGCCACGATTTCCCGGCCACAACCTTACAGAGGGGCAAACGTTGCCCTGAAAAAATGGGGCTGCGCGCGCACCTATTCCTCTTTGAGACGCTGTCCCTCAGCCCAGGACTCCGTTTCTGCCCGTTCGAGCGCGTTTTGACGGTCGGAGGCCCGCCCAGAGGCCGCGATTTCCTGGACCCACCCTGACAGAGGGGCAAATGTTACCCCGAAAACAGGGCAACGCGCGCGCACCTAGTCCTCTTTGATATACTGTCCCTCCACGCAGACCTCCGTTTCCGCCTGTTCCGAGCGCTTTCCGACGGTCAGAGGCCCACCCGGGGCCCAGCATTTCCCGGCTCTACCCTGATAGAGGGGCAAAATCCACCCCAGAAACAGTCCGACAACTGCACCTAGTCCTTTTTGAGATGCTGTCCCTCCGTGAAGGCCTCCGTTTCCACCCATTCCAAGTGCATTCCGACAATCGGAGGCTCGCACGGAGACCGCGATTTCCCGGACCCACCCTGACAGAGGGGCAAACGTTGCCCCAAAAAGAGGGCAACGCAGACACAACTAGTCCTCTTTGAGATGCTGTCCCTCCGCGCAGGGCTCCGTTTCCGCTCGTTCCGAGCTGGTTCCAACGGCCGGAGGGGCGTCTGGAGGCCAGGATTTCCCAGCTGCACCATGACAGAGGGGTAAAATTTGCATCCAAAAGAGGGTGACGCGCGCACCCAACCCTGTTGGAGACACTGTCCCTCCATGCAGGCCTCCGTTTCCGCCAATTCCAAGCCCGTTCCAATGGTCGGAGGCCCGCCCGGAGGCCGGGATTTCCCAGGCCACCATGACAGAGGGGCAAAAGATGCCTGGAAAAAGGGGCGACGGGCGCACCTAATCCTGTTGTAGACACTGCTCCTCCATGCAGGCCTCCGTTTTCGCCCGTTCCGAGCCCGTTCCGAAGGTTGGAGGACGGCCCAGTGGCCGGCATTTCCCGGCTCCACCCAAACTGAGGGGCAAAAGTTAGCCCAAAAACAGGGTGACGCCGGCACCCAGTCCTCTTTGAGACGCTTTCCCTCCGCGCAGGCCTCCGTTTCTGCCCATTCTGAGCCCGAACCTACAGTCGGACGCCTGCCCAGAGGCGATTTCCCGGCCCCACCCTGCCAGACGGCCAAAAGTTGCCTGAAAAGAGGGCAACGCGGACACACCTAGTCCACTTTGAGATGCTGTCCCTCCGCGCAGTCCTCCCATTCTGCCGATCCGAGCGCGTTTGTACATTCGGAGGCCCGCCCGGAGGCGGCGATTTCCCGGGCACACGCTGACAGAGGGGCAAAAGTTACCCGGAAAATAGGGTGACACGCGCACACCTCGTCCTGTTTGAGACGCTGTCCCTCCACGCAGGCCTACGTTGCCGCCTGTTCCAACTGCGTTCCGACAGTCGGAGGCCTTCCCGGAGGCCGCGATTTCCTGGCCCCACCCTGACAGAGGGGCGAAGGTTGTCCGGAAACAAGTGCGACGGATGCACCTAATCCTGTTGGAGCCGCTGTCCCTCCACGCAGGCCTCCGTTTCCACCCGTTCTGAATGCGTTCCGATGGTAGGAGGCCCACCCGGAGCCCAGAATTTCCTGGCTACACCCTGACAGAGGGGCAAAAGTTACCCCAAAAACAGGCCGACACCTGCACCTAGTCCTTTTTGAGACGCTGTCCCTCCGTGCAGGCCTCCGTTTCCGCCCACTCCTTGCGCGTTCCGACAATCGGAGGCTCGCACGGAGACCACGATTTCCCGGACCCACCCTCACAGAGGGGGAAACGTTGCCCCGAAAAGAGGGCAATGCGGACACACTTAGTCCTCTTTGAGATGCTGTCCCTCCGCGCAGGCCTCTGTTTCTGCCCGTTCTGAGCACGTTCCGACGGTCGGAGGCCAGGCCAGAGGCCGCGATTTCCCGCCCCCACCCTGAGAGGCCCAAAAGTTGCCCCCAAAAGAGGGCCGCGCAGACACACCTTGTCCTCTTTGAGACGCTGTCCGTCCGCACAGGCCCCCATTTCCGGCCGTTCCGAGCGCGTTCCGACGGTCGGAGGCCAGCCCGAAGGCCAGGATATCCCGGCCCCACCCTGACAGTGGCCCAATAGTTGCCCTGAAAAGAGGGCCATGCGGACGCACCTTGTCCTCTTTGAGACGCTCTCCTTCCACGCAGGCCTCCGTTTCTCCCCGTTCTGAACGCGTGCCTACGGCCTGAGGCCCGCCCGTTGGCCGGGATTTCCCGGCTCCACCCTTACAGAGGGGCAAAAGTTGCCATGAAAAGAGGGCCACGTGGACACACCTAGTCCTCTTTGAGATGTTGTCCCTCGCGCAGGCCTCCGCTTCCGCCGGTTCCGAGTGCGTTTCGAAAGTTGGAGGCCCGCCCAGAGGCCGCGATTTCCCGGCCCCACCATGACATAGGCCCAAAAGTTTCCCCAAAAAGAAGGTGACACGGACACACCTAGTCCATTTTAAGATGCTGTCCCTCCGCGCAGAAATCCGTTTCCGCCCGTTCTGGGCACGTTCCGACGGTCGGAGGCCTGCCCGGAGGGTGAGATTTCCCGGCCCCATGCTGAAAGTGGGCCTAAATTTGCCCCAATAAAAGGGGGACGCGCGTGCTCCTAGTCCTCTTGGAGACGCTGTCCCTCGCACAGGCCTCCTTTTCCACCCGTTCCGAGCACATTCCAATGGTTTGGGGCCTGCCTGGAGGCCACGATTTCCCGGCCCCACCCTGACAGAGGTCCAAAAGTTGCCCCAAAAAGAGGGTGACGCGGACACACCTAGTCCCTTTTGAGACGCTGTCCCTCTGCGCGGAAATCCGTTTCCGCCCATTCCGTGCACGTTCCGATGGTCGGAGGCCCGCCCACAGGCCGCGATTTCGCGGCCCCACCCTGACAGAAGCCCAAAAGTTTCCCCAAAAAGAGGGAGACGCGGACACACCCAGTCTCCTTTGAAGCGCTGTCCCTCCACGCAGGCCTCTGTTTCTGCCCATTCCGAGCCCATTCCGATGATCGGAGGACCGCCCGGTGGCCGCGATTTCCCTGCCCCACCCTGACAGAGGCCCAAAAGCTTCCCCAAAAAACAGGTGACGCGGACACACCTAGTCCATTTTAAGATGCTGTCTCTCCACGCAGGCCTCCATTGCCACCATTTCCAAGTGCGTTCCAACGGTCGGTGGCCCGCCCGATGGCCACGATTTCCCAGCCCCAGCCTGACAGATGGGCATAAGTTGCCCCGAAAAGCGGCCATGCACGCGCACTTGCTCCTATTTGAGACACTGTCCCTCCACGCAGGCCTCCGTTTCTGCCTTTTCCAAGTGCCTTACGATGGTCGGATGCCCTCCCGGATGACGCGATTTCCCAGCCCCACTCTGACAGTGGGGCCAAAGTTGCCCCGAAAACAGGGGGTGTGCGCTCACCTAGTCCTCCTGGAGACGCTGTCCCTCCGCGCAGGCCGCCGTTTCCGCTCGCTCTGAGAGCGTTCCGAGGTCGGACGTCTGCCCAGAGACCGCGATTTCCCAGCCACACTCTGACAGTGGGGCCAAAGTTGCCCTGAAAACAGGGGGATGTGCGCTCACCTAGTCCTCCTGGAGACACTGTCCCTCCGCGCAGGAATCCGTTTCCGCCTGTTCCGCGTGCGTTCCGTAGGTCGGATGTCCGCCCAGAGGCCGCGATTTCCCGGCTCCACCCTGACAGAGGGGCAAAACTTGCTACGAAAAGAGTGCCACGTAGCCTCGCCTAGTCCTCTTTGAAAAGTTGTCCCTCGCGCAGGCCTCCACTTCCGCCTGTTCTGAGAGCGTGCCAATGGTCGGAGGCCCGCCCGGAGGACGAGATTTCCCGGCCTCACGGTGACAGAGGGCCAAAAGTTGCCCCTGAAAAGCGGGTGACGCGGACACACCTAGTCCTCCTTGAGAGGCTGTCCCTCACCCAGGACTCCATTTCCACCTGTTCCGCGTGCGTTCCGTAGGTCGGATGCCCGCCCAGAGGCCGCGATTTCCCGGCCCCACCCTGACAGTGGGGCTAAAGTTGCCACGAAAAGAGTGTGACGCGGACACACTTAGTCCTCTTTGAGAGGCTGTCCCTCTGAGCAGGACTCTGTTTCCGCCCATTCTGAGCACGTTCCGACGGTCGGAGGCCCGCCCGGAGGCCGCGATTTCCCGGCCACACTCTGACAGTGGGGCTAAAGTGGCCCCGAAAAGAGGTTGACACAGATACACCTAGTCCTCTTTGAGACGCTGTCCCTCCGCGCAGGCCTCCGCTTCCGCCCGTTCTGAGCGTGTTCAGACAGTCGGAAGCCCGCCCGGAGGCAGAGATTTCCTGGCCCCACGCTGACAGTGGGGCTAAAGTTGTCCCGAAAACAGGGGGATGCGCACGCAACTAGTCCTCTTGGAGACGCTGTCCCTCCACGCATGTCTCCGTTTCCACACGTTCCAAGAGCGTTACGATGGACGAAGGACCGGCCGGAGGCCAGGATTTCCCAGCCCCACCCTGACAGAGCGCCAAAAGATGCCCTGAAATGAGGGACAAACGGACACACCTAGTCCTCGTTGAGACGCTTTCCCTCCGTGCAGGAATCCGTGTACGCCATTCGGAGTGCATTCCGACCATCGGAGGCCCGCCCAGAGGCCGCAATTTCACGGCCCCCCACTGACAGAGGGGCTAAAGTTGCCCCGAAAAAAGGGGGAAGCGCACGTTCCTAGTCCTCTTGGAGACGCTGTCCCTCCTCGCAGGCCTCCGTTTCCACCCATTCCGAGCGTGTTCCGACGGTCTGAGGCCCGCCCGGAGGCCGAGATTTCCCGGCCCCACGCTGACAGATGGGCAAAAGTTGCCCAGTAAACAAGGCGATGCGCGTACCTGGTCCTCTTTCAGGTGCTGTCCCTCCGCGCTGGTCTCAGTTTCCGCCCGTTGCGAGCACATTCTGAGGGTCCGAGGCATGCCTGCAGGCAGGGATTTCCCGGCTCCATCCTGACAGAGGGGCAAATGTTGCCCCTGAAAACAGGGCAACGTGCGCACACTTAGTCCTCTTTGGGACGCTGTCCCTTGTGCAGGCCTCCTTTTCTGCCTGTACCAACCACGTTTCGAGGGTCGGTGGTCCGCCCGAAGGCTGCAATTTCCCAGCCCCACCCTGACAGAGAGGCAAAAGTAGCCCTTTAAACAGGGAAAAGTGGACGCACCTAGTCTTCTTTGAGACGTTGTCCCTCCACGCAGGCCTCCGTTTCCGCCTGTACCGACTGCGTTTCGACAGTTGGAGGCCCTCCCAGAGGCCGCAATTTCCCGGCCCCACTCTGACAGAGGGGCAAAAGTTTCCCCGAAAAGAGAGCCTCGCTGACACACATAGTCCTCTTTGAGTGGCTGTCCCTCCACGCAGGCTTCCGTTTCCGCCCGTTCCGAGCGCCTTCCGATGGTCGAAGGCCCGCCCGGAGGCCGCGATTTCCCGGACCTACCCTGACGGAGCGGAAAATGTTGCATCGAAAAGAGGGCCACGCGGACACACTTAGTCCTCTTTGAATGCTGTCCCTCCACCCAGGCCTCCGTTTCTGCCCATACCAATCGCGTTCCTAGGGACGGAGGCCCCCCTGAAGGCCGGGATTTCCCGGCCCCACCCTGACAGAGAGGCAAAAGTTGCCCTGAAAAGAGTGAGAAGCGGACACGCCTAGTCATCTTGAGACGCTGTCCCTCCACGCAGGCCTCCATTTCTGCCCATTCCGAGCGTGTTCCTACGGTCGGAGGCCCACCCGGAGGCCAGGATTTCCCGGCCCAACTCTGACAGAGGGGCAAAAGTTGCCCCGACAGGAGGGATACACTGCCACACCTAGTCCTCTTTGACCGGGAAATCGCGGCCTCCGTTTCCGCCCGTTCTGAGCGCATTCCGACGGTTGGAGTTCCGCCCTGAGGCCACGATTTCCCGGTCCCTCTCTGACAGAGGGGCAAAAGTTGCCCCAAAAAGAGGGAGACGCGGACACACCCAGTGTTCTTTGAGACTCTGTTCTTCGCGCAGGCCTCCTTTTCCACCAGTTCCCAGCGTGTTCCGATGGTCGGAGACCCGCCCGGAGGTCAGGATTTCCCGGTTCCACCCTGACCGAGGAGCAAAAGTTGCCACGAAAAGAGGTCGACGCGTGCGCACCTATTCCTCATTTAGATGGTGTCCCTCGCTCAGGCCTCCGTTTCCGCCCGTTCGAGCACGTTCCGACGGTCGGAGGCCCCCCCGGAGGCCGGATTTTCCCGGCCCCATTCTGACAGAGGGGCAAAAGTTGCCCCGAAAACAGGGGGACGCGCGTCCACCTAGTCCTCTTGGAGACGCTGCCCATCCGCACAGGCCTCCGTTTCCATCCATTCCGAGTGCGTTCCGACATTCGGAGGCTCACCCTGTGGCCGCGATTTCCCAGCCCCACCCTGACAGAGGGGCAAAAGTTGCGCTGAAAAGAGGGCCACGCGGACACACCTAGTCCTCCTTGACACACTGTCCCACCGCGCAGGCCTCCATTTCCGTGTGTTCCGAGCACGTTCCGATGGTCGGAGTCCTGCCCAAAGTCCGTGATTTCCCGGCCCCAACCTAACAGAAGGGCAAAAGTTGCCCCGAAAAGAGGGCCACGTGGACACACCTAGTCCTATTTGAGACACTGTCCCTCCGCGCAGGATTCCGTTTCTGCCCAGACCGAGCGCGTTACGACAGTCGGCGGCCCGCCCGAAGGATGCGATTTCCCGGCCACACCCTGACAGAGAGGCAAAAGTTGCCCGGAAAACAGGGCAAAACACGCGCACCTGGTCCTCTTTGAGATGATGTCCTTCGCACAGGCCTCCGTTTTCGCCTGTTCCGAGCGCGTTCCGACGGTCGGAGGCCCGCCCGTAGTCCGTGATTTCCTGGCCCCACCCTGACAGAGGGGCAAAAGTTGCCCTAAAACAGGGCGACGCGGGGACACCTAATTTTCTTTGAGAGGTTCTCCCGCTGTGCAGGCCTCCGTTTCTGCCCATTCTGAGCACGTTCCGACAGTCGGAGGCCCGCCTGGGGGCCACGATTTCCCGGCCCCACTCTGACAGAGGGGCAAAAGTTTCACCGAAAAGACGGCCACGCGGACATACCTAGTCCTCTTAGAGATGCAGTCCCGCCACGCAGGCCTCCGTTTCCACGTGTTCCAAGCACATTGTGACAGTCGGAGGCCCGCCAAGAGGCCGCGATTTCCCTGCCCCACGCTGACAGAGGGGCAAAAGTTGCCCCAAAAGGGGGGCGATGCACGCGCACCTAGTTTTCTGTGAGGCGCTGTTCCTCCACGCAGTCCTCCGTTTCCTCCCGTTCCGAGTGGGTTCCGACAGTTGGTGGCCCTCCTGGTGGCCGCGATTTCCCTGTCCCACTGTGACAGAGGGGCAAACGTTGCCCCAAAAAGATGGTGACGCAGACACACATAGACCTCTGTGAGACGATGTCCCTCCGCGCAGTCCTCCGTTTCCACCCCTTCCGAGCACGCTCCGACAATCTGAGGCCCGC
This sequence comes from Varanus komodoensis, assembly GCF_004798865.1. Taxonomy (NCBI): domain Eukaryota; kingdom Metazoa; phylum Chordata; class Lepidosauria; order Squamata; family Varanidae; genus Varanus; species Varanus komodoensis. The sequence continues at coordinate 8,639 of NW_025336387.1, forward strand.
CTGGGAGCCGCGATTTCCCGGCCCCACTCTGACAGAGGGGCAAACGTTGCCCCGAAAACAGGGCGACGCGGACACACGGTGTCCTCTTTGAGACGCTGTCCCTCCGCGCAGGCTTCCGTTTCTGCCCATACCGAGCGAATTACGACAGTCAGAGGCCCGTCCGAAGGCTGGGATTTCCCGGGCCCACCCTGACAGAGAGGCAAAAGTTGCACTGAAAACAGGCGAAACACGCGCACCTAGTCCTCTTTGAGATGATGTCCTTTGCACAGGCCTCTGTTTTTGCCCGTTCCGAACATGTTCCGACGGTCGAAGTCTTGCCCGGAGGCCAGGATTTCCCGGCCCCAGACTGACAGTGGGGCAAACGTTGCCCCGAAAACTGGGGGACGTGCGTCCACCTAGTCCTCTTGGAGACGCTGTCCCTCCCTGCAGGCCTCCATTTCTGCCCATTCCGAGCGCCTTCCGACGGTTGGAGGCCCGCCCGGAGGACTTGATTTCCCGGCCCCAGCCTGACTGAGGGGCAAAACTTGCCCCGAAAAGGGGCCATGCATGCGCACTTAGTCCTCTTTGAGACTCTGTTCCTATACGCAGGCCTCTGTTTCCACCTGTTCTGAGCACGTTAGGACGATCGTAGGCCCGCCCCGAGGCCACGATTTCCTGGCCCCACTCTGACAAAGGGTCAAAAGTTGTTCCGAGAAGAGGGCCACGCGAACACACATAGTCCTCTTTGAGACGCTGTCCCTCAATGCAGGCTTCCGTTTCTGCTCATACCGAGCGAGTTCCGACGATCGGAGGCCCTTCCGGAGGCCGCGATTTCCCGGCCCCACCCTGACAGGGGGCCAAAACTTGCCCCGAAAAGAGGGCCACGCGGACACACATAGTCCTCTGTGAGACGATGTCCCTCCACGCAGTCCTCCGTTTCCGCCCATTCCGAGCGAGTTCCAACGATCGGAGGCCCGCCCGGATGCCGTGATTTCCCGGCCCCACCTTGACAAAGTCCCAAAAATTTCCCCAACAAGAGGGTGACGTGGACACACCTAGTCCCCTTTTAGACGCTGTCCCTCTGCGCAGGCCTCAGTTTCCGTGCGTTCCGAGCGCGTTCCGACGGTCGGAGGCCCGCCCTGAGGCCGCGATTTCCTGGCCCCACCCTGACAGAGGCCCAAAAGTTTCCCCAAAAAGAGGGTGACGCGGACACACCTAGTCCCCTTTGAGACGCTGTCCCTCCATGCAGAACTCTGTTTCTGCCCGTTCCTAGCACGTTCCGACGGTCGGAGGCCTGCCCGGAAGCCGGGATTTCCCGGCTCTACCCTGACAGAGGGGCAAATGTTGCCTGGAAAAAAGGGCGACGCACGCCCACCTAGTCCTCTTGGAGACGATGTCCTTCCGTGCAGGCTTACTTTTCCACCAGTTCCGTCGTGTTCCAACGTATAGTGGCCCACCCACAGTCCACGGTTTCCCGCCCACACCTTGACAGTGGGGCAACTGTTACCCTGAAAACAGGGCGACGCGCGTGCACCTAGTCCTCTTTGAGACGCTGTCCCTCCGCGCAGGCCTCCGTATATGCCCGTTCCGTGCACGTTCCGACATTCGGAGGACCGTGTGGAGGCCAGGATTTCCCGGTTCCACCCTGACAGAGGGGCAAAAGTTACCCCGAAAGGAGGGGGACACAGAAACACCTAGTCCTCTTTGAGATGCTGACCCTCCATGCAGGCCTCCATTTCCGCCCAATCCGAGCCAGTTCCGATGGTCGGAGGCCCACCTGAAGGCCGGGATTTCCCGGCCCCACGCTGACAGAGAGGCAAAAGTTGCCCCGAAGATAGGGAAACGTGTGCACCTAATCCTGTTGGAGACAGTGTCCCTACGCGCACGCCTCCGTTTCCAACCGTTCCGAGCGCGTGCCGACGGTCGGAGGCCTGCCTGGAGGCCGGGATTTCCTGGCCCCACCCTGACACAGGGGCAAAAGTGGCCCCGAAACAGGGCGACGCGCGTGCACCTAGTCCTCTTGGAGATGCTGTCCTTCCGCGCAGGCTTCCTATTCCACCAGTTCCGAGCATATTCCAATGTTTAGTGGCCCACCCGCAGTCCACGATTTCCCACCCTCAGCTTGACAGAGGGGCAACAGTTACCCCGAAGACAGGGCGACGTGCACGCACTTAGTCCTCTTTGAGACGCTGTCCCTCCGTGCAGTCCTCCGTTTCCGCCCAATCCGAGCGAGTTCTGACGGTCGGAGGTCCGCCCGAAGGCCGGGATTTCCCGGCCTACGCTGACAGAAAGGCAAAATTTGCCCAGAAGAAAGGACGACGCGTGCACCTAATCCTTTTGGAGATGCTTTCCCTACGCACAGGCCTCTGTTTCCGCCCAACACGAGCGAGCTCCGACGGTTGGAGAACCCGCCTGGGGCCCAGGATTTCAGGCTCCACCTGACATAAGTACAAAAGTTGCCCGGAAAAAAGGGCGTCGCGTTCAGCTAATCCTGTTGGAGACGCTGTCCCTACGCGCTGGCCTCCGTTTCCTCCCGTTCGGAGCGCGTTCTGATGGTTGGAGGCCCGCCCTGAGGCCGGTAATTCCCAGCTCCGCCAAAACAGTGGGGCAAATTTGCCACGAAAAAAGGGCGACGCGCGCACCTGTCCCCTTTGAGATGCTGTCCCTCCGCGCAGGCCTCCATTTCCAACCCCTTCCGAGCGTGTTCTGACGCTCGTAGGCCCGTCTGGAGGCCCGGATTTCCTTTCTCCACCGTGACATTGGGGCAAAAGTTGCCCTGAAAAGAGGACCAAGCGTGCCTGTAGTCCTCTTTGAGACGCTGCCCCACCCCGCATGTCCCTGTTTCTGCCCGTTCCGAGCGCGTTCTGACGGTCGGAGGCCCGCCCGAAGGCCAGGATTTCCGGCCCCAGGCTCACAGAAGGGCAAAAGTTGCCCGGAAAATACGGATACGTGCGCACCTAACCCTGTTGAAAACTCTGTCCCTACGCTCAGGCTTCCCGTTCCGACCGTTCCGAGTGAGTTCCGACTGTCGGAGGCACGCCCGGAGGCCGCGACTTCCCGGCCACTCACTGACAGAGAGGCAAAAGTTGCCCTGAATAAACGGCGACGCGCGCGCACCGAGTCCTCTTTCAGACGCTGTCCCTGCACGCCGGCCTCCGTTTCCATACGTTCCGACCCCGTTCTGACGATTGGAGGCCCGCCCGGAGACCGGGATTTCCCGTCCCCAACGTGACAAACGGGCAAAACTTGCCTCGAAAAAATGGCAACGGGCGCACCTAGTCCTCTTTGAGACGCTGTCCCTCCGCGCAGGCCTCCGTTTCTGCCCCTTCCGACTGTGTTCTGATGGTCGTAGGCGCGTCCGGAGGCCGGTATTTCCCGGCTCCACCATGACGGAGGGGCAAAAGTTGCCCGGAGTAGAGGGCGATAAGGGCACCTAATCCTGTTGGAGACGCTGTGCCTACGCGCTGGCCTCCGTTTCCGCCCATTCCGAGGGCGTTCCAACAATCAGAGGCCTGCCCGGAGGCCGCGATTTCCCGGCCCCACCCTGCCAGAGGAGCAAAGGTTGCCCCGAAAGAGGGTGACGCGGACACACCTAGTCCTCTTTGAGACGCTGTCCCTCCACCTAGGCCTCCGTGTCCTGCCCGTTAAAAGCGCGTTCCGACAGTCGGTGGCCTGCCCGGGTGCCGGGTTTTAATGGCTCCACCATGACAGAGGGGCAAAAGGGTGACGCGTACACCTAGTTCTCTTTTAGATGCAGTCCCTCCATGCAGGCCTCCGTTTCTGCCCCTTCCGAGCACGTTCCGACGGTCGGCCCGCACAGATGCCGGGAGTTCCCGGCTACACCATGACAGCAGGGCAACATTTGCATCGAATAGAGGGCCATGCGCGAATGTAGTCCTCTTTGAGACGCCGTTCCTTTGCGCAGGCCTCCATTTCCACCCATTCCAAGCACGTTCCGACGGTCGGAGGCCCGTCCGGAGTCCGCGATTTCCCGGCCCCATGCTGACAGAGAGGCAAATGTTGCCCGGAAAAAAGGGCGATGTGTGCATCTAATCCTGTTGGAGTCACTGTCCCTACGCGCAGGCCTCCATTTCCGCCCGTTCCGCACGCGTTCCGACGGTCGAAGGCCTGCCCGGAGGCAGGGATTTCCCGGCCCCGCGCTGACAGAGAGGCAAAATTTGTCCAGGAAAAAGGGCGACGTGTGCATTTAATCCTGTTGGAGATGCTTTCCCTACGCCCTGGCCTCCGTTTCTGCCAATTGCAAGCGCGTTCTGACGGTCGGAGGCCCGCCCGCAGGCCGGGATTTCCCGGCCCCACGCTGACAGAGAGGCAAATGTTGCCCGGAAAAAAGGGCGACACGCACACCTAATCCTGTTGGAGACTCTGTCCCTACGCGCAGGCCTCCTTTTCCGCCCGTTCCGAGAGCGTTCCGACGGTCGAAGGCCTGCCCGGAGGCAGGGATTTCCCAGCCCCGCGCTGACAGAGAGGCAAAATTTGCCCAGGAAAAAGGGCGACGTGTGCATTTAATCCTGTTGGAGACGCTTTCCCTACGCGCTGGCCTCCGTTTCCGCCAGTTGCAAGCGTGTTCCACGAGTCGTGGAAGCAGACCTTCTTTGCCAAAGCTCCGACTCGCTGAGAGCAGACATGCTGGGCTTGCTTTGTGGCGGAGGCAGCTGCAATCCTGGTTCCTCTGCACCCGATTACTGTCCAAAAGTGAGGTTCCCCAGATGCCCCTCTTGCACCTCTGGGTCCCCCATGCTCTCTCTGACTCCCCCAAAATTTTGGGGCTCAGCAGTCTGAGAATTTGTACCAAATGTAGCCGTTTTTGTAATCCCAAACCAGGAGCTCCTCCAACATGCGACTGCACCAGGGTAGGGTTAGGGATGTCCTGGCCCCACCCTGACAGAGGGGTAAAAGTAGCCCTGAAAACAGGGCGATGTGCGGGCACCTAGTCCTTCCGCGCAGACCTCCTTTTCCAGCAGTTCCGAGCATATTTCAACGTTTAGTGGCCAACACGGAGGCCTCGATTTCCTGCCCACACCTTGACAGAGGGGCATAAGTTGCCCCGAAAATAGGGCAGCACGCATGTACCTAGATTTCTTTGAGTCGCTGTCCCTCCGTGCAGCATTCCGTTTCTGCCCGTTCCAAGCGCCTTCCAACAGTCGAGGCCCGCCAGAGGCAGCGATTTCCCGGCCCCCACTCTGACAGCGGGGCAAAAGTTGCCTCGATAACAGGACACATGCACACCCAGTCCTCTTGGAGACACTGTCCCTCCGTTCAGGACTCCGTTTCCCCCCGTTCCGAGCGCGTACTGAAGTTCGGATGCCCGTCTGGAGTCCGCGATTTCCCGGCCCCACCCTGACAGAGGGGCAAAAGTCGTCCCGAAATGAGGGCGACGCGCGCGCACCTAGTCCTCTTTGAGACACTGTCCCTCCGCGCAGGGCTCCGTTTCCGCCCCTTCGAGCACGCACCAATGGTCGCAGGCCCGTCTGGAGGCCAGGATTTCCTGGCTCCACTGTGACAGAGGGGCAAATGTTGCTTCGAGAAGAGAGCCACACGCGCACGTAGTCCTCTTTGTGACGATGTCCCTCTGCGCAGGACACTGTTTCCGCCTGTTCCAAGCGCGTTCCGATGGTCGCAGGACCGCCCGAAGGCCGGGATTTCCTGGCCCCATGCTGACAGAGACGCAACAGTTGCCCGGAATAAGGGGCGACGCGCGAACCTAATCCTGTTGGAGAAGCTGTCCCTACGCGCAGGCCTCCGTTTCCGCCCGTTCCGCGCGCGTTCTGACGGTCGGAGGCCCACCCGAAGGCCGGGATTTCCCGGCTCCACCCTGATAGTGGGGCAAAAGTTGCCTCGAAAAGAAGGCGATGCGTGCACGTTGTACTCTTTGAGATGCTGTCCTTCCACACAGGTCTCCGTTTCTGCCTGTTCCGAGCACGTTCCTACAGTCGGAGGCCGCCCGGAGGCCGCGATTTCCCGGTTCCACCCTGACAGAGTGCCAAAAGTTGCCCCAAAAAGAGGGTGACGCAGACACACCTAGTCCTATTTGAGACGCTGTCCCTCCACGCAGACCTCCGTTTTCGCCCGTTCCGACAGTTGGAGGCCCGCCCAGAGCCTGGGATTTCCCGGCTCCACCCTGATAGAGGGGCAAAAGTTGCCCCGAAAACAGGGTGACGCACGTGCACCTAGTCCTCTTAGAGACGCTGGCCCTACGCGCACGCCTCCGTCTCTGCCCATTCCAGGTGCGTTCCGACGGTCGGAGGCCCGCCCAGAGCCTTGGATTTCCCGGCCCCACACTGACAGAGGGCCAACAGTTGCCTGAAAAGAGGGCGACACGGACAAACCTAGTCCTCTTTGAGACGCTGTCCCTCCGCGCAGGCCTCCGTTTCCACCCGTTCCGAGTGCGTTCTGACGTTCGGAGTCCCGCCTGAAGGCCAGGATTTCCCTGCCCCATGCTGAAAGAG
>NW_025336388.1:0-1221 GCF_004798865.1 Varanus komodoensis
CAGTAAGACAAACGAAGTTTTGTGTCAGCTAGCTCCACTCCTACAACCAAAGGCAGCACCAATCAGTACAAAGAAGCACCTCATACAAAGCATATTCATCCCCACCCTACACTATCAGTGTCGAACCTGGACTCTGGCAACAAAACATAAACAAAAGTTAGTCACCATGGAAATGAGATATTTGAGGAAAGTGGCAGGAGTGACCATATGGGATAAAATTAGGAATGAAATTATGAGGGAAAGGATTGGAATAGAACCCATCCTTAACTATATACAATGACAGCAAATAAATGGTTTGCACATGTGTCTTGGGAGTCCATACGGTACCAGGCATACACAAAAAGAGGAGAAGGAAAAAGGGTGTGAGGCAGACCCAGAAGAAGCTGCAGAAAGAGCATCAAAGACATACTACAGCAGCATCACATAGCAAGGGTTGATGCCACCAGAAGTGCAACAGCCAGAAAAGCGTATCTCCCTCAACACCAGAAGCAGTTGAAGAGGAAGAGGAAGAATCACTCAGTGCCATCAGCCCTCCTGTATGTGTTTCATTCATTTGGGTTTGCTCTGGCAGTTTTAAATGTGTAGGAAGTACATGTGTAGGAAGCTTTGAATCTGCTTATTTGGGAAAAACAGGACATCACATTTTTGGCTACAGCTTCTGTTGCCCAGGGCCAGAATGCCATAAATGCACAGTCCATGTTCTGGCTGATTCCCTACTGCAGCTCACCTGCTGCTCACCAAGGCTATGATAGGATGTTAAGCCCAGCACAGCATGCACCATTTTGTGGTCCCATCCCACCCTCTGCTATAAAGAAGGCCCAACGACCCCTCAGTCAGGTGCCTTGAAGTTCCACCCCAGGCTGCCTTTTCGGGAGACCCAGTTTGGGCCATAGGCACAGACAGAGTGCTCCTCCTGCCAAAAGTATCCTGCCCAATGTCTACACCACCCCCAGAACTGGGAAGCGATTATCAAAAACTGAATGGATACTAAATTGAACTGAAAGAAAACTCTCACTCATGCCTAGCCAGGGCAATTCTGAGAATACCAACTGAGGCAACACAGAGCGCAAAATAGCAAGGGGCTTTCTATGCATGGATCCAGTATCCATTTCATTCACAGCAATATGCCTGAGAGATCCTGACTGAATTCGCAGACGAAAGTGAGCAGAGCATACTGCATGGAATGTGCAGGGTCTTGGGGAGCATGACCACTTTCATACT
>NW_025336388.1:1612-2664 GCF_004798865.1 Varanus komodoensis
TATCCAACATCTTCCACCTAGTCCCACCTGGCCCCATTCTATTAAACGTCTCTTCCCAAAGAGAATTTGTTTACATGCTTTTTTTTTATCAAATATACTTGGAATAGATGTACATTCAAACACCTACCCTTCTTGTCTGAAATCATCCCTTCAGGACATGGGATGCAATCATAGCAGCAAAATGGCTCTCCTTCCTTCACCTTCTTCCTAGAACCAGGATTGCAACTCTCACTGCACGCAGACAGAGGTTGTGCCTAAGTCATCAGTGGTGGAGGAGGAGAGGAATCATGAGAATTATTCCGTGGAATCCTTCCAGTTCGGCAATCTTTTTGTAAGCTGCCACACACTGCAGGAGCTGCTTTTCCATAAATGTGCTCTCTGAGACTTTGATAAGGTTGAAATTTTATGTCTGTGTTGTGGATGGAAACTGCATGCATGCTTCCCACCTGCTTGTCAATGGAATGAAGAAATGGGGCAAAACAGGGGAATCCAGATCCCATACGTGGCATCATGACCCTAGTTCCTCCTGGGGATGGGAAGATCACTGTGCTTCAAGTTTGCCTAAATTTCCCCAGTATTCTATGTGCTTACATTTTGGATGGTTTTCAGCTACTTGGAACAGGTAAACTGAGCATTTTAGGCATTCTCCCAAGAAGCATACAATTTGTATTTTCATTATCTTTAAAACATGCAGATTTTCTAGTGTGCATTAAAGTAGAATTTTTAGTAATGCACACATAAATCCAGGATTTGGAAACATTTCTCAAAGTAAACACTCCTAGCTGTTTTAAAAGGGAGGAGATGTTTACTTGCCTTGCCAGAAGTGAAATTCTTGTATATCCCGCCTCCATCCATCTCAAGCCTTCTCTAGGAGAAGTGTTGTGAAGCCCCCAAAAAGCTGTTGCCATTTGGATATGTGGCAAACTCTTACTAAACAAACTGGACAGAAATAAACCTGTCACTCACCTGTCCTAGCTAAAACAAAAGGGAACATGCTGTAACACCTTCTTGCCATGTTGCTATTAAAGACGAGAAGCTTGGAAGAGAAATAA
>NW_025336388.1:3791-6231 GCF_004798865.1 Varanus komodoensis
GTCCACCCGAAATGCAGCTGCAAAGAGGGAATCCCTGCATACTGGAGGGACTCCCTTGGAGTCATGTTGTAAAAGGACAGGACTGGGGTTTTACTGTTCATTGCTGGTGCCGAGCCATATATCAGCTAAGGAGATAATAGTGGGAGAGGGAAAAGCACCAAATATTTCCAACAGTATTTGACAGCTTTGATGTTTTCATCTATAAAATCAGCTATATTTGCAAAAATATTATAATACGATATACAATGAATTATGGTACATGTGTGTACTTCCAATGGTGCCTGAATAGGGTTCTTCAATATGACACCCTGCAACATCTTTCTTTTATGGTTGCCACTGTGTCTCTCTCTGTGTGTAGGTGTGTCTCCATAGACTGGTATGACAAGCACACAACTTCTTAGCAATAATCTTTGGTCCAATCAACAGAATGGACCAAACACTCATCCAAGTTTGCATGTGAAAGTCCTCAATCATTGCCTGATAGAGGAGTATTCTCCTCCTTCCTCTCAATTTCCTACTATCAGTTTTTTTTAGCAATGAAGAGGGCACAGGGAAGCCATTTTATCCATATGTTAATTTCCATGGAGTAAGTAACTAATTTAATGAAAATGGATGATCCAATGAATGTGATAAAGTTCGAAATCTACGTGCATCATAATCTCTTCCAGCACAGAGAAAAGCAACTACTTCTAGCTGCTACCACCAATGTATCAAAGGACTCCCTGCATTGCAGCATGAGCGATTAGTGAATATCAGCTATTGCTTATTGAGAAGGCAGTCCAGCATGCAACAGACACACACGCACACACATGTTTGTACTGAATAAGGCTCAGATTAAGATCTGTAGATGAGATAGAGGAGTATCAAAAGAGTTGTGCACTCATTCAGATCCCATTTCTCATATTCCTATGAGTAAGAATCCAAAACCCTTTCGAGGCCAAAGCTATAATCTGGATAAAAATCACAGCCTTCCAACTTTCTGCAATGCATATTTTGCTCAAACTACTGAAAAAAATGGAAGCCAATTTTCGGAGCCAGTGTGATATTCAGAAGAGTGCTAACTCCTCTTCAATCCACAACATGGAAGAATCCTCTGCCTTTGAAAATGTTTAGTTAATCAACCTGGTGGTGACCGCAGGGTGATATGCAAAGAGAGAAAGAAATGGTGAGCTCTGCCCTTCTCTGCTCTGCCTAGGGGTGGTTGGAAGATGAAGGAAGGAAAATGAGGAGCATCCATGGCATTGCAGAATTGATCAGGATGTTCATGTGAAAGTAGTCTGAGCCTCTGTCCAGACCGTCCTGTCTCAGATCAAAGTCTACATAAAGGAAATTAGCCTTGGCAGAAATTCCCCTCTTGCCTCATAGTTTGCTTCACCTTCGACATTCCTCCAAATCCAAAGGAGAGAGAGACTATGATTACTACCATTGTACCAAACTCCATCTCCAAATGACAAATGCACACATTACACTCCCATTCCCCATGTTCATGGAAAGACATGCTCCCCACCTGTGGAATCTTGTAGATATCCAAGAGTGTTGCAATGTGAAGGGGGGTCTGGGCATCCAGTCCCCTGAAGACTGCTCTCAAGTGTTGTTGGATGCCACATTGGTAGTTAGGAACTAACATCCCTGTGGCGCATATCAGTTGCAAGGTGGCCTGATATGTACACTTGGCCATGAAATAGCTGTCATAAATGCAGAAGCCCAAGGTGATGTTGTAGAGGATGTGAGGGTTGTCATTGATCTCCTGTACTGCAAATGTCAAGGCCAGGATATGCTGGTAATTCTTTGGCAGCATACTAGAAGCCAGAAAGTCACCTCCTGCATTAGATCATTCACCACACAGTATTTCGTAAGACGCTCACACTGCCTTTTGCAGCATCACTATCATCCTCTCAAGTTCATCTCTGGCTTGCCTGGTCCAATACAAAGCTGTCAGTCTGACAATATTGATCGTCATCTTCCAAATAGACCAGTGCCTGGAGTTCCTCATGGTAAAGGAACCCCTGTGGCAAAGACTTATCAACCTCCCTAGGAAGAGGCTTATGACATTCTTGGGAAAGTTGTGAGGCATGGTGATGGAGGAACACCCTGCACTGTACCTAGAGGGACTTCTTCAGCTCTTGGCATGGAGGGGATTGGAAGACCCATTTGTCTAATTATGTAACAGTCCCAGTGATGAGTAGCATCTTCTAGAACATGAAAATAGTTAAAATGATGATGATGGGGCCAAGCACAGAGTGCAGGTTACACCACACTGAATGAAATCCCTTCTAGGTGACAAAAGACTCGTTATGCAATTGTTTCCAATTGGAAGATGGAACATTTTTCTTGGGCTGGATCCCGTTGCTGCCTTCCCGAAAAGCAACGAATGAAATTTCCATGAGTTGAAGGGCTTTACACATGGGACAATCTCTTCATTAGGGTTTGGGGTTCCCCT
>NW_025336388.1:7171-8889 GCF_004798865.1 Varanus komodoensis
TTAGGAATCAGTGAACTAGAATGGACAGGAATGGGTGAATTTAATTCTGATGACCATCAGGTATACTACTGCGGGCAAGAATCCCTCAGAAGAAATGGAGTAGCCTTCATACTCATTAAAAGAGTAGGAAAAGCAGTAATGGGATACAATCTCCAAAATGACAGAATCTCAGTTCGAATCCATGGTAAACCACTCAACATCACAATAGTCCAAGTCTATGCCCCAACCACTGGTGCTGAAGAGGCTGAAGTTGACTGGTTCTATTAAGGCCTATTTTTATTTATTTTTATTTATTAGAACATTTCTATGCCGCCCCTTGCCAAAGCCTTGGGGCAGCTTACAACACAATAAAATACAATAAAATACAAAAATAACAATATAAAATTAAAATTAACAATATAAAATAAATAAAAAATAAAAAATATAAAAGAAGTCGCCTGGCCAGATAAATAAGCAAATATTGTGAACAATTAAAATGACGTTTAAATGAAAAGGTCTTCACCTGGCGCCGAAAAACAAATAACGATGCTGCCAGGCGGACCTCTCTGGGGAGCGCATTCCATAGATTGGGCGCCACTGCAGAGAAAGCCCTCCTCTGAGTACCTACCCTCCTAATTTCTTTCATGGAGGGTTCCCGGAGAAGGGTCTCTCCCGCAGATCTCAAGGGGCGGTCGGGCATATATGGATGTAAACGCTCCTTCAGGTAACCAGGACCCAAGCCATTTAGGACTTTATAGGTCATAACCAACACCTTGAATTGGGCCCGGACTTCAAGGGGAAGCCAGTGAAGCTGACGGAGGACTGGAGTCATGTGAACATAACGCCCCGTCCCTGTCAGCAACCTGGCAGCTCTATTTTGAACCAATTGAAGTATCCGGACCGTCTTCAGGGGAAGCCCCACGTAAAACGCGTTACAGAAGGGAAGGAGGGAAGTCACCAGCGCATGTGTCACCCTTGCCAGGCAGTCGTACTCCAGGTAGGGGCACAGCTGATGAATCAGCCGAAGCTGAAGGAAAGCGCTCCTCGCCACCGCTGTCACCTGAGCTTCCAATGAAAGCTCCGAGTCGAGGAGCACTCCCAAGCTGCAGACCTTGTCCCTAAGAGGGAGTGCAACCCCATTCAGGACCAGGTCAAATCCACCCTCTCTGAAGCCTGATCCGCCAACCAACAGGACCTCCGTCTTGTCTGGATTGAGCTTCAGTTTATTGGCACTCATCCAGCCCATTACCTCGGCCAAGCACCAGTTCAGCACAGCCACTGTTTCACCTGGATTGGTGGAAAATGAGAGGTAGAGCTGGGTATTATCAGCGTACTGATGATTCTGCAGCCCACACCTCCTGATGACCTCTCCCAGCGGTTTCATGTAGATGTTAAACAGCAAAGGGGACAAAATGGAGCCCTGTGGTACTCCATGGCATAGCTGCCATGGTGCAGAGCCATAGTCCCCCAGCACCACCTTCTGGAATCGGATATAGAGGTAGGAGCGGAACCACTGCGAAGCAGTGCCTCCGACCCCCAATTCTGCTAGCCTATCCAGAAGGGTACCATGGTCGATGGTATCGAAAGCCGCTGAGAGGTCCAGAAGAACCAACAGGGACGCACTCCCCCTGTCCTTCTCCCTGCACAGGTCATCGTACAGGGCGACCAAGGCAGATTCAGTACTGTACCCGGGTCTGAAGCCGGACTGAAAAGGATCCAGATAATCAGTTTCATCCAAG
>NW_025336388.1:9151-10741 GCF_004798865.1 Varanus komodoensis
CTCGTCCAAGCACCCTGTCCACATCCTCGGGCTGCAATAACTGAAATTTCTCCAGCAATTTTGGACCAGACGGCAGCATTGGTGTCTCCCCAGAAACCTCTGATTCATTAGTGGAGTCCAGCTCGTGACAAATCTGAGCGATTTTCTCCCTGAAATGCCTGGCAAAGTCGTCACAGTGGGCCTTTGAGGGTGGCATTGGATCTTCCTTAGGACCCGGGTGAATCAGGCCTTGTACCACTCGAAAAAGCTCCGCTGGGCGGCATTGTGAGGAGGCAATGGAAGTGGAATAAAACTTCTTTTTCACCGCCTTCACCGCCACAGCATAGGCCCGATAGTGGGCTCTCAAGTGTGTTCAGTCAGATTTATCCCATGATTTCCTCCACCTATGCTCTAGCTGTCTCCCAACCTGCTTCATCGCCTGCAATTCAGGTGTATACCAAGGGGAAGAGCGGGCTCTGCCCTGTGGGAGAGGACGCTTAGGAGCGATCGTGTCCACAGCCCTGGTCATCTCCCTGTTCCACAGTTCAACCAGAGCCTCGACAGGAGCACCAGTCTTGTCAGCCGGAAACTCCCCCAGGGCTTTCAGGAATCCATCTGGAGCCATCCAGCTCTGGGGGCGGACCCATACAATTGGATCCACACCCTTACAGAGGGAGAGGCTGCTCTTGAGCACAAACCTCACCAGGAAGTGATCTGACCATGACAGGGGAGTCAAACATAAATTCCTCACCCTCTGGCACCCTCTTCCTGCCCCGTCGAGAAAACCAGGTCCAGAGTGAGTCCACGTTCATGGGTCGGGCCGGAGACATGTTGAGACAGCCCCATGGCCGTCATGGAGGCCATGAAGTCCTGAGCCCCCCCGGTCGGACCAGACTCGGCATGGAGATTGAAGTCCCCCAGGACCAACATCCTTGGGGTCCTCAACACCAGGTCCGAGACGATCATGCAATGACGGGCAGGATAAAGGACCAAAATGGCAGGGACCTAATAGAGGCAGAAGAGATTAAGAAGAGGTGGCAAGATTACACAGAAGAACTATACAAGAAAGAGCTTAACATCCCTGACAACCACAATGCGGTGGTCACTGACCTTGAGCCAGACATGTGAAGTCAAATGGGCCTTAGGAAGTCTGAGCAACAACAGAGCTAGTGGAGAAGACCCTATTCCAGCTGATCTATTCAAAATCCTAAAAGATGATGCAGTAAAAGTGCTTCACTCAATATGCAAGCAAATGTGGAAAACTGAACAGTGGCCACAGGATTGGAAAAGGTCAGTTTACATTCTGATCCCAAAGAAGGGCAATGCCAAAGAATGTTCAAACTACCACACCATTGCACTCATTTCACATGCTAGCAAAGTGATGCTCCAAATCCTACAAGCTAGGCTCCAGCAGTATGTGGACCAAGAATTACCAGAAGTATAGGCAGGATTCCGAAGAGGGAGAGGAACTAGAGATCAAATTGCCAACATACGCTGGGTCACGGAGAAAGCTAGGGTGTTGCAGAAAAACATCTACTTCTGCTTCATTGACTATGTGAAAGCCTTTGATTGTGTGGATCACAACAAATTGTGGCAAGTTCTTAAAGAGAT
>NW_025336389.1:0-15053 GCF_004798865.1 Varanus komodoensis
TTCCAACGGTCGGAGGCCCGCCCGAAGGCTGGGATTCCCCGGACCCATGCAGACAGAGAGGCAAAAGATGCCCGGAAAAAAGGGCGACGCGCACACCTAATCCTGATAGAGACACTGTTCCTACACGCAGGCCTTCGTTTTCGCCCGTTCCGATCGCGTTCTGACGGTAGTAGGCCCACCCAGAGGCCGGGATTTCCCAGCTCCACAATGACAGAGGGGCAAAAGTTTCCCCGAAAAAAGGGTGACGTGCGCACGTAGTCCTCTTTGAGACGCTGTCCCTCCGCTCAAGCCTCTGTTTCCGCCGTTCCGAGCCCATTCCGACGGTCGGAGGCCTGCCTGGAGCCCGGGATTTCCCGGACCCACGCTGACAGAGAGGCAAAAGTTCCGCGGAATAAAGGTCGACGCGTGCACCTAATCCTCTTGGAGACGCTGTCCCGACACGCAGGCCTCCATTTCCGCCCGTTCCGAGCACGTTCTGACGATTGGAGGCCAGCCTGGAGGCCGGGATTTCCGGGCCCCACAGTGACAAAGGGCAACTGCTTTCCCGAAAAGAGGGCGACAAGGACACACCTAGTCCTCTTTGAGAAACTGTCCCCCCACGCATCCCTCCGTTTCCGCCCGTACCAAGCGAGTCCCGATGGTTGGATGCCCCACCGAAGGCTGGGATTTCCTGGCCCCACGCTGGCAGAGAGGCAAAAGTTGCCCGGAAAAAAGGGCGACGCGCACCCCTAAACCTGTTGTGGACGGTGTCCCTACGCACAGGCCTCCGTTTCTGCCCATTCCGAAAGTTTTCCCATGTTCGTAGGCCCGTCCGGAGGCCAGGATTCCCAGGCTCCACCGTGAGAGGGGGCAAAGGTTGCCTCGAAAAGAGGGTCACGCCCGCACGTAGTCCTCTTTGAGACGCTGTCCCTCTGCGCAGGTCTTTTCCGCCCTTTCCAAGCTCGTTACAAAGGTCGGAGGCCCACCTGGAGGCTGGGATTTTCTGGCACCCACCCTGACACAGGGGAAAAAGTTTCCCCGAAAACAGAGCAATGCGCGCAAACCTAGTCCTTTTTGAGATGCTGTCCCTCCACCCAGGCCTCCGTTTCCGCCCGTTCCGGGAGCGTTCCAACGGACGGAGGCCCAACAGGAGGCCGGGATTTCCCAGCCCCACCGTGACAGAGGGGCAACAGTTGCCTCGAAAAGAGGGCGATGCGCGCACGTAGTCCTCTTTGAGACACTGTCCCTCCACGCAGGCCTCCATTTCCGCCTATTCCAAGCGCGCTACTTCAGTCGGAGGCCCGCCCTGAGAGCGCGATTTCCCGGACCTGCCCTGACAGAGGGCTAAAAGTTGCCGGGAAAAAAGGGCGACGTGCACACCTAATCCTGTTGGAGACGCTGTCCCTACGTGCAGGCCTCTGTTGCCACCCATTTCGAGCGCGTTCCGACGATCGGAGTCCAGCCCGGAGGACACGATTTCCCGGCACAACCCTGACAGGTGGGCAAGACTTGCCCGGAAAAGAGGGCCACGCGGACACACCTAGTCTTCTTTGAGATGCTGTCCCTCCACGCAGGACTCTGTTTCCACCCTTTCCGAGCACATTCCACCTTCGGATGCACGCCCGGAGGCTGCGATTTCCCGACCCCGCCCTGACAGAGGGGCAAAAGTTGCCCAGAAAAGAGGGTGACGTGGACACACCTACTCCTCCTTCAGACGCTGTCCTTCCACGCAGGCCTCCGTTTCCGCCCGTTCCGAGTGCGTTCTGACAGCCGGAGGCCCGCCTGGAGACCGCGATTTCCCGGCCCCAACCTCACAGATTGGCAAAAGTTTCCCCGAAAGGAGGGCGATGCGCGCGCCCCTAGTTTTCTTTGAGATGCTGTCCCTCCGCGCAAGCCTCCATTTCCACCTCTTCCGAGCGCGTTCCGACGGTCGGAGGCCCGCCCATAGCCCGCGATTTCCTGGCCCCACCCTGACAGAGGGGCAAAATTGGCCCTGAAAACAGGGCAATGCGGGGACACCTAGTCCTCTTTGAGACGCTGTCCCTCCGTGCAGAAACCCCATTTCTGCCAATTCCGAGCGCGATCTGACAGTCGGAGGCCCGCATGGGTGCCACGATTTCCCGGCCCCACTCTGACAGAGGGGCAAAAGTAGCCCCGAAAAGAGGGCCACGCGGACACACCTAGTCCACTTTGAGACGCTGTCCCGTCGCGCAGGCCTCCGTTTCCATGTGTTGCGAGCACATTTCAATGGTGGGAGGCCCGCCCAAAGGCCGCGATTTCCCGGCCCCAACCTGACAGAGGGGTAAAAGCTGCCCCGAAATGAGGGTGACCTGGACACACCTAGTCCTCTTTGAGACAGTGTCCCTCATGCAGGCCTCTGTTTCTTCCCTTACTGAGCGCATTCCGACAAGCGGAGGACAACTCAGAGGCCGCTATTTCCCCGCCCCACCCTGACATATGGGCAAGACTTGCCCCGAAAACAGGGCGACGCGGACACACCAGGTCCTCTTTGAGACGCTGTCCCACCACGCAGGCCTCCGTTTCCGCGTGTTCCGAGCGTGTTCCGACAGTCGGAGGCCCGCCCAGAGACCACGATTTCCTGGCCCTACCCTGACAGAGGGGCAAAAGTTGCCCTGAAAAGAGGGGCAAGAGGACACACCTAGTCCTCTTTCAGACGCTGTCCCTCCGCGCAGGCCTCTATTTCCCCCGGTACCGACCATGTTTCGATGGTCGGAGGCCCACCCGAAGCCTGCGATTTCCCGGCCCCACTTTGACAGAGAGGCAAAAGATGAGCGGAAAAGAGGGCCATGCGAACACACGCAGTCCTCTTTGAGACGCTGTCCCTCCACGCAGGCCTCCATTTCCGCCCGTTCCGAGCGCATTCCAACTGTCGGAGGCCCACCCAGAGGCGGCGATTTCCCAGCCCCACCCTGACAGTGGGAGAAAAGTTGCCCTGAATAGAGGGCCACGTGGACACACCTAGTCCTCTTTCAGACGCTGTCCCTCCGCGCAGGCCTCCATTTCCACCAATTCCGAGCGCGTTCCGATGATCGGAGGTACGCCCGGGGGCCGCGATTTCCCGGCCCCACTCTGACAGAGGGGCAAAAGTTGCCCAGAAAAGAGGGCCACGAGGACACAACTAATCTTCTTTGAGATCGTGTCCCTCCGCGCAGGCCTCCGTTTATGGTTGTACTGACCGCGTTTCAACGTTCGGAGGCCCGCCCGAAGTCTGCGAATTCCTGGCCCCACCCTGACAGAGAGGCAAATGTTGCCCCGAAAAGAGTGAGAAGTGGACACGCATAGTCATCTTTGAGACTCTGTCCCTCATGCAGGCGTCCGTTTCCGCCTGTTCAGAGAGCGTTCCGTCGGTCGGAGGCCCGCCAAAAGGCCGCTATTTCCAGGCTCCACCCTGACAGAGGGCAAAAGTTGCCCCGAAAACAGGGCCACGCGGGCACACCTAGACTTCTTTGCGATGGTGTCCCTAAGCGCAAGAATCTGTTTCCGCCCGTTCCGAGCGCGTCCCATCGGTCAGAGGCCCGCCGGGAGGCCGCGATTTCCTGGCCCCACTCTGACAGTGGCCCAAAATTTTCCCCAAAAAGAGGGTGACGTGGACACACCTAGTCCTCTTTGAGACGCTGTCCCTCCAGCAGGCTTCTGTTTCTGCCCATACCGAGCGCGTTACGACGGTCGGAGGCCCGCCCGGAGGACGCGATTTCCCGGCCCCACTCTGACAGTGGCCCAAAAATTTCCCCAAAAAGAGGCTGACGCGGACACACCTAGTCCTCTTTGAGACGCTGTCCCTCCAGCAGGCTTCTGTTTCTGCCCATACCGACCGCGTTACGACGGTCGGAGGTCCGCCCGAAGGCAAGGATTTCCCGGCCCGACCCTGACAGAGTCGCAAAAGATGCCCAGAAAACAAGGCGAAGCGCGCGCACCTCGTCCTCATTGAGAAGCTGTCCTTCGCGCAGGCATCCGTTTCCGCCCGTTCTGAGTGCATTAGGACGGTTGGAGGCCTGCCCGGATGCCGCAATTTCCCGGCCCCACCCTGACAAAGGCCCAAAAGTTTCCCCAAAAAGAGGGTGATGTGGACACACCAGTCCCCTTTGAGACGCTGTCCGTCCATGCAGGAATCTGTGCCCCCCGTTCCGAATGCGTTCCGACGTTCAGAGGACCGCCCAGAGGCCGCGATTTCCCAGCTCCACGAGGACAGAGGGGCAAGAGTAGCCCCGAAAAGAGAGCCACGCGGACACACCTAATCCTCTTTGAGCATCTGTCCCTAGCACAGTCCTCCGTTTCTGCCCGTTCAGAGCACGTTCCGACGGTCGGAGGCCCGCCCAGATCCGCGATTTCCTGGCCCCACCCTGACAGAGGGCCAAAAGTTGCCCCGAAAAGAGGGTGACGCGGACACACCTAGTCCTCTTTGAGATGCTGTCCCTCTGCGCAGGCCTCCGTTTCCGCTTTTCCTGAGCACGTTCCGATGGTCAGACCTCCGCCAGGTGGCCACGATTTCCCGGCCCCACTCTGACAGAGGGGAAAAAGTTGCCCCGAAAAGAGGGTGACGCGGACAAACCTAGTCCCCTTTGAGACGCTGTCCCTCCACGCAGGCCTCCATTTCCGCCCATTCCGAGCGCGTTGCAACGGTCGGAGGCCTGCCCGGGGGCCGCAATGTCCCAGCCCCAGCCTGACAGAGGGCCAAAACTTGCCTCGAAAAGGGGCCATTCAAGCGCACTGACTCCTCTTTGAGACGCTGTCCCTCCACGCAGGCCTCCGTTTCTGCCTGTTCTGAGTGCGTTCCGACGGTCGGAGGCCCTCCCGGAGGCCGCGATTTCCCGGCCCCACTCTGACAGAAAGGCAAAAGTTGTTCCGAAAAGAGGGCCACGCGGACACACATAGTCCTCTTTGAGACGCTGTCCCACTGAGCAGGCTTCTGTTTCTGCCCATACCTAGCGCATTACGACGGTCGGAGGTCCGCCCGAAGGCCGGGATTTCCCGGCCCGACCCTGACAGAGAGGCAAAAGATGCCCGGAAAACAGGGCGAAGCACGCGCACCGAGTCCTCTTTGAGAAGCTGTCCTTTGCACAGGCCTCCGTTTCCTCCCATTCCGAGCGCGTTCTGATGGTCGGAGGCCCTCCCGGACGCCGTGATTACCCGGCCCCACCCTGACAGAGGTGCAAAAGTTGCCCCGAAAAGAGGGCCACGCGGACACACCCAGTCCTCTTAGAGACGCTGTCCTTCCACGCAGGCCTCCATTTTAGACTGTTCCGAGCACGTTCCCATGGTCTGAGGCCCGCCCGGAGGCCGGGATTTCCCGGTTCCACCCTGACAGTGGGAAAAAGTTGCCCCGAAAAGAGGGCCACAAGGACACACCTGGTTCTCTCGGAGACGCAGTCCCTCGCGCAGGCCTCCGTTTCGGCTCATTCCGAGTTCGTTCCGACGGTCGGAGACCTGCCCGGAGGCCGCGACTTCCTGGCTCCACCCTGACAGAGGGGCAAAAGTTGACAGGAAAACAGGACGATGCACGCACCTAGTCCTCTTTGATACACTGTCCCTTGCCCAGGCCTCCGCATCCTCCCATTCCGAGCGCGTTCCGATGGTTGCAGGACCGCCCGGAAGCCGTGATTTCCCAGCCCCACACTGACAGAGGGCCAAAAGATGCCCCGAAAAGAGGGTGACAGGGACACACCTAGTCCTCTTTGAGACGCTGTCCCTCGCCCAGGCCTCCGCTTCCCCCCGTTCTGAGCGCATTCCGCCGGTCGGAAGCCCGCCCGGAGGCCGAGATTTCCCAGCCCCACCCTGACAGAGTCCCAAAAGTTTCCCCAAAAAGAGAGTGACGCGGATACATCTAGTCCACTTTGAGACACTGTCCCTCCGCGCAGGCCTCTGTTTCTGCCCGTTCTGAGCACGTTCCGACGGTCGGAGGCTTGCCCGGAAGGTGCGATTTCCCGGCCCCACGCTGACAGTGGGGCAAACGTTGCCCCGAAAAGAGGGTGATGCGGACACACCTAGTCCACTTTGAGACGCTGTCCCTCCGCGCAGGCCTCCGTTTCCGCCCGTTCCGAGCACGTTTCGATGGTCGGTGGACCGCCCGGACGCCGTGATTTCGCAGCCGCGCCCTGACAGAGGCCCAAAAGTTTCCCCAAATAGAGGGTGACGCGGACACACCAAGTCCTCTTTAATACGGTGTCCCTCCGCACAGGCCTCCGCTTCCGCCCGTTTCGAGTGCGTTCCGACGGTCGGAGGCCCGCCTGGAGGCAGTCATTTCCCGGCCCCACGGTGACAGTGGGGCTAATGTTGTCCCGAAAACAGTGGGATTCGCGCGCGCCTAGTCCTCTTGGAGACACTGTCCCGCCGCGCATGTCTCTGTTTCCACCCATTCCGAGCGTGTTCCGACGGTCGGAGGACCGCCCAGAGGCCACGATTTCCTGGCCCCACCGTGACAGAGGACCAAAAGTTGCCCCAAAAAAAGGGTGACGTAGACACACCTAGTCCTCTTTGAGATGCTGTCCCTCGCGCAGGCCTCCGTTTCTGCCCGTTCCGAGGATGTTCCGACGGTCGGAGGCCCGCCCGAAAGCCGCAATTTTTCGGCCCCACCCTGACAGTGGGGCTAAAGTTGCCCCGAAAACAGGGGGATGCACCCGCACCTAGTCCTCTTGGAGACGCTGTGCCTCCGTGCAGGCCTCCATTTCCGCTTGTTCTGAGCGCGTTCCGACGGTTCGACGTCCACCCGGAGGCCGCGATTTCCCAGCCACACTCTGACAGAGGGGCAAAAGTTGCCCCGAGAAGGGGCCATACACACGCACGTACTCCTCTTTGAGACGCTGTCCCTCCACGGAGGACTCCTTTTCTGCCTGTTCTGAGTGGGTTCCGACGGTTGGAGGACCTCCCAGAGACCGCGATTTCCCGGCCCCACTCTGACAGTGGGGCAAAAGTTGCTACGAAAAAAGGGCGACGCGGACACTCATAGTCCTCTTTGTGACGCTGTCCCTCCGCGCAGGATTCCGTTTCTTCCCGTTCCGAGTGCGTTCCCACGGTGTGAGGCCCACCCGGAGGCCGCAATTTCCCGGCCCCACCCTGACAGTGGGGCCAAAGTTGCCCCGAAAACAGTGGGATGCGCACGGCCCTAGTCCTCTTGGAGAAGCTGTCCCTCCGCGCAGGACTCCGTTTCCGCTTGTTCTGAGCGCGTTCCGATGGTCGGACGTCCGCCCGGAGGCCGTGATTTCCCGGCCCCACTCTGACAGAGGGGGATAAGTTGCCCCGAAGAGAGGGTGACGTGGACACACCTAATCCCATTTGAGACGCTGTCCCTCCACGCAGGAATCTGTTTCCACCCGTTCCGAGTGCGTTCCGACGGTCGGATGCCCGCCCGGAGGCAGAGATTTACTGGCCCCACGCTGACAGTGGGGCTAAAGTTTTCCCGAAAACAGGGGGATGCGCGCGCACCTAGTCCTCTTGGAGACGCTGTCCCTCCGCGCATGTCTCCGTTTCCACCCATTCCGAGCGCGTTCCAACGGTCGGAGGCCCACCCGGAGTACGCGATTTCGCGGCCCCACCCTGACAGAGGGGCAAATGTTGCTCCGAAAAAAGGGCCACGCGGACACACATAGTCCTCTTTGAGACGCTGTCCCTCCCCGCAGGCTTCCGTTTCTGCCCATACCGAGCACGTTACGACAGTCGGAGGCCAGCCCGAAGGCGAGGATTTCCCGGCCCCACCCCGAAAGAGAGGCAAAAATTGCCTGGAAAACAGGGCGATGCACACACATAGTCCCCTTTGAGACGCTGTCCCTTCGCGCAGGAATGTGTGCCTGACGTTCCAAGTGCGTTCCGACGGTCGGAGGAACGCGCAGAGGCCGCAATTTCCCAGCTCCACCCTGACAGAGGGGCAAAAGTTGCCCCAAAAAGGGAGCCACGCGGATACCCCTAGTCCCCTTTGAGATGCTGTCCCTCCACTCAGGCCTCCGCTTCCGCCCGTTCCGAGCGCGTTTCCAACGGACGCAGGACCATCCGGAGGCCGTGATTTCCCGGCCCCACACTGACAGTGGGGCTAAAGTTGTCCCGAAAACAGGGGGATGTGCGCGCACCTAGTCCTCTAGGAGATGCTGTCCGTCCGCGTATGTCTCCGTTTCCACCCATTCCGAGTGCGTTCCGACGGTCGGAGGCCCGCCCGGAGGCCCCGATTTCCCAGCTCCACCATGACAGAGGGCCAGAAGTTGCCCCAAAAAGAGGGTGACGCGGACACACATAGTCCTCTTTGAGACAGTGTCCCTCCGCGCAGACCTCTGTTTCCACCCATTCCGAGTGGGTTCCGATGGTTGGAAGACCGCCCGGAGGCCGCGATTTCCCGACCCCACCCTGACAGAGGGCCAAAAGTTGCCCCGAAAAGAGGGCCACGCAGAAACACCTAGTACTCTTTGAGACAGTGTCCCTCTGCGCAGACCTCCGCTTCTGGCCGTTCCGAGCGCGTTCCGAGGGTCGGAGGCCCGCCCGGAGGCCGAGCTTTACCGGCCCCACGCTGATAGAGGGGCTAAAGTTTCCCCGAAAATAGGGGGATGCGCGTGCACTTAGTCCTTTTGGAGATGCTGTGCCTCCACGCAGGCCTCCGTTTCCACTTGTTCTGAGCACGTTCCGATGGTTGGAGGTTCGACCGGAGGCCGCGATTTCCCGGCCACACCCTGAGAAAGGGCCAAAAGATGCCGCGAAAAGAGGGCCACACGGACACACATAATCCTCTTTGAGACGTTGTCCCCCGCGCAGGCCTCTGTTTCCGCTTGTTCTGAGCGCGTTCCGATGGTCAGAGTTCCGCCCGGAGTCCGCGATTTCCCGGCCCCACGCTGACAGTGGGGCAAAAGTTGCTCCGAAAAGGGGCCATGTACGCACACTTACTCCTCTTTGAAACGCTGTCCCTCCACGCAGGTCTCCATTTCTGCCTGATCTGAGTGCGTTCCGACAGTCGGAGGCCCTCCCAGAGACCGCGATTTCCCGGCCCCACTGTGACAGTGGGGCAAAAGTTGCTCTGAAAAATGGGCCACGCGGACACACATACACCTCTTTGAGACGCTGTCCCTCTGCGCAGGATTCCTTTACCGCCTGTACCAAACGCGTTTTGATGGTTGGAGGCCCGCCCGTAGGCCGCGAGTTCCCGGCCCGACCCTGAAAGAGGGGCAAAAGTTGCCCCAAAAAGAGGGCGACGCGGAAAACCAAGTCCTCTTTGAGGCGCTGTCCCTCATGCAGGCCTCCATTTCCGCCCATTCCGAGTGCGTTCCGACGGTCGGAGGCCCACCCGGATGACGCGATTTACCGGCCCCACCCTGACAGAGGGCAAAAGTTGCCCAAAAAGGTGGGAGCCGCACGCGCACCTTGTTTTCTTTGAGACGCTGTCCCTCCACGCAGACCTCCTTTTCCGCCCGTTGAGAGCGCGTTCCGACGGTCGGAGACGTGCCCAAAGTCCGCGATTTCCCAGCTCCACCTTGACAGAGGGCAAAAGTTGCCCCGAAAACAGGGTGTCGCAGACAAACCAAGTCCTCTTTTAGACGCTGTCCCGCCGCGCAGGAATCTGTGCCCACCGTTCCGACTGTGCTCCGACGGTCAGAGGACCGGCCAGAGGCCGCCAGTTCACGGCCCCACACTGACAGAGGGGCAAAAGTTGCCCCGAAATCAGGGGGACGCGCACGTTCCTTGTCCTCTTGGAGACGCTGTCCCTCCTCACAGGCCTCCGTTTCCACCCATTCTGAACGTATTCCAATGGTCTGAGGCCCACCCAAAGGCCAGGATTTCCCGGACTCATCCTGACAGAGAGGCAAAAGTTGCCCAGCAAACAGGGGGACGCGCGCACCTGGTCCTCTTTCAGGCGCTGTCCCTCCGCGCAGTTCTCGGTTTCCGCCCATTGTGAGCACATTCCGATGGTCCGAGGCATGCCCGCAGGCCGGGATTTCCCGGCTCCACCATGACAGAAGGGCAAATGTTGCCCCGAAAACAGGGCAACGTGCGCGCACCTAGTCCTCTTTGGGACGCTGTCCCTCCGCTCAGGACTCTGTTACCGCCTGTACCGAACGTGTTTTGATGGTTGGAGGCCCGCCCGTAGGCCGCGAGTTCCCGGCCCCACCCTGAAAGAGGGGCAAAAGTTGCCCCAAAAAGAGGGCGACGCGGAAAACCAAGTCCTCTTTGAGGCGCTGTCCCTCATGCAGGCCTCCGTTTCCGCCCATTCCGAGTGCATTCCGACGGTCGGAGGCCCGCCCGGATGACGCGATTTACCGGCCCCACCCTGACAGAGGGCAAAAGTTGCCCCGAAAGGTGGGAGCCGCACGCGCACCTTGTTTTCTTTGAGACGCTGTCCCTCCACGCAGACCTCCTTTTCCGCCCGTTGAGAGCGCGTTCCGACGGTCGGAGACGTGCCCAACGTCCGCGATTTCCCAGCTCCACCCTGACAGAGGGCAAAAGTTGCCCTGAAAACAGGGCGACGCGGACAAACCAAGTCCTCTTTTAGACGCTGTCCCGCCGCGCAGGAATCTGTGCCCACCGTTCCGAGTGCGTTCCGACTGTCGGAGGACCGGCCAGAGGCCGCCATTTCCCGGCTCCACCCTGACAGTGGGGCAAAAGTTACCCCAAAAAGAGAGACACATGGACAAACCTAATCCTCTTTGAGCATCTGTCCCTCATGCAGGCCTACGTTTCCGCCGTTTCAGAGCACGTTCCGACGGTCGGAGGCCCGCCCGAAGGCCGGAATGTCACGGCCCCACCCTGACAGAGAGGCAAAAGTTGCCCGGAACACAGGGCGAGGCGCTATCTAGTCCTCTTTCAGGCGCTGTCCCTCCGCGCAGGCCTTCGTTTCTGCCCATTCCGAGCGTGTTCCCACGGGCGGAGGCCCGCCCGTAGGCCGAGAGTTCCCGGCCCCACCCTGACAGAGGGGCAAAAGTTGCCCCAAAAAGAGGGCGACGCGGAAAACCAAGTGCTCTTTGAGGCACTGTTCCTCAAGCAGGCCTCCGTTTCCGCCCATTCCGAGTGCGTTCCTTTGGTCGGAGGCCCGCACAGATGCTGCGATTTCCCAGATCCACCCTGACAGATGGGCAACACTTGCCCCGAAAAGAGGGCGATGGGGACATACCGAGTTCTCTATGAGACGCTGTTGCTCCACGCAGGCCTCCGTTTCCGCCCATTCCGAGCGCGTTCTGACGGTTGGAGGCCCGACCGGAGACCGCGATTTCCCGGGCCCACCATGACAGAGGGGCAAAAGTTGCCCCGAATACAGGGCGACGCTGACAAACCTAGTCTCCTTTGAGACGCTGTCCCTCTGCGCAAGCCTCCGTTTCCGCCAATTCCGAGTGTATTCTGACGGTCGGAGGCCCGCCCGAAGGCTGTGATTCCCCGGCCCCACCTTGATAGAGAGGCAAAAGTTGCCCCGAATAGAGGGAGAAGCGGACACACCTAGTCCTCTTTGAGACGCTGTCCCACGGCGCAGGCCTCCATTTCCGCCCATTCCGAGCGCGTTCCGACGGACGGTGCCCGCCCTGGGGCCGTGATTTTCCGGCGCACTCTTACAGAGGGGCAAAATTTGCCCCAAAAAGAGGGCCACGCGGACACACCTAGTCCTCTTCGAGACGATGTCCCTCCGTGCAGGCCTCCATTTTCGGCCGTTCCGAGAGCGTTCCAACGGTCGGAGGACCACCCGAAGGCCGGCAATTCACGGCCCCACCCTGACAGAGAGGCAAAAGTTGCCCCGAAAAGAGGGACACAAGGACACAACTAGACTTCTTTGAGATCGTGCTCCTCCGCGCAGGACTCCGTTTCCGCCTGTACCGACCGCATTTCTATGGTTGGAGGCCCGCCCGAAGGCTGCGATTTCCTGGCGCCACTCTGAAAGAGAGGCAAAAGTTGCCTCGAAAAGAGGGAGAAGCGGATACTCCTAGTCATCTTTGAGTCGCTGTCCCTCATGCAGGCCTCTGTTTCCACACGTTCTGAGTGCATTCCGATGGTCAGAGAACCGCCCGGAGGCTGTGATTTCCTGTCCCCACCATGACAGAGGTGCAACAGTTGCCCCAAAAAGAGGGCCATGCGGACGCACCTTGTCCTCTTTGGGACGCTGTCCCTCCACGCAGGCCTCCATTTCTGCCCGTTCCGAGTGTGTTCCGACGGTTGGAGGCCCGCCCGGAGTCCACGATTTCTTGTCCCCACCCTGTCAGAGGGGCAAAAGTTGCCCCGAAAAGAGTGCCATGCAGACACACATAGTCCTCTTTGATACACTGTCCCTCCGCGCAGGCCTCCGTTTCTGCCCATACCGAGCACGTTACAACAGTCGGGGTACCGCGCGAAGACCAGGATTTCCTGGCCCCACCCTGTCAGAGAGGCAAAAGTTGCCCGGAAAACAAGGGCGCTTCGCGTGCACCTAGTCCTCTTTGAGACACTGTGCTTCGCTCAGGCCTCAGTTTCCGCCCATTCCGAGTGCGTTCCGACGGTCGGAGGCCCGCCCGGAAGCCGCGATTTCCGGGCCCCACCCTGACAGAGGGCCGAAAGTTGCCCCGAAAGGGGGGAGACACACGTGCACCTAGTTTTCTTTGAGATGCGGTCGCTCCGCGCAGGCCTCCATTTCCGCCCGTCCAGAAGCGTTCCGACGGTCGGAGGCCCGCCCAACGGCCGTGATTTCCTGGCTCCACCCTGAAAAAGGGCAAAAGCTGCCCTGAAAACAGGGCGACACGCGTGCCCCAAGTCCTCTTTCAGATGCTGTCCCTACACGCAGGCCTCCGTTTCCGCGTGTTCCTTTCGCGTTCCGACGGTCAGAGGCCCGCCCAGAGGCCACGATTTCCCGTCCCGACCCTGACAAAGGGGCAAAAGTTGCCCCGAAAAGAGGGCCACGCGGTCACAAATAGTCCTCTTTGAGACGCTGTCCCTCCCCGCAGTCCTCCGTTTCCGCCCATTCCGAGCTCGTTCCGACAGTCCGAGGACCGACTGGGGTCCGCGATTTCCATGCCCCACTCAAACAGAGAGTCAAAAGGTGCCCTGAAAAGAGGGCCACACGGACACATCTAGTCCTCTTTGGCACACTGTCCCGCCGTGCAGGCCTCCGTTTCCGCATGTTCCGAGCGCATTTTGACGGTCGAGGCCTGCCCAAAGGCCGCTATTTCCCAGCAACAACCTGACAGAAGGGTAAAAGTTGCCCCGAGAAGAGGGCCACGAGGACACACCTAGTCCTCTTTGAGACGCTGTCCCTCTGCGCAGGCCACCGTTTCTGCTTGTTCTGAGAGCGTTACGACGGTCGGAGGCCCGCCGGAGGTCGCAATTTCCCAGCCCCACTCTGACATGGGGGAAAAGGTGCTCCGAGGAGAGGGCCACGCAGACACACAAAGTCCTCTTTGAGACACTGTCCTTCCACGCAGGCCTCCTTTTCTGCCCGTTCCGAGCGCGTTCCCACGGTCTGAGGCCCGCCCAGAGGCCGGGATTTCCCGGTTCCACCCTGACAGAGGGGCAAAAGTTGCCCGGAAAACAGAGGGATACATGCACCTAGTCCTTTTGGAGACGCTGTCCCACCACGCGGGCGTCTGTTTCTGCCCGTTCTGAGCGCTTTCTGACGGTGGGAGTCCCACCCAGAGGCCGCGATTTCATGGCTCCACTCTGATAGAGGGCCGCGCGGACACACACAGTCCTCTTTGAGACGCTGTCCCTCTGCGCAGGCCTCCGTTTCTACACATACCGAGCGCGTTACGACAGTCGGAGGCCCGCACGAAGGCCGGGATTTCCCGGCCCCACCCTGACAGAGAGGCAAAAGTTGCCCGGAAAACGGGGCGAAGCGCACACACATAGTCCTCTTTGAGACGCTAACCTTCGTGCAGACCTCCGTTTCTGCCCGTTTCGAGTGCGTTCCAAAGGTCTGAGACCCGCCCGGAGGCCGCGACTTCCCGGCTCCACCCTGACAGAAGGGCAAAAGTTGCCCGGAAAACAGGGCGAAGCGCGCACACCTAGTCCTCTTTGAGACGGTCTCCCTCACGCACGTCTCCGTTTCCGCCCGTTCCGAGCTCGTTCCGACGGTCGGAGGACTGCCCGGAGGCCGGGATTTCCTGGTCCCACTCTGACAGAGGGGCAAAAGCTGCCCCCAAAAAGGGGGACGCGCGCGCAACTAGTCCTGTTGGAGACGCTGTCCTCCGCACAGGTCTCTGTTGCTACCCGTTCCGAGCACGTTCCGATGGTTGGATGCCCTCCCGGACGCCGCGATTTCCCTGCCCCAGCCTGACAGAGGGCCAAAAGTTGCCCCAAAAAGAGGGTGACGCGGAAACACGTAGTCCTCTTTGAGACGCTGACCCTCCGCACAGGCCTCCACTTCCGCCCGTTCCGAGCATGTTGCGACGGTCGGAGGCCCCCCCGGAGGCCGTGATTTCCCGGCCCCAGGCTGACAGATTGGCAAAAGTTTCCCAGAAAATAGGGCCACGCAGACACACCTATTCCTCTTGGAGACGCTATCGCTCCGTGCAGGCCTCCGTTTCCATCCATTCCGAGTGTGTTCCAACGGTTGGAGGCCCGCCCGGTGGCCGCGATTTCCCGGCCCCACCCTGACAGAGGGGCGACGCACGGGTATTCAGTCCTCTTTGAGACGCTATCCCTCCACGCAGGCCTCCGGTTCCAACTGTTCTGAGCGCGTTCCGATGGTCGGCGGCCCCCCCGGAGGCAACGAATTCCCGAGCCCACACTGAAAGTGTGGCAAAAGTTGCCCCAAAAAGAGGACGACGCAGAAAACCTAGTCTTTTTTGAGACGCTGTCCCTCATGCAGGCCTCCGTTTCCGCCCGTTACGAGCGCTTTCAGATGGTCGGAGGCCCACCCAGAGGCCAGGATTTCCCGGCTCCACCCTGACAGAGAGGCAAAAATTGCCCCGAAAACAGGGCGAAGCGCGATCACCAAGTCCTCTTTCAAATGCTGTCCCTTGCGCAGGCCTCCGTTACCGCCCGTTCTGAGCGCGTTCCAACAGTCGGAGGCCAACCCGGAGGCCGGGATTTCCCGCCCTACTCTGACAGAGGGGCAACAGTTGCCCCGAGATGAGGGCCACGCGGACACACCTAGTCCTCTTTCAGATGCTGTCCCTCCGTGCAGGCCTCAG
>NW_025336390.1:0-1716 GCF_004798865.1 Varanus komodoensis
TCTCCCACCTCCACCCACATTATTCATCATTATATTTCCCATTATCCTTTTACCCCTGTATTCTGTCAAATGAAATGTGATGATTTATGGCAAACTTGCAGCTGGGAAGGAAAGAATTGAACTTCCCCTTGTGATGCTTCCAATAAAAATCTCACAGAAAGACAAGGCATGATTTTTCTTTTAATTCAACATATTTTTGGCCCTAAATCCCTACCAAGCACAAACACTGAAACCTTGTCTTCCTGATCTACACAATTTCCTTTCCTTTCTGGCCAAATGTGAATGGCATCCAGTCAGAGGATTTGATCTGCACTTGATATGCAAAATCTTGGAAACACAAAGAAAAAAACCAGGAAAAATAATCTTCTGTTTTATTCTGGTCTTTTTCCACCCAAGGAAGCTGAAATTATTGACCAGTTTTGTATCTGTACATAAATAGATGTTCATTATTTATTTAAGCTATTTAAGAATATTTGTGCATATATCAGCTTAACTTCTCCCCCACCCTGGAATGCCTAAGGATGTGCTTTTTCTGGGAAGGATGACGTGATATTTCTTACATTCTCTCTCTAAGATTCCCACATACTTCATTCTTCTATTCCATATGAAAATACTCTCATACTTTCTTTTTCACTGATAGACACTGAGGACACAGTCCTATGACTAGTGGACATGTCTTGCCTATCACAGGGGAAATTGATGTCCTGACTGCAACTTCACAAATGTCCTGTAAGGTCTGAGCTTCAACTCCAAGTTTAGAGCATGCTCCATACATACATTTGGAGACTACTATAGCTGCATAGGCACATGAATGACCCCAGAGCTATGTTGGGATGGCAGGAAAGCGTCAGGAAAGGGAGGAAGGAAAGTGAGGAAGGAAGCCCTGGCATGCTAGTGGTGCTTCCGTCTATCTTTTTCATGAGCAGGAAAAAAGGACTTAGAAGGTCCAAAGGAGCCATCCTACTTGTTTTGCAGGATAGGAGAAGCAGGGAAGTCATCACTGCTTCTGCATTTCTCCACTGGTTGAGGGTTCCTTCATAGTTGAATTTCTTTGCTCTTTTGCCTCCTCAAATGAGATGATTCAACTGACTCATCAGTTGAAAGAAAGTGTGGATCCCCAACTAAGTAATCACTTTTCTGAGTATGTAGCTGAATAGCAATGAAATAAAATAAAATAAAAACCCATAATGCTCCCTACTGGCCCCCAAATTGCTCTGTACTCCAATTTCCCTCTAAATCCAATTATTTCTGTTTCCTCTAGATACTAGGATAATTCAGATGCTGCCACTGTTATTTACTGAAGGTCTTTTTCTTCATACATAAAATGGGGGATTAAATGTAGCATGCTCACAAAACTATCTTTGTTCATGCATCTATCTTGTTTGTTATAATCATTTGTAACATTTTTTCAAGTTATGTGCACATCAAATAATTGTATAATATTATATAAATTATTATTATATAATTATAATAATTGTTCCTACAACAGCAAGCCCTCTTCAACCCTGTAATGCCCTGATACTTTGGACTATGCTACCTAGTATTTGTGACATTGGGCCATTCTCCTTAAAAGTGATGAAGAATGAGGTCCAACAAATCTGGAGAGTACCATCCTAGCATGAAGGCTTTGAAGCAAGAAACTGTGCAATTGAACAATGTTTAGACAGAAAAATTACATAGAACTCCCAGCCTCATCTGGGAGTCATGCAATTTCTT
>NW_025336390.1:4095-6426 GCF_004798865.1 Varanus komodoensis
AGTTGTTTGAACAGGTGGCTTCTTCTCTCTGGGATCTCATGTCTGGACTTGGGAATCCCTGTAGGTTAGTATCCCTCAAGTACCTGCAGCAATTGGGAGAAAGATGGTGACCTGAGAAACCTACTGTGAGAGCTTTGTCCCACCTTTGAGTACTACCATCACTGTGTTTGGTGTCACTTCCATCACAGTGTTGAAGACAAATGTCCCTCTTTGTTCTTTGTCTGACCTCTGCCTGGGAGACAGGCAACAGCAGCAAATGACATAATAACCTTTGTATTGTAGAGAAAGAAAAGAGGGCGAGAGAGCAAGATTCAATGGCAATAGAGTGTGACTATCCAGTGGAAATCAGCTCTTTTCATTCTTCTAACATTCTCTATATAAGCATTTAATTGGATAGTGAGAGGAGATGTTATAAAAAGATGCATATCAAATAATTTTTCTTCACTTACTGTCCTCCCCCTGGTGCCAAAACATTTACATATTTTGACCTGATAGTTAAAGGTTTATATCTTATTTTGGTTAAGCTTATTATGTTGATTCAAATAAATTGATTTGTTAGTCTAATTGGGAAAAATTATTCTTTCAATGAATTTTTAAACAAGGCATCTATGAGAACTGAGAGTATTTTAAAATGGTACTGGTCACAAAATGGCATTGTCACAGAATAAATGAGAAAAAGCACCACCGTTGAGTTGCAAGCTTTTGGACTACTGGTACATTTATTCTCACATCTCCTTTTGTAGCAGTTGGAATTCCAAGAAACAGAACAGGATCAAAGATTGTGATAAGTGCAGGGTCCTTGGTGGGGAAAAACCAGAATTAACTATGACCTTTGAGGTAAATCATAGAGGAGGTTTAACACTCATTTATGATAACAATAAAACTCTCACTGGACTTTTGGTAAGGCTAGCCCCAAATTAAATAAAAAAATTCCTGACTCCTACTCTATTACATGGTCTGTGCAAGTGCATGTGCGTGTATGAAGTGAGGAAAAATTTTCCTTCCTCTGCTGCTGTGGGGATTCCTCATGGTTTCTGAAAAAAAAAGAAATAGGAGGAAAACCTCTCAAATTAAACAGCTTCTACATAGGCTTAGAGATATTTTTATGTGCTTGCTTCTGAATACATGATTATGTTTCTTTTTCCCAGATGTGGAAACGTGTGTCAACTGTCCAGATGGTCAGTATGCAAAGAAATTCTGGGATCACTGCAAACCTAAAATCCCCAACTTCTTAGCTTTTGAAGACAGTTTATCCATCATTTCAACTTCTTCTGCACTTTTATTGTCCCTGATTACAACTCTAATTCTTGGCACTTTTATAAGGCACCGAGAAACTGCCATTGTAAAGGCAAACAACCAAAGCCTCACGTACATGCTTCTCATCTCCCTCCTCTTATGCTTCCTCTGCTCCTTACTTTTCATTGGAAAGCCCAGTACAATCTCCTGCCTTCTACGACAAACCGCTTTTGGCATGGTGTTCTCTGTGTCACTCTCCACCATCTTGGCAAAAACAGTTTCTGTGGTGTTGGCCTTCATGGCTACCAAACCAGGATCCCAGATGAGGAAGTGGGTGGGAAAAAGGCTGGCCTATGCCATTGTCTTCTCCTGCTCTAATGTACAAGCAGGACTCTGTGGTCTGTGGCTGGCAATCTCTCCTCCATCCCCAGGCTTGGACATGCACTCCATGACAGAAGAAATTGTCCTGCTATGTAATGAGGGCTCTGACTTGATGTTCTATAGTGTCTTGGGCTACATGGGGCTCCTGGCTGCAGTCAGCTTCACTGTAGCTTTCCTAGCCAGGAAGCTGCCTGACAGCTTCAATGAGGCCAAGTTCATCACCTTCAGCATGCTGGTCTTCTGCAGTGTGTGGGTGTCCTTTGTCCCAACCTACCTCAGCAGCAAAGGAAAGTACATGGTGGCTGTTGAGATTTTTTCCATCTTGGCATCTAGTGCTGGCTTACTATGCTTCATATTTTTCCCCAAATGCTACATTATTGTGTTGAGACCTGAGCTGAACAACAGAGAGCAGCTAATGAGAAGAAAGATGTGAAGGGATGAATCATTTCAGTTTTGTTCTTTATATCAGGGCAAGAATATAGGAATGGGCTCATTGAATCTTGACTGAGGAGTCAATCTAGGTTCATGTCAATCACCAATCCCATCATTCTCACATATGAACATATATCAAGGCAATTGTTCAGTTAGGCCAGTCAGTGCCTACAAAATAATCTCTACTCTCTTTGGATGGTTTTTCCATACATACTCATAGATGAACTTACTTCTTAAACAATTACACCCATTTTCATGTTTGTGGAAGAAGCTCCAGTGAGA
>NW_025336390.1:10049-11443 GCF_004798865.1 Varanus komodoensis
AATTAATATTAATAGTATTAATAATGATGATGCTCTCTTTCGAGGAGGAGCAGCAGCTTTGTTTTCAGGTACACTGCCACTTATAGCATATGTTGTGGCATTGAAAAACCTTATTTACCCCAACATAAATGAAGAAATGGAATGTGTAGAGTACAGTTTTAGGTCAATCTCAACTGCAGTTCTACCTGGTCAATGTATACTTTGGACTTCTTGATCTTACCCAGGCGCTTTTCAATCTCCTTCTTTACTACTTCAGTTCTGAAGTAACTAAAGGTTCTCTTTGCAGGGGTAAATATGCTGGCTTGTTGCAGGGGGAAAAAGACATTTAACAACCACATTGCTAAGTATAACCACTTTTCTGGTATGTTTTCTTTTGCTCGTTCTCCACTTGGTGAGGCGCATGAAGTTATAACTTCTGTCTAGCAGATCATTTGACTTACATGAGCAACAGATTTCCATGTTGTTCCAACTGGAGTGGTAAAGTGAATTTTATTTGTGATTTGAAGCTCAGGAATTTCAAATTGGTATTCACCTTCATATATCTGGCATGCAAGACTTGGATTAGAGACATCTGGACTCATTTTGTTGCTAGATGTCAGACGCTTCGCAACCCCATGGAACACACTCCTACATGGAACATATTGCCACTCATTTAACAAAGAGACATTTAACTGTCATGCTGATTAAAATGTGAGTTTGGGACATGTCCCAGCAAGTTAGGGGTAGTTGAGGGCACCTGACGGCTAAGAGAACCCACAACAGCTACCTTGCAATGATGCAACAAAGTGTAAGTCTCGTTTAACACAGCATGGGGGGCTGTAATGTTAGGAGCAATGAGGTATTGCTCCAGATTCACCAAAAATGCCACTCAGGAATGCCTCAGGATGGCTACGGTGGATCTCTTGAGTCCCACCTTTTGCAAAAAGCAGGAGAACAGTATACTGAATAAAGAGATATACCAGAGGGAGATTGTGGTATTAGAAGCAAAGGCAGGTTTTGGAAGACTCAGGAAGTGGCAACTATTAAAAATACAGTATAAGGACCCTCTTAAATGCCGTGTTAACAACAGAAAAGCTTCCCTGCAAAATAAAATGAATCTATCCAGGGAAATCATGAAAATGTTTATATACATACCTTGTATATGATGATGAAGTGATTTTGTGCACTGATTAATACACTTGTAAAACTGCACATCCTTTCTTTTTCAGGGTGATAACAAAGTTCTACCAGCACATCCTGGCTTTGGTGTTTGCCATTGATGAGATCAATGAGAATTCCAACATCTCGCCCAATATCACTCTTGGTTTCCACATCTACGACAGCTACACTGAATCAAGCATGACTTATCACACCACTCTGGACCTTCTCTTCAATTCAGACCAGTTTGTCCCCAA
>NW_025336391.1:0-15049 GCF_004798865.1 Varanus komodoensis
CTCCCAAGGTAGATAAATCTTGAATTTTTCAATATTGCAATTTAGAAAAACGATTTTTGACATGTTATTCTCCCTGGAAATACGCAGGAACAGGGAAGAGGCAGCAGGCAGGAGCTATTGCACTTCCTGCTAAGGAGAGCAAAGTGCACAGAAAAAAGATGAAGCTTCCGCCCCTATACAGGTAGTCCCCAGGCTGTGGATGAGTTCTGCTCTTAATACTGTCTTTAGGTTGAATTTGTATGTACGTCAGATCTCATGAGTAAGCCAAATGCTTATCTTACTATATGTATATATTTTACCTTTCTATAAAACCCTTAAGAAACACTTCCATATTCACCAAAACATCTTAAGCACAATACAGCATTGTGATAATGGTAATAATACAGTTATAATAAAGTAACTACAGGTACTGAAGAGGGAGGGAGGGAGAGAGAAACTATATGTATGAGTGTAGGTATATAGCATTGTAAAAAACCAAAACAAATAGTTCTTAAAACAGTTTAGAATGCTCTCAAATCAGAGTCTTATAGAGTTAAGCTAACTCACTATCATTCTTGCATAGATTATAACAAGATCACGAATATGAAGCATTTTGAGCACTTTAAAATACTTTATGTTGTTCTTTTTGTTTGTTCATTTTATAGTTCTGAGTTGTTCTGCTAATTTACAGTAAACCATAAGAATAATAAAATGCCACAGTCAAACAAAACCAAAACAAAAACAAAAGACAAAACAGAGAGAATAATCAGAACATTCTTTCTTTTTATAGAATTGGGTCATATTTGCAGGCCTGTTGGCCACTTTGGAGGGGATCACGCCTGCCAAATTCTACTGACAGGTAAATCTCTCTTTGCTGTCAATTCAACATCATTTCACTATCTTTAGTATGGACATACTAATACTGATCTAGTTCTCTGTTAACATTTCCCCCCTTAACCAGGCCCTCAGCTGCTACAAGGCCATTTATGTTGAGAAAAAGGAAGTGGCTGTACAAACAACCTTTGAGACCTACTTCAAGAAAGGCACTCCAGTGGCAATCTGCCCACCACTCCAGCAGCAGGACCAGTCTCTGACTCTCCAGCACCAGGTCCATCTCCATCATCATTAGTTAATGTTAAGGCTTACCTCATAGCTTAGGAAGTTATGAATAAAAAGCTTTAAAACAACAACAGAGGAGCAAGGAAAAGTCATCTGGGCACCTCTGTTTCTGCCCTTCCCAGAAAGTGTTTTGCAGTGGTTCTGCTTCATTCTTGAGGCCCTGTACATGCCCCAAAGTACACTGGCTTGGATACGTTCATTGTGAGTATCTCTAGGGAACTAGGTGGCCACTGATGATGTGTTGCCAAACACATTGCGTAGTTCCCAAGAGATATTCTTGGCTTTTCTCTAGAGATATTGATATAGGGTTTATGGCAGTCTGCGTTTGTAAGTACATAATCTGTGGATTGCCTGTATTGCAACCCCCTGTCCCTGCCCTCACCCTCTTGTCCCTCCCTCCCACCATATCTCGTGTCAGGGTCGTAAAAACAATAGAGATATCAAGTCCAGTCATGATGCATTATTCCCAAATAAAGTTCAAGTTGAGTTGCTGACATGACCTGAGTTGGACTTGGGAGCGAGTTGCTTGACTCGAGCCTCTAACACTGGGGAAAATTATTTCTGTGCCCTCACTACATGCTTCAGGTTAGAGTGTTGCTTAAACATAGTCCACATTATCAAATGAGTTTAGGCATATATTAAAAGAAATATTTAGGAACCCATTTCTTCTATTCAGTGGTTCTGTGAGCCAAATATAAGCTGAGGTGATGGACAGTTTTATCATGTTGCCCTTGACTTGGAAGGGCACAAATTGAGACTTACCGACATCTTCTTGTGTGGAGTAGATTTTACATTTTGCATTATTCATTTGAACAAGTTTCTCTCTTATCTATTTTGGCCAGAATAAACAAACATCGTTTGCCAGCTGGGGCTGTGATTCAGATGAAACCAACTCTTCTTTTTTCATATCTGTAAGGACAAACACATCTTTCTGTGGCCATTCTTAAATCCACTTTGTGTGTATGTCATGGATTGGCAGGTGCCTTTTGCTCCATCTGCCACTTGTTGATAGAATTCGATTTTGCATGTGTGCACATTTGCCATGCTTATCAAAATGTGCAAATTTACCTGACAAATACAAGATACCTCTAAAATGTATTTTGATGCTTCCGTTTATTGTGGGGTTGTGGGGGGGGGAGATGTGTAATTTTCATTGGTATTTTTATCATTTATATTTTTCTAGAACTAAATGTACATCAAATTATGGGCAGTAGGAAAAAAATCCATGAGTTTTTGGATCTTTGGAGCTTTGCAACTTTGGAAAAGCTATTCTATTGTGGATCTGTAGTTCAGACTCATAGAAGTCCTAGCTCTTTTAATTATGTAGAAGATTTCTCCAGTATTCCTGCTTTCTTCAGAGTCTTATTGTTACATTTAGCTTTCTCCCCAGTTGAATAAAGTGGGATTGGATGAGCATAATGTACAATTATTTCATATATTTCTTTCCATGTTTTCTCCAAGGATCGAACATTGGCATACCTGGCTCAACAATACTACAGGCAAGAAAAATCTTGGAATTCTTGTAAATCAAAAGCTGAATATCAGTCAACAGTGTGATGTGGCTGCAAAAAAGGCAAATGCTATTTTGGGCATCATTAATAGAAGTATCTCTTCCAGATCACATGAAGTACTAGTTCCCTTCTACTCAACACTAGTTAGGCTTCATCCTGAGAACTTCATCCATCATCTTCATCTTCATCCTGAGAACTTCATCCAGAACTCTACTATTCTATGATTCTATGATTTAACATAAGATCCTCAAGACTCTCCAGGTAAAAACATTAAAGGGATCTGTGGATTGATCAAAATAGCAGTTATTATTTGTCTAGGCTATTATTTGTCTAGAATGGATAGAAAATCCTGCTTCCGGTCCTTTTAAGTTTCACAGATGCTTATTAATAAGTTTGTACTATACCTTTTCTGCATGAATCCACAATTTACAGTGCATGAAAATCCACATTAACATTTGAACTCTTATTTACAAAAACATATTTGTGTATGCATTTTGCTCTAAAGTACATTTAGGCTTTTCATATTTAGGCCTTTCATTTTTAAAGCCATTCAAGAAATTAGAATTTTGCTTACATGTGTAGTCCAGATGCCATTTTTGAGTATCCCTGGCTGCCGTCCCCCCTCCAAAAAAAATAAAAAAAAATGTTTTGTATTAGGGCAAGAGAAGAGTCATCTTCTGCTTCTTCAGATGCAGGACACCATGGGCCACCAGGAGATTTTTCTTGCTTGGGTAGGAATGATAAGCTTAACTCTGTGAAGGACTGCTGCTCCACCACTGGAAGAAAATGCTTCTTTTCTGAGATAACAATGTCCATCTAGCTGCAGGGGAGGTAGGGCAGTCAAAAAATACAATTTCTTCCTCCATTTTTTAGCTTCCCCATGAAATACTCAGAGGGTAAAAAGGGACTATCACCAGAAATGTTGAGGAGAAGCAATTTGAAGGATGAAAGTGACCAAGGACACTTGGTCACTTCTGTTCAGCCTAGATGAGGGAAGACTTAAGGCCTTTGGATGAGGGCAGTGAGGGGCAGCAAAGACCATGAAAGCTTCCCATCACTTACTGTTAGTGAAGACTTGGCTGCTCTTAATCTTCACTCGGGAAGTGTCAGGCATTGTCAAATATGCAGCCTTCAGGCAAGATGGCATGGAAGGAAAGAGGAATTCTGACTAATATCTGCTCTCACAGCAACAGCAGGAGAGTAGGACAAACCCCAAGAGCAGATGAGCAGATGAGCCTGTGGCAGAACCCTCTGTGGCTGGGCCAAGACTGCCACACTAGGACAAAAGCAAATGTGAACAACTGAGGGAAACAACTTCCAGATGAGAAAGGACTCCAAAATCAACATGTCCTTAGCAACATATGTACCTGCGCATGAGGCCTACTGACCTCAGCGGTGAGAACCACTACCTGCCTTTCATGCTCTGGGATAGGCTTAGGTAGGAGAAATCTGGGAAACAAGAGCAGCAGAACCGCAGGAAGATAGACGCAGAAGAGACACCATCTTTGGTGCAATCCTTTTGTTAGCTGTGTAGCTGTCCAGCTTGCTGAACAAATGTCCAGTTGTTCCCTGCAAATTACACACCTTCTCTTATGTTAACCACCATGGGATGAAGTATCGAAAACCTCCGAGTGCCATGTCTCCCACTGGAAATAGTAAGATATACATACCTCTTTGTCTGCAGAAATCTTTCTTGGCTCAGTGTCTTCTCTCTCTTAAAGCATTTGGTGGAAGTGCAGATAAACGGGGACTCTTTACAGTTGAAATGCTTCACAAACTGAATGTTGCCTCTGGCAGATAACCTCTTATTGCTTGGTGTTTGCAGATTTTATGCGCAGAGGAAAGGGAAGGCGAGCAGAAAATACTGCACTATTAAACAGAGCTAACACAATAGTTCAGTAATATTGCATTCCTCACTTTAGCTATTACATCCATATCTGTATTTATATCTAAAAAAACAACAATTTATTTTAAACTGTCTATCAATCTCATGGATACCAGAGCAGATTTTTTTCTAATATTGCACTTTTCACTATATTTACCCAAATGTTTCACTAATATTTTTGTGAATACCAGAGTCATTATTTTGCAGGAAAACACCTTTCTTTTTAAAAAGGTGATGCCTGATAATTTAGGTGCCTGATGTTCAGTCTATATACACATAACACATGCAGTACTGCACTTCTTATCTAGCAAAGGCCACAAAAAACTATTACCACAAAGCTTCACATGCATGCTCTTTGATGTTGCTGAAAACCACATCCTTGTGTCAACTTCCCTTCCCTTCCCTTCCCTTCCCTTCCCTTCCCTTCCCTTCCCTTCCCTTCCTTTTCCTTTTCCTTTTCCTTTTTGGCCATAATGCCCTTGAAGGAGGAGCAGGACCTGTGACTGTAGGGCCAAGTCTTTAGGATCTCTGAAAGCCATGCCCTTTCTCTGGCTGCCTCTCCTTCCTCCCAGACATTACTCTTCCGTGGATTTCTGGCTCTTGTACTTTTTTTCTCCCATTGTGAAAGGGTTCAATGCCTGTCCTAAGGCTGTGCTGCCAAGCAGGAAGAGCTGTAAGCTACAATGGCAGTTTAGGCCTGCCCCTTTTGCCATCACTGCCACCCACCACTAGAATGTGTGCCTCCCTACAAGGAGCTTCCCCAAAATGGAAGGTCGCCCTCGAGCTGAGGGAGGTCGTCCCTTCCAAGAACACCCACAGCATGACAGCATGATGGGCTTCCCTGCGTGCAGGCTCCACAAACGGCTGTCATGTATCAGGCCATGAGGTGAGTACTCCAATCTATCTGAGGCGGAGCGACTCACACACGCTGTCCAAAACAGCATCCCTGGGGTATGTGTGGCATCTTCTTCCAGCCATGGCACTGTTTCTAGGCAGATATCAACTTGCAACAGGTAAAATGTTAATGGGGCTTTTTCTGCTGAACTAACCCTACAACCAGTGTGTGCCTCGACAGGAAACTTCAAGAAACAGTCTGAGGGTGTTGACTTGCATGAGAAGCTTCATAGATCAGCTGACTTCAACACAAGCCCATATCAGACTCACCCTCCTTCATCCTAACCCAAAAAAACACCCCAAATGAACAAACCACCAAAAGGCCTGTAAGTGAAGTCCAGAGATATACACTACACTGGATCTTGTCAACACTGAAAGTTGGAGCCTTTAGGACTGCAATCCAAAGCACATTTATTTTGAAGTAAATTCCACCGATCTCAGTGGGTTTTATTTCAGAGTGGAGATATCCAGGATCTTACTGTAAAACAGCCACTGCCTTGGTCATTGCCTTGGGTTCATTTCTGGAATTGGAGGGGCTATAAATTATGCAGATGCATGAGAAGAGCACCTTGGACAGCGATTTCCCTGTCCCAGCTTGGTGTACACTGATGAGATCTCTGCCTCTAAATGCATTTCTCCCGAGGTGAGGCACATGGAGACACATATTTCAGCAAGGAGGCAGCCCCAGCTCTGAGACTTTGGGGATCATCTGTTTCCCACCCTCAGTCTCCCAAGCCTCCATCTTCATTTGACTTTCCTTTCTTAATCTACACTACGCTGTGTCTAATTACAGACTCTGTGAGGGTCTGTTCACCTCTCTCCTTGCACCATGCTGCGCTCTCCGTCTGCAACACAGATATTTCCACACACACACACACACGTTGTTTACATTCACTGATTATGTAGCCACGCAGTTGCCATTGATCTGGAGTCCATCAATATCACGGCAACTGGCAGGGACCTACCGAGTGCTAAACCATTGATTCACCGGCTGCGGGTATTCACACAGCTGGTTTCCTTTTAGCCTGCTATTTCCACTGAAGCAAGACTGAGAGAAAATGGAAACTGTTTCTTTGGCTTTTGGTGCAGGTATTTGTTTAAATAATAGCAATAAAATATTCTGACTTCCTTCGGAGAAGAGCAGTCATTAGGAGAAGAAGTCATTGGGATTCGTTGTTAACAGTCTGAACATATGGTCAAAGGCCAGTAATTTAGTTAAAAAATTGTTTTCTGGTTTGTTCTGAGACATCCATTTTCTTCCTTCTTTCCCCATAGTTGCTTTACCTGCCATAGTATTGAAAGGATTTGGATTCTTACACCATGTTCTTTGCATGAATTTGCACACCTATAGAAAATCTACATCAAGAGAATGTTATTTAGGTTACAAAGTCAAGAACCTGAGAGCTAAGCTATAGTACTTCTATGTAGTAAGACAACAGTGTGTCACTCTTGGATTAGTTGGACATTCATAAAAGAACTAACACCAATCAGCTCATGTTTAATACATAAATAAATTTAATGCAAAATGTTCGTGGATAGACAGCTTTTGCTCTTTAGCATCACAAGTCCAGATAATGGTCAATATAAACTTGATTCGATCATTTCCCAACTGTTGGAACCTCTTGAAGTGATCTTATCTCAGAATACACACACAGAGACTTTCAAATTGCAGAACAGACACATACAAAACCTTGGAAAGCCCATCGGACAGCTAGTTTGCTACTCAGGAAACCCTGATGCAGGAAGAGATGATCTATGGATGATTTAGTACATTATTTCGCATGCATTTGTGGTACCTCACAGGTGAGAGGTGACTTCTTTTGACTGTGCTTTTGCTTTCAAGACAGGGCTAACCACGCTGGGACACCTGGTCAACTGTGTGGTTTGCACCACTTTGTACTGGCATTACCTTGGAGACCATGTGGTTCCTCCTTTATCTGAGGCAGCATGTCTGGACGTACCACTTGCTGAGGAGCTTGGACAGGTGGAGGTCTTGCACCCATCCTGCTGGTGGGATCCTGTGGGCAACTGGTTTGCCACTGTATGTGCAGTGTACTGGACTAGATGGACCTTTGGTCTGATCCAGCATGGCCTGTCTTATGCTCTTATCTTGAACTCAGTTCTGATTTGGAAGTGCAATGGAAAGCGATGAGTCCGTTGCAAGACAAGAGGCTCCATCCTGTCTATGCCTTATAAATCTGAGATCTCTGTCTTAAGTTATGCTAAACTGAGTATGCTAAGGAATCAATACGAGTTTTCTCTGGATCTTCTACTAACAGCAAGCCTTGAATATTCCAGATACTGGAAGATAAATGTAAAAGATAAAAAAGAAATGAGGAGGCAGGGGCAGATTGCCTGAATGAAGTTTTAGAAACAGCCCATAGATAGAAACTAAGCCCATGGATGTATAGGTTCAGCCATTTCGAAGGAACAATTGGATCATTGTTCTTTTAAGATATCTAAACCAGAAGA
The DNA here is from genome assembly GCF_004798865.1 of Varanus komodoensis. Taxonomy (NCBI): domain Eukaryota; kingdom Metazoa; phylum Chordata; class Lepidosauria; order Squamata; family Varanidae; genus Varanus; species Varanus komodoensis. Next base: position 7,861 of record NW_025336391.1, read on the forward strand.
ATCAAAGTGTAATCTATCATATGGACTTTGGACATTATCTTTGGTTGCTCAGACATGCAGGGAACCTACTCCTTGCACAAGAAGATGCTAGGAACTGGAAATGAGCTCAGTGGGAAGTGGAATTTGCAAAAAGGAGTTCCAGTGATTTGGCATTTGGGCTCACTTTCAGGGTTGTTCTTGGACACTTCCTGTTGTGCTGCTGGTGGGTCCTCTTGGCATGGCATGTTTGGTCCAGGAGCAGTGCATTCACTGGATATTGCCCATAGATTTGATGTGACCACTGATGCTGCTTTAACTGACTGCTTGAGATGGATGAAAGATGCAACGTTGCTTTTATAAAAGTTAGCTGTGTCTCACTGAGGCAGTGTGGTGTGATGGGAACTGCATGTTCACACACATGGCATCTGCAGGATCATGTCAAGAAATGACGTGAATTATGGGGTGGTTTGGACAAGACTTAAAACTGTACTATAGTCTACATGCAAGGCACGGGACAGACTGGGCCTGCCTGTCCGCTCAACCAGTAGCCAAGCTTGTCCGTCGCAAAAGAAGATATAGTAGCAGTATTTGTTTTGTGTGTTTTGCAATCACTGGATTCATCCACCGTGAAACTGCAAAATGTGCAGGAAAGTAAAGGGTTGATATTGCAACTTACATATGAATTAAAGATTAAATATCAATGTCTCTTTCAGGATGACCGCATGTCAGATTTGATGAGACCATGGTGGATAACATCATGGTGGCAAAACAAAATGGTGTGCTTCAAATATAAGGGACTTGATGTGAATTGTGGCTAATTCTAGGAGCAAGAGATGACTAGGCAGCTGTTTTGCAATGCATGAATCACTGTCCCAAGTTCAGGTTACCTATGAATGAGTGAGCACCATCTTTTTCTTGTGCTTGTGGTGCATTATGGGTGGGAGAGGTGACCTCCTTTGCCTGTTCTTTTAACTTCAAGATGGATGGCTCACCACTAGGTTCCTACTTTACCTCTCTGACTAATCTGAACAACTGAGCATGATCATTTGTATCAGCAGACCCATAATTACTCTATTGTGCTCCTAATTTATTACAGTTAATTCAGCAATGGCCAACCCTCTGTGCTGTTATTCAGCCATGGGCAACTTTAGTCCCTCCAGTTGTTTCAGCTACAACTCCTAACATAGTCAGTGGTGAAGGATGGTGGAGGTTGTAGGTCAAAACATTTGGAGGGCCAAAGAAGCATCTTCTAAGTTTGCATCTCTCTCCTCTTTTCCCTTGCTTTGTATTTAACTCTGTGCAATTAACTGTGTCTTTTAATTGCTCTGACCAAAACAGAAAGTGGGTTCTTCAATAGGGTCAAACTATTATCAGGGCTAATAGAATAATTGCCTCATTTGTTTTATTCTTGAGAAGCTGCTAGGACAGCTCAATAACACAGTCAGTTTTGCAACAACCTCACATTGCCAATTCATATTTACTAGATCATCCATTACAACCTCCACAACTTCCCTCAGGTATCTTGCCTAGTGACTGTTTCTCCATTCTCCATTTGATTGGTTGATTATACTCCCAATGTAGGTTTGACTGAAGTGAACTTTTCACTCCCATGACACTTAACTCTGTCATCCAACAGCCTGGCTTTCTCCAGGTGTATTTAACTATATGCATCCTTCACAGTCTAACTTCCTTGAATGTTGCAATGCAGTTTTTGGCTTAAAATGAACCAAACGATGTATAGAAGTGCACATTTTAACATAAAATACCGACAAGAAGGTATATAAAACTCTGTAGGTTTTGTCCAGATTATTTTTAAAAAGACTTAATGCAGAAGCAGGATGAAAATAAGGAGGTGCTAAACAGCAAAACTCAAACTTGCTGAAGTTCTCTGAATTCTGTCTTGAAGCTTGTTCCAACCTGGGTCAGTATGAGATTGAAAGATTTCACAATTTCTTTTTGCATGAAAATTCCCCTATATTTTAGAGCATATTTTCCAAATATGCATATTAATTTTGTGCATTTCTGAAATATACACATTCTTCTCCCACAGATTAATGTATGTATGTATGCATGCATGCATTTTTCATAAGCAAGCACCCATTTTTTCCTGAATATCTAAAAATTTGTCATGATGTCAAATGGAGATATGCAAATCACATTGTAAGCTCAGAAATGGGTCGACTTCAAAGAGCAGATTTTGTCCAAGTTTGTATTTACTCTGGAAACTGCAAAATGGGTAGAATCCTCAACTCTCCTTCCACCCGAACAAGTGAACCAAAACAGATTTATCATTCACCTCTAGATGAAATGGAGGTATTAATGAACGCATGCAAAACTGATGGAGACTGAAAATAGTCTGATGCATAGGCCAAACTCCCTTCTGCACAGAAAACTAGACATTAGAGAGGGGTTCTACCTAACATGCTGCTTTTCTATGTGAAGCAATTAAAAGAAATAGCTTGTTCCAATACCAAGGGCTTTAGATCTAATTTGGCCTTTTATGCACTCAGGGGGAATTAGACTAGAGATCTGCAGGTTTTTGAAATTGCCTATATCTATGAACTTGTTCACTGTAGTCTCCTTAGCAGCCTGTAAGTCTGTAAAGGTTCAGTGTTCAGTTTCCATTAAATGTGTAACCATTTCACTGTTTGCATATAAATATGCATAGTTGTTATAAAAGGTAAAGGTAAATGTTTCCCCTTGACATTAAAGTCCAGTCATGCCTGACTCTAGGGGGCGGTGCTCATCTCCGTTTCCTGGCCGAGGGAGCCAGCGTTTGTCCCCAGACAGTCTCCGTGGTCACGTGGCCGGCATGACTAAACACCAAAGTGCACGGAATGCTGTTACCTTCCCACCAGTGTTACCTTTCTATCTCCTTGCAATTGCACGCTTTCAAACTGCAAGATTGGCAGGAGCTGGGATGGAGCAACAGGAACTCACCTGGTTGTGCAGATTCGAACTGGCAACCTTTCGATCTACCAGCCCAGCAGCCCAGCGGTTTAAACCACTGCGCCACCTGCAGTCCCATATACTTACATTTCCATAATCTTGTTTGTTTAAGGTTGAGGGTTTCAATTTGGAAACGCAAGTTAAGAAAATCTCCAATATTTATTATCAAATTTGTATAAAAACTGCCTGTTCACATCATGCCCCCTGCCTATGTATTATCGTTGTTTGTTATTCCTTGTAATTGTCTATTTTTAGCTGTTTAAAACTTTTAATATTTTTTCTGAATTTATGATAATTGTATTGTACTTTTATCTTCTGTTTTTATGGACTGTGTAGAACACCCAGTCAGCTTTGGCTGTGGGGCAGTACAGAAATCAAATAAATAAATACATATCCTAATAGAAGATTCATAAGGCTCTCCCCATAGCTATATAGGGAGGCTGTACATCCGGCCCCTGATTTGACCCTCACTTGGTACAAAACCACAAGTTACATAATAAATTCATACATTCATACAGAGCTCTGGACTGGTAGGTCATTAGTAACGGTATTGGTTTAACACCAAATCCCGATATGAAGTTCCCACCCAATGGCTTCTTACATCATTGAAAGGCACAGGAGCTATGTGAAAGCATGCCTTCATAAACTATACACCAGCTCTTTCTGCTCTTTGGAAAGTTTAAAAATGTATTTTCGGATATCAATTTATACTCCTCTAGGATGACTTTGGCAAATTTCTGTTATTAAATATGATTGGATCCACAAAGTTGTTCCAAGATTTGCCTCTCCTTCTGTAGTCTGACCTCTCTATTTTCCGCATGCCCTGAAACACTGAACAGTCATTCCCTTTTCCCTTTCTTTGTTTTATTTGTATCCAAGTGCCTAATTTAATGCCTCCCTGGCTGAAGCTTTCTCAAGCACTCTCTTCCCTTCCTCTGCTGCTCCACCCCAGCCTTCCTACCAAGCTTCTTGCCTTTCATCTTTTTCATCCACTGATAATAGCTTCTCACTTTGTGTCCTTTCTTTGCTTCTGCTTCTTTCAAATTCTTAGCATCTTTTTATCCTAATCATCTGTTATTTTCACTATTATTTCTATTGCTTTAAATGTTCCCCCTTCATTATTATTTAGCCACTTGTTCTGATTTTTCATTGCATTACCACATCTTGGATAGATATATCTTGTGTTCTGATTCCCTACCGAACTTTCAAACATATTTGACCCAGTCAAGTCATTTATATGTATTATTTATTATTACATTTATATCCCACCTTTCCTCCGAGGAGTTAAAGGTAGTATACATAGTTCCTCACAACCCATTTTATGTGAGGGTTGTGAGGCTGAATGTCCAATTCTGGGACAAAGACAAAGAAGCAAGACCCTTGATCAGGGAGGGCCCTCTAAGTCGCTCATCCACAGTGAGCCCCTGAACTGCAAACTGGGCATCAGGTCCCCGGTCACTTTCTTTGAACGATAATGTATTTCTATTAATATTACTGCTATTATTTCTAAATGTGCATCTTATACCTATAAACCTGCATATAAACATTTTATTGAAATGGTTTCCTTATTCTGTTCTCTCTGTGGCAATTCACAAGCACCCAGCCTCATGACCTTCCAGAGGTTAATCAACTACTGTTCTCCTATTGGCTAGACTGGCAAGGGATGATGGGAAATGGAGTCCAACCAGATCTTTACAGCCACAGATTCCCCAGCTATGACTCGGCTATGGCTACACAATAGTAAGCACAGCTGACTTCGGCAGGAGCACTTCCTAGCAAATGTATTTAGGACTGTGCCTGCAGGCAGAAAATATTACATGGCAGTAATCACAAAAGTGTTCTCAATATTTCACAGGAAACCAAATCCAGGTATAAAGTTGTTGAAATTCGCTCTAGCTTCCAGAGTTGAAAATGGGTCTTCTTGCAGGAGTACGTTTCCTTGGCACATCGCCTTTTGTGAAGGCTCAGATTTTTTAAAACAGAAAAATCTTGATCTGTTGCGTTTACAGAATGAGGAATCTGCTCAGTATGGTTTCCAAGATCATTCGCATCCAGACCCCAATTATTAATGCACACCAGAGAGCTGCTGAGAAGATTCTCGCTGTAGCTGCTGCCAGCAATCAGTCCCCAGCAGACAGTAATAAAGACAGATTACTCTGGACTTCATGACTGCATGGGGCAGCTTCTTCTAGTTTCCATAATGGATGGCTGCACTGCTTACAAATGAATATTCACTGTGCAACAGCATCCTTTTTGCTGGGTGCAAATAACATGCTGTGAAGTCTTAAAAATCAGGTATCTTGCAAACAGATTAGCCTTTCCTGATGAATTCTGTGGGCTTGCAAAAGAACTGGAAAATGTCAAGAGGAACACTTTCGTATTGTACATTAAGGTTACCTTGCTTCTCATATTTATTTATTGGCATCGCTATTTTATCTGTTTTAGTGTGATTGTGAAAACCCTGGTTCTCCCAGTGAAAAATACATGATAGGAGTTGCTTGGTCAGCTCAAGCTATTCCAATTATTATAAAATCATCGAAGAGAAGAAGAGGATTGGAGGTGCTTCCCATTTCATCAGTTTGGCCTGTAAGTGAATTGGGGTATGTATAATGGTTGCATGCCTCAGACCTGTAAGAAAAACAGGTTCAGTCAACCACCTATTCAGCATCTCTTCCCTTTAATTTTCCATGTGTTTCATAATCTTAATTTTGTTTCCCCTTACAATGGGATTGGGAGATAGGTCATGAAGGCTGCAGTGTTATGCACGATACTTCAGAGGAAGTCCTGTTGAATGTTTGGGGATTTACTTCTGACTAGATATGTACAGAATTGCACTAACATCTTCCCATTTATGGATGGATGGATGGATGGATGGATGGATGGATAGGTTTCTCCCTGGAAACAAGTATGATTTCCCCCAAGGAATAAAAGTGACTCCACTTCAGAGACTTGAATTCCTCTCCCAAATCCAAACCACCATCCCACAGACTGAGCTGCCTTCTTAAATTTTAGGCCAATCTATACATTCAGAAGAATTTTTTTGGAACAGCCCTTCTAGATGGTACAATGTGCCAATGCAGACAGGGCATTCCATGATACCAAAACTCAATATTTGTTCGTCATGATGGTTTTAAAACGATGTGCATGGTGGAATTGTGCAAGAAGGAGCAGGGTTGGGTAGAATCTTTTCACCAAGCGAAGGAAAGTCATTTGTGACCTTGTGGAGCATTTAGAGATGCATAGGTCCACTTGCCCTTCAAGGCGATGCCAGCGGGAGAGATGTTGGTACCCACAGGGGAGGTGGACAATCCCTTGACCATGCTGCAGATTGGCAAAACTGCAGAGGCAGTCCTGTGAACATGGACAGTCCTCTATCAGCATTGACTAGGATAATCGTATGAAACTGGACTTTGACCTGCTCTCTGTGAAATCGATAAGCTTCCTTCAAGAACGTTTACTGTGCTTAGATGCATTGTGGACCATCACTGCAACTTCTGTTTTCCTTCACTGAAGGTGAAGACATAAAGTTGACCTGTCAGACTAGCACAGGGTACTAGCAATGTAAGAGGTGTTACGTTGCTAGTGTTACACCTATGGTAAAGCAGAAAGCAGCATGGGATACTTCCCAGAGTTCTCAAGTGATGTACAACACACCCACATTTTGGTTCATTTTCAAGAACTGCCTGAGCTTTTCAAGCACTGCATAATATTGTGCATTTATTATTAATGCCACAGTCTCTCCCATGGTTTCAGTGGGGCAGATTTTACGAGACTGTGGCTGATAATGTTGCAGCCAGAAAGCAGAAAAATGTACTTTCAGAATTGCCATACTTGACCTGAATTCCAGCTATGGCTAATTCCAGGAGCTGCTCAAAACTTCATTACTTTATGTCTCTGACAAATCTGAACAATCGATGGTTATTGCCTGTATCAGCACATCAATAATTATCCTGCTTTCCTTATCATTTATCATGTTCTGTTCAGTAGTGTTCCATCTTCCTTGTTCTAAATCAGATGTGCTAAACAGGTGGCCATCCAGTTGTTTTTGTCTACAATGCCCAGTAGGTTCACCAGCAGTCTGACACTTCACCCAGGACTACCTGCATTTTATTAAGCATGTACAGATCACATGCATGTTTTCAGTGGATAGAGAAATGGAGGAAGATGACTTGTCTTCTCTAAAGCCCTAGTTTGTGTTGCCAAGCTTCCCTTCCCTTCCCTTCCCTTCCCTTCCCTTCCCTTCCCTTCCCTTCCCTTCCCT
>NW_025336392.1:0-15034 GCF_004798865.1 Varanus komodoensis
ACAGAGAGATAAAGACACAAAAGGTGGCTGACGTGGCCGGCTCAGTCAAATTTGTCCAAGAGAAGATTTTTTGGTTGAGCCGCGCGGAAAAAGGGAGGATGCCGCCCAGTCGGTGGAGGAAATTATGGCCGTGGTTGAGTGGGGCGCATGCCCTGATAACGCAATGTCCGTAAATCACTCATACATGTTGCTCAGACACATGGCATGAACCTATCAGGAGAAGTCTAAACAAAGTCCTTTTTGTAGATTTGATTTGTAAAGCCTGGGAATCTTGTAATGTGTGTACATTTGGCATTTTGAAACCATGTAAATAACGGATGGGGTATTTTCTATTTTTGTAATGTTGCAATTTTTGGGCCTTTTGTACCTTTGTAGTATGTTTTTATATAAATAATAAAAAAAAATTTCAACCTAAAAGTTTCCCCAAAAAGAGGGTGACGCGGACACACCTAGTCCCCTTTGAGACGTTGTCCCTCTGCGCAGGCCTCTGTTTCTGCCCGTTCCGAGTACGTTCCGTTGGTCGGAGGACCGCCCGGAGGACGCTATTTCCCGGCCCCACCCTGACAGAGGCCCAAAAGTTTCCCCAAAAAGAGGGTGACGCGGACACACCTAGTCCTCTTTGAGACGCTGTTCCTCCGCGCAGGCCTCCGCTTCCGCCCATTCTGAGCGTGTTCCGACGGTCGGAGGACCGCCAGGAGGTGGCGAATTCCCGGCCCCACCCTGACAGAGGCCCAAAAGTTTCCCCAAAGAGAGGGTGACGCGGACACACCTAGTCCTCTTTGAGACGCTGTCCCTCCGCGCGGGCGTCCATTTCCGCCCATTCTGAGCACGTTCCAACGGTCGGCGGCCCGCCCGGTGGCCGCGATTTCCCTGCCCCAGTCAGACAGAGGGGCAAATGTTGCCCCGAAAAGGGGCCATGCACGCGCTCTTATTCCTGTTTGAGACGCTGTTGCTCCACGCAGGCCTCCGTTTCTGCCTGTTCTGAGTGCGTTCCGACGGTCGGAGGCCGTCCCGGAGGCTGGGATTTCCCGGCCCCACTCTGACAGAGGGGCAAAAGTTGCTCCGACAAGAGGGTCACGCGGACACACATAGTCCTCTTTGAGACGCTGTCCCTCCGTGCAGGCTTCTGTTTCTGCTCATGCCAAGCGGGTAACGATGGTCCGAGGCCCGCCCGAAGGCCAGGATTTCCCAACCCGATCCTGAAAGAGAGGCAAAAGATGCCCGGAAAACAGGGCGAAGCGCGCGCACCGAGTCCTATTTGAGAAGCTGTCCTTCACGCAGGCCTCCGTTTCTTCCCGTTCTGAGCGCGTTCCGACGGTTGGAGGACCTCCCGGAGGCCATGATTTCCCTGCCCCACCATGACAGAGGGCCAAAAGTCGTCCCGAAGAGAGGGTGACGTGGACACACCTAGTCACCATTGAGACACTGTCCCTCGCACAGGCCTCCGTTTCAACCCGTTCCGAGCACGTTCCCACGGTCGGAGGCCCGCCCGGAGGCCGCCATTTCCCGGCCCCACCCTGACAGAGGCCCAAAAGTTTCCCCAAATAGAGGGTGACGCGGACATACCTAGTCCCCTTTGAGACGCTGTCCCTCCGCGCAGGCCTATGTTTCTGCCCATTCCGAGCATTTTCCGATGGTCGGCGACCGCCCGGAGGCCGTGATTTCCCGGCCCCACCCTGACAGGGGGACAAAAGTTGCCCAGGAAAGGGGCCATGCGCGCGCACTTACTTCTCTTTGAGATGCTGTCCCTCCACGCAGGCCTCCGTTTCTGCCTGTTCTGAGTGCGTTCCGACGGTCGGAGGCCCTCCCGGAGGCCGCGATTTCCCGGCCCCACCCTGACAAAGGGGCAAAAGTTGTCCAGAAAAGGGGCCATGCGTGCGCACTTACTTCTGTTTGAGACGCTGTCCCTCCACGCAGGCTTCCGTTTCTGCCAATACCAAGCGCGTTACGACGGTCGGAGGCAAGTCCGAAGGCCAGTATTTCCTGGCCCCACCCTGACAGGGAGGCAAAAGTTGCCCAGAAAGCAGGGCGAAGCACGCGCACCTAGTCCTCTTTGAGAAGCCGTCCTTCGCGCAGGCCTCCGTTTCCGCCCGTTCCGAATGCGTTCCCACAGTCTGAGGCCTGCCCGGAGGCCGGGATTTCCCGGCTCCACCCTGACAGAGGGCAAAAGTTGCCCCGAAAACAGGGCCACACGGACACACCTAGTTCCCTTGGAGATGCAGTCTCTCTGCGGGGACCTCCGTTTCCACCCGTTCCGAGTGCGTTCTGACGGTCGGATCCCTGCCCAGAGGCCGCGATTTTCCGGCTCCACCCTTCCAGAGGGGCAAAAGTTGCTCCGTGAAGAGGGCCACGCGGACACACACAGTCCTCTTTGAGACGCTGTCCCTCCACGCAGGCCTCCGTTTCCGCCCATTCTGAGAGCATTCTGACGTTCGGAGGCCCGCACGGAGGCCCTGATTTCCCGGCCCCAGTCGGACAGAGGGGCAAAGGTTGTCCCGAAAAGAGGGCGACGTGCGCGCACCTTGTCCTCTTTGAGAAACTGTCCCTCACTCAGGCCTCCATTTCCGCCAGTTCCGAGCGCGTTCCGACGATCAGAGGCCCGCCCGGGGGCAGCAATTTCCCGGCCCCACTCTGACAGAGGGGCAAAAGTTGCCCCGAAAAGGGGGCACGAGGACACACCTAGTCTTCTTTGAGATGGTGTCCCTCCGCGCAGGACTCCGTTTCCACCATTTCCGAGCCTGTTCCACGTTCGGATGCAGACCTGGAGGCTGCGATTTCCCGTCCCCACCCTGACAGAGGGGCAAAAGTTGCCCAGAAAACAGGGTGACGCGGACACACATAGTCCTCTTTCAGACGCTGTCCCTCCGCGCAGGCCCCCATTTCCACCAGTTCCGAGCGCGTTCCGACGATCGGAGGCCCGTCCGGAGTCCACGATTTCCCGGCCTCACCCTGACAGAAGGCCAAAAGTTTCTCCAAAAAGAGGGCCACGCAGACACAGCTTGTCCTCTTTGAGATGCTGTCCCTCGCGCAGGCCTCCATTTCCACCCATTCGGAGCGCGTTCCGACGGGCGGAGGACTGCCCGGAGGTCGCGATTTCCCGGCCTCACCCTGACCGAGGGCCAAAAGTTGCCCAGAAAACAGGGCGACGCGTGCTCCTAGTACTCCTTGATGGCTGTCCCTCCGAGCAGTCCACTGTTTCCGCCTGTTCCGTTCGTGTTCCGTTCGCCAGAGGACGAGATTTCCCGGCTCCACCCTGACAGAGTGGCAAAAGTTGTACAAAAACAGGGCGACGCGGACACCCCTAGTCCTCATTGAGATGCTGCCCCTATGCGCAGGCCTCCGTTTCTGCCCGTACCAAGAGCTTTCCGACGGTCGGAGGTCCGCCCAAAGGCCGGGATTTCCCGGCCCCACCCTGCCAGAAAGGCAAAAGTTGCCCGAAAAACAGGGTGAAGCTCGCGCACCTGGTCCTCTTTGAGATGCTGTCCCTCACGCAGGCCTCTGTTTCCGCCCATTCCAAGCGAGTTCCGACGGTCAGAGGACTGCCCGGAGGCCGTGATTTCCCGGCCCCACCCTGAGAGAAGGCAAAAGTTGCCCCTAATAGAGGGCCACGTGGACACACCTAGTTCTCTTTGAGACGCTGTCCCGCCGTGCAGGCCTCCATTTCCACGTGTTCGGAGCGCGTTCCGACGGTCGGAGGCCTGCCCAAACGCCGCGATTTCCCGGCCCCAACCTGACAGGGGGGCAAAAGTTGCTCCGAAAAAAAGGCCACGCGGATACAAATAGTCCTCTTTGAGACGCTGTCCCTCCGCGCAGGGTTCCGTTTCTGCCAATACCGAGCGCGTTACGATGGTCGGAGGCCAGCCCGAAGGCCAGGATTTCCCGGCCCCACCCTGACAGAGAGGCAAAAGATGCAAGGAAAACAGGGCGAAGCGTGCGCACCTAGACCTCTTTGAGAATCTGTTCTTCGCGCAGGCCTCCGTTTCCGACCGTTCCGAGCGCGTTCCGACGGTCGGAGGCCCGCCCGGAGGCCGCGAACTCCCGGCCCCACGCTGACAGTGGGGAAAACGTTGCCCCGAAAACAGGGTGACGCGTGTCCACCTAGTCCTCTTGGAGGCGCTGTCCGTCCGCGCAGGCCTCCATTTACACCCATTCTGAGCGCATTCCGACGGTCGGAGGCCCGCCCAGGGGTCGCGATTTACCGGCCCCACCCTGATAGAGGCCCAAAAGTTTCCCCAAAAAGAGGGTGATGCGGACACACCTAGTCCCCTTTGAGACGCTGTCCCTCCGCGCAGGCCTCTGTTTCTGCCCGTTCCGAGCACGTTCCGATGGTCGGAGGTCCGCCCGGAGGCCGGGATTTCCCGGCCCCACCCTGACAGAGGCCGAAAAGTTTCCCCAATAAGAGGGTGACACGTACACACCTAGTCCTCTTGAGGACGCTCTCCCTCCGCGCAGGCCTCCGTTTCCACTTGTTCCGAGCGCATTCCGACGGTCGGAGGACTGCCCGGAGGCCACGATTTCCCGTCCTCACCCTGACAGAGGGCCAAAAGTTTCCCCGAAAAGAGGGTGACGCGGACACACCTAGTCCTATTTGAGATGCTATCCTTCCGCGATGGCCTCCATTTGCGCCCGTACCGAGCGCATTCCTAAGGTCGCAGGCCCGCCCAGAGGCCGCAATTTCCCGGCCCCACCCTGACAGAGGGGCAAAAGTTGCCCCGAAAAGAGGGTGACGCGGATAAACCTAGTCCTCTTTGAGACGCTGTCACTCCGCGCAGGCCTCTGCTTCCGCCTGTTCCGAGCGTGTTCCAACGGTCGGAAGCCCGTCCGGAGGCAGAGATTTCCCGGCCCCACGCTGACAGTGGGGCTAAAGTTGTCCCGAAAACAGGGGGATGCGTGGGCACATAGTCCTCTTGGAGACGCTGTCCCTCCGCGCATGTCTCCGTTTCCACACATTCCGAGCGCGTTCCGACGGTCGGAGGACCACCCGGAGGCCGCGATTTCCCGGCTCCACCCTGACAGAGGGGCAAAAGTTGCCCCGAAAAGAGGGTGACGCGGACACACCTAGTCCTCTTTGAGATGCTGTCCCTCCGCGCAGGCCTCCGTTTCCGCTTGTTCTGAGCGCGTTCCGACAGTCAGACGTACGCCCGGAGGCCGTGATTTCCCGGCCCCACACTGACAGAGGGGAAAAAGTTGCCCCGAAAAGAGGGTGACGCGGACACACCTAGTCCTCTTTGAGACGCTGTCCCTCCGCGCAGGCCTCCGTTTCCGCCCATTCCGAGAGCGTTTTGACGTTCGGTGGCCCGCACGGACGCCCTGATTTCCCGGCCCCAGTCTGACAGAGGGCAAAGGTTGTCCCGAAAAGAGGGCGACGCGCGCGCACCTTGTCCTCTTTGAGACGCTGTCCCTCCGTGGAGGCCCCCGTTCCCGCCCGTTCCGAGTGCGTTCCAAGAGTCGACGGCCAGCCCAGAGGCTGCGATTTCCCGGTCCCACCCTGACAGAGGGGCAAAAGTTGCCCCGAAAACAGGGGGACGCGCGCGCACCTTGTCCTCTTGGATACGCTGTCCCTCCATTCAGGCGTCCATTTCCACCCGTTCCGAGCGCGTCCCAACGGTCAGAGGCCCTCCCAGAGGCCGCGATTTCCCAGCCCCACCCTGACAGAAAGACAAATGTTGCCCCGAAATGAGGGCGACTCAGACACACCTAGTCCTCTTTCAGACACTGTCCCTCCTTGCAGGCCTCCGTTTCTGACCGTGCCGACCGTGTTTCGATGGTTGGAGGCCCGCGCAAAGGCTGGGATTTCCCGGCCCCCCTCTGACAGAGGGCCAAAAGTTTCCCCGAACAGAGGGCGACAAGCACAACTAGTCTTTTTGAGGCGCTGTCCCTCCGCGCAGGCCTCCGTTTCTGCCTGTTCCGAGCGCATTCCGACGATCAGGGACCCGCCCGGAGGCCGCGACTTCCGGTCCCCAACCTGACAGAGGGGCAAAAGTTGCCCCGAAAAGAGGACCATGCAGACACACCTTGTCCTCTTGGAGACGCTGTCCCTCGCACAGGCCTCCGTTTCTGCCCGTTCCGAGTGCATTCCGACGATCAGAGACCCGCCCGGAGGCCGCGACTTCCGGTCCCCAACCTGACAGAGGGGCAAAAGTTGCCCCGAAAAGAGGGCCACGCGACACACCTAGTCCTCTTTGAGACGCAGTCCCTCCACGCAGGCCTCCGTTTCTGCCCGTTCCGGGAGCGTTCCGACGGTCGGAGTCCCGCCCAGAGGCCGCGATTTCCCGGCCCCACCCTGACAGAGGGGCAAATGTTGCCCGAAAACAGAGCAACGTGCGCGCACCAAGTCCTTTTGAGACGCTGTCTTTCGCGCAGGCCTCCGTTTCTGCCCGTTCCGAGCGCGTTCTGATGGTCAGAGTACGTCCCGGAAGCTGTGATTTCCCGGCCACACCCTCACAGATGGGCAAGACTTGCCCTGAAAAGAGGCCGACGCAGACACACCTAGTCCTCTTTGAGACGCTGTCCCTCCACGTAGCCGTCCGTTTCTGCCCGTACCGACCGCGTTTCCACGGTCGGAGTCTTCCCCGAAGGCCGGGATTCCTGGCCCCACCCTGACAGAGGGCAAAAGTTGCCCCGAAAACAGGGCAACGCGGACAAACTAATTCCTCCTTTAGACGCTGTCCCGCCACGCAAGCCTCCGTTTCCGCGTGTTCCGAGCGCGTTCCGATGGTCGGAGTCCCGACGGCAGCCGCGATTTCCCGGCCCCACCCTGGCAGAAGGGCAAAAGTTGCCCCGAAATGAGGGTGACGTGGACACACCTAGTCATCTTTGAGACGCTTTCCGTCCGCCCAGGCCCCCGTTTCAACCCTTACCGAGCGCGTTCCGACAGTTGGAGGCCCGCCCATAGGCCGCGATTTCCCGGCCCTACCCTGACAGAGGGGACAAATTTGCCCCCAAAAGAGAGTCGCACGGATACACCTAGTCCTCTTTGGGACGCTGTCCCTCCATGTAGGCCTCCATTTCTGCCCTTTCCGAGGGCGTTCCGACGGTCAGAGGCCCGCCCAGAGGCCGCGATTTCCCGTCCATGCCCTGACAGAGGGGAAAAAGTTGCCCCGAAAAGAGGGCCACGCGAACACACCTAATCCTCTTTGAGACACTGTCCCTCCGCCCAGGCCTCCGTTTCTGCCCATACCGAGCGCGTTACGACGGTCGGAGGCCCTCCCGAAAGCCAGGATTTCCCGGACTCACCCTGACAGAGAGGCAAAAGTTGCCCAGAAAACAGGGCGACGCGCGCACCTGGTCCACTTTGAGACGCTGTCCCGTCGCGCAGGCCTCAGTTTCCGTGTGTTCCGAGCATGTTCCGACGGTCGCAGTCCTGCCCGGAGGCCGCGATTTCCCGGCTCCACCCTGACAGAGGGCAAAAGTTGCCCCGAAAACAGGGTGACGTTGACACACCTAGTCCTCATTGAGATGGTTTCTGTCCGCGCAGGCCTCCGTTTCAGCCCATACCGAGGGCGTTCCGACAGTCGGAGGCACGCCCTGAGGCGCAATTTCCCGGCTCCACCCTGACAGAGGGGAAAAAGTTGCCCCAAAAGGAGGGCCACACTGACACACATAGTCCTCTTTGAGACGCTGTCCCTCCGTGCAGGCCTCCATTTCTGCCCTTTCCGAGCGCGTTCCCACGGTTTGAGGCCCTTCCCAGAGGCCGCGATTTTCCAGCCCCAACCTGACAGATGGGCAAGACTTGCCCCGAAAAGAGGGCGACGCGGACACACCTAGTCCTCTTAGAGACGCTGTCCCTCCACGCAGACCCTCGTGTCTGCCTGTACCGAGTGTGTTCCGACAGTCGGAGGACCGTCCGGAGGCCGCGATTTCCCGGCCCCTCCCTGACAGAGGGGCAAAGTTTCCCGAAAAGGGGCCATGCACGCCCACTTACCCCTCTTTGAGAAACTGTCCCTCCATGCAGTCCGCCATTTCTGCCTGTTCTGAGTGCGTTCCGACAGTCGGAGGCTCTCCCAGAGGCCGCGATTTCCCGGCCCCACTCTGACAGAGGGGCAAAAGTTGCTCCGAAACGAGGGCCACGTGGACACACCTAGTCCTCTTAGAGACGTTGTCCCTCCACGCAGACCCTCGTGTCTGCCTGTACCAAGTGTGTTCCGACAGTCGGAGGACCGCCCGGAGGCCGCGATTTCCCAGCCCGACCCTGACAGAGAGGCAAAAGATGCCTGGAAAACAGGGCGAAGCGCCCGCACCTAGTCCTCTTTGAGAAGCTTTCCTTCGCGCAGGCCTCCGTTTCTGCCCGTTCTGAGCGCGTTCCGACGGTCGGAGGCCCGCCCGGACGCCGCGATTTCCCGGCCCCACCCTGACATAGGCCCAAAAGTTTCCCTAAAAAGACGGTGACGCGGACACACCTAGTCCCCTTTGAGACGCTGTCCCTCCGCGAAGGCCTCTGCTTCTGCCCATTCTGAGCACGTTCCGAGGGTCGGAGGCTTGCCCGGAGGCCGCAATTCCCCAGCCCCATGCTGACAGTGGGGCAAACATTGCCCCGAAAACAGGGTGACGCTCGTTTCCCTAGTCCTCTTGGAGGCGCCGTCCCTCCGCGCAGGCCTCCGCTTCCGCCCATTCCGAGTGCGTTCCAACGGTAGGAGGCCCGCCCAGAGGCCTCGATTTCCTGGCCCCACCCAGACAGAGGCCCAAAAGTTTCCCCAAAATAAAGAGACGCTGACACACCTAGTCCTCTTTGAGACGCTGTCCCTCCACGCAGGCCTCCATTTCCGCCCATTCCGAGCACGTTCCAATGGTCGGAGGCCCGCCCGGTGGCCGCGATTTCCCAACCCCAGCCTGACGGGGGCAAAAGTTACCCCAAAAAGGGGCCATGCACGCGCACTTATTACTCTTTGAGACGCTGTCCCTCCACGCAGGCCTCCGTTTCTGCCTGTTCTCAGTGCGTTCCAACGGTCAGAGGCCCGCCCGGAGGCTGCGATTTCCCGGCCCCACCCTGACAGAGAGGCAAAAGATGCCCAGAAAACAGGGCGAAGCGCGTGCACCTTGTCCTCTTTGAGAAGCTGTCCCTCCATGCAGGCCTCCGTTTCCGCCCGTTCCGAGCGCGTTCCGATGGTCGGAGGCCCGCCCAGAGGCCGCGATTTTCCGGCCCCACCCTGACAGAGGCCCAAATGTTTCCCCAATAAGAGGGTGACGCGGACACGCCTAGTCCCCTTTGAGACGCTGTCCCTCCACGCAGGCCTCTGTTTCTGCACATTCCGAGCACGTTCCGATGGTCGGAGGCCCGCCCAGAGGCCGCGATTTCCCGGCCCCACCCTGACAGAGGCCCAAAAGTTTCCCCAATAGGAGGGTGACGCGGACACACCCAGTCCTCTTCGAGACGCTGTCCCTCTGCACAGGCCTCCATTTCCGCCCATTCTGAGCGCGTTCCAACGGTCGGCGGACCACCCGGTGGCCGCGATTTCCTGGCCCCAGCCTGACAGAGGGGAAAAAGTTGCACAGAAAACAGGGGGATGCGCGCGCACCTAGTCCTTTTGGAGACGCTGTCCCTCGCGCAGGCCTCCGTTTCCGCCCGTTCCGAGCACGTTCCGAAGGTCGGAGGCCCGACCGGAGGCCGCAATTTCCCAGCTCCACCCAGACAGAGGGCCAGAAGTTGCACTGAAAAGAGGGTGACTCGGACACACCTAGTCCTCTTTGAAACGCTGTCCCTCCACGCAGGCCTCCGCTTCCGCCCGTTCTGAGCGTGTTCAGACAGTCGGAAGCCCGACCAGAGGCAGAGATTTCCCGGCCCCACTCTGACAGTGAGGCTAAAGTTTTCCCGAAAACAGCGAGATGCGCGCGAACCTAGTCCTCTCGGAGACGCAGTCCCTCCGCGCAGGCCTCCACTTCCGCCCGTTCCGAGCGTGTTCAGACAGTCGGAAGCCCGCCCGGAGGCCGCGATTTCCCAGCCCCACTCTGACAGAGGGGGAAAAGTTGCTCCGAAAACAGGGACACGCGTACATACATAGTGCTCATTGAGACGCTGTCCCTCGCGCAGGCCTCCGTTTCCGCCCGTTCCGAGCACGTTCTAACGGTCGGAGGACCGCCAGGAGGTGGTGAATTCCCGGCCCCACCCTGACAGAGGCCCAAAAGTTTTCCCAAAAAGAGGGTGACGCGGACACACCTAGTCCTCTTTGAGACGCTGCCCCTCCGCGCAGGCCTCCATTTCCGCCCATTCCGAGCACGTTCCAACAGTCGGCGGCCCGCCCGGTGGCCACTATTTCCCTGCCCCAGCCAGACAGAGGGGCAAAAGTTGCCCCGAAAAGGGGCCATGCACACGCTCTTTCTCCTCTTTGAGACGCTGTCCCACCACGCGGGCCTCCGTTTCAGCGTGTTCTGAGTGTGTTCCGACGGTCGGAGGCCGTCCTGGAGGCCGGGATTTCCCGGCCCCACTCTGACAGAGGGGCAAAAGTTGCTCCGAAAAGAGGGCCACGCGGACACACATAGTCCTCTTTGAGACGCTGTCCTGCTGCGCAGGCTTCCGTTTCTGCTCATGCCGGGCGCGTAACGATGGTCGGAGGCCCGCCCGAAGGCCAGGATTTCCCAGCCCGATCCTGACAGAGAGGCAAAAGATGCCCGGAAAACAGGGCGAAGCGCGCGTGCCGAGTCCTCTTTGAGAAGCTGTCCTTCTCACAGGCCTCCGTTTCCTCCCATTCCGAGCGCGTTCCGACGGTCGGAGGACCGCCTGGTGGCCACGATTTCCAGGCCCCACCATGACAGAGGGCCAAAAGCTGCCCCGAATAGAGGGTGACGTGAACACACCTAGTCACCATTGAGACGCTGTCCCTCACGCAGGCCTCCATTTCAACCCTTTCCGAGCACGTTCCGACGGTCGGAGGCCCGCCCGGAGGCCGCGATTTCCCGGCTCCACCCTGACAGAGGGGCAAAAGTTGCCCCGAAAAGAGGGCCACACAGACACACCTAGTACTCTTTGAGACGCATTCCCTCGCGCAGGCCTCCATTTCCGCCCGTTCCGAGCGCGTTCCGACGGTCGGAGGCCTGCTCGGGGGCCGCGATTTCCCGGCCCCACCCTGACAGAGGCCCAAAAGTTTCTCCAAAAAGAGGGTGACGCGGACACACCTTGTCCTCTTTGAGACGCTGTCCCTCCGCGCAGGACTCCATTTCCGCCCATTCCGAGCGCGTTTCAACGGTCGGAGGACCGCCAGGAGGTGGCGAATTCCCGGCCCCACCGTGACAGAGGCCCAAAAGTTTCCCCAAAGAGAGGGTGACGCGGACACACCTAGTCCTCTTTGAGACGCTGTCCCTCCGCGCAGGCGTCCATTTCCACCCATTCCGAGCACGTTCCAACGGTTGGCGGCCCGCCCGGTGGCCGCGATTTCCCGGCCCCAGCCAGACAGAGGGACAAAAGTAGCCCCGAAAAGGGGCCATGCACGTGCACTTTCTCCTCTTTGAGACGCTGTTGCTCCACGCGGGCCTCCGTTTCTGCCTGTTCTGAGTGCGTTCCGACGGTCGGAGGCCGTCCCGGACGCCGGGATTTCCCGGCCCCACTCTGACAGAGGGGCAAAAGTTGCTCCGAAAAGAGGGCCACGCGGACACACATAGTCCTCTTTGAGACGCTGTCCCTCCGCGTAGGCTTCCGTTTCTGCTCATGCCGAGCGCGTAATGATGGTCGGAGGCCCGCCCGAAGGCCAGGATTTCCCAGCAGGTCCTGAAAGAGAGGCAAAAGATGCCCGGAAAACAGGGCGAAGCGTGCGCACCGAGTCCTCTTTGAGAAGTTGTCCTTCGTGCAGGCCTCCGTTTCCTCCCGTTCTGAGCGCGTTCCGACGGTCGGATGACCCCCCGGAGGCAACGATTTCCCGGCCCCACCATGACAGAGGGCCAAAAGTTGCCCCGAATAGAGGGTGACGTGGACACACCTAGTCACCATTGACACGCTGTCCCTCGCGCAGGCCTCCGTTTCAACCCATTCCAATCACGTTCCGACGGTCGGAGGCCCGCCCGGAGGCCGCCATTTCCCGGCCCCACCCTGACAGAGGCCCAAAAGATTCCCCAAAAAGAGGGTGACGCGGACACACCTAGTCCCCTTTGAGACGCTGTCCCTCCGCGCAGGCCTATGTTTCTGCCCATTCCGAGCATGTTCCGATCGTCGGCGACCGCCCGGAGGCCGCGATTTCCCGGCCCCACCCTGACAGAGGGGCAAAAGTTGCCCAGAAGAGGGGCCATGCGCGCACACTTACTTCTCTTTGAGACGCTGTCCCTCCGCTCAGGCTTCCGTTTCTGCCAATACCGAGCGCGTTACGACGGTCGGAGGCAAGCCCGAAGGCCAGTATTTCCTGGCCCCAGCCTGATAGGGAGGAAAAAGTTGCCCGGAAAACAAGGGCGACGCGCACACCTAGTCCTCTTTGAGACGCTGTCCCTCCACGCAGGCCCCCATTTCCACTCATTACGAGCGCGTTCCTACGGTCGGCGGCCCGCCCGGTGGCCGATTCCCTGGCCCCAGCCTGACAGAGGGGCAAAAGTTGCCCGAACAGGTGCCATACACGCGCACTTACTTCTCTTTGAGACGCTGTCCCTCCACGCAGGCCTCTGTTTCTGCCCCTTCCAAGCACGTTCCGATGGTCGGAGGTCCGCCCGGTGGCCGCGATTTCCCGGCCCCACGCTGACAGAGGCCCAAATGTTTCACCAAAAAGAGGGTGACGGGGACAAACCTAGTCCACTTTGAGACGCTGTCCCTCCATGCAGGTCTCCATTTCCGCCCATTCCTAGTGTGTTCCAACGGTCGGAGGACCGCCAGAGGCCGCGATTTCCCTGCCCCACCCTGACAGAGGCCCAAAAGTTTCCCCAATAATAGGGTAACGCGGACACACCTAGTCCCTTTTGGGACGCTGTCCCTCCGCGCGGAAATCCGTTTCCGCCCATTCCGTGCGCATTACGATGGTCAGAGTCCCGCCCGATGGCCAGGATGTCCCGGCCCCACCCTGACAGAGGCGCAAAAGTTGCCCCGAAAAGAGGGCCACGCGGACACACCTAGTCCTCTTTGAGACGCTGTCCTTCCACGCAGACCTCCGTTTTAGCCCGTTCCGAGCACGTTCCCACAGTCTGAGGCCCACCCGGAGGCCGGGATTTCCCGGTTCCACCCTGACAGTGGGGCAAAAGTTGCCCCAAAAAGAGGGTGACGCGGACACACCTAGTCCTCTTTGAGATGCTGTCCTTCCGCGCAGGCCTCTGTTTCCGCTTGTTCTGAGTGCGTTCTTATGGTCGGACGCCCGCCCGGAGGCCGTGATTTCCCGGCCCCACTCTGACAGAGGGGCAAAAGTTGCCCTGAAAAGGGGGTGACGGGGACACACCCAGTCCTCTTTGTGAAGCTGTCCCTCGCGCAGGCCTCCATTTCCGCCCGTTTCGAGGATGTTCCGACGGACGGAGGCCCGCCCGAGGACTGCAATTTCCTGGCCCCACCCTGACAGTGGGGCCAATGTTTCCCAGAAAACAGGGGGATGCGCGCGCACCTAGTCCTCTTGGAGACGCTGTCCCTCCGCGCAGGCATCGGTTTCCGCCTGTTCCGAGCGCATTCCGACGGTCTGAGGCCCGCCCGGAGGCTGCGATTTCCCGGTCCCAATCTCCAGAGGGGCAAAAGTTGCCCCAACAGGAGGGCCACGCGGACACACCTAGTCCTCTTTGAGATGCTGTCCGTCCGGGCAGGCCTCCATTTCTGCCCGTACCAAGAGCTTTCCTACGGTCAGAAGTCCGCCCAAAGGCCGGGATTTCCCGGCCCCACCCTGACAAAGGGCCAAAAGATGCCCCGAATAGAGGTTGAAGCGGACACACCTGGTCCCCTTTGAGACGCTGTCCCTCGGGCAGGCCTCTGTTTCCGCCTGTTCCGAGCGCATTCCGACGGTCGGAGGCCCGCCTAGAGGCCGTGATTTCCCAACCCCACCCTGACAGAGGGCCAAAAGTTGCCCCGAAAAGAGGGTGACGGGGACACACCCAGACCTCTTTGAGAAGCTGTCCCTCGTGCAGGCCTCCGTTTCCGCCCGTTCCGAGCACGTTCTGACTGTCAGAGGCCCGCCCGGAGGCCGCAATTTCCCGGCCCCACCCTCACAGTGGGGCCAACGTTGCCCCGGAAACAGAGGGATGCGCGCGCACCTAGTCCTCTTGGAGACGTTGTACCTCCGCGCAGGCCTCCGTTTCCGCTTGTTCTGACCATGTTCCGACGGTCGGACGTCTGCCCGGAGGCCACGATTTCCCGGCCCCACGCTGACAAAGCGCCAAAAGTTGCCCAGAAAAGAGCGTGACGCAGACACACCTAGTCTTCTTTGAGACGGTGTCACTCCGCACAGGCCTCCGCTGCCGCCCGTTCCGAGTGCGTTCCGACGGTCGAAGGCCTGCCCGGATCCGCGATTTCCCGGCCCCACCCTGAAATTGGGGCCAAAGTTGCCCCGAAAACGGGGGTGCGCGCACCTAGTCCTGTTGGAGACGCTGTCCCTCCGTGCAGGCCTCGGTTTCCGCAAGTTCTGACCGCGTTCCGATGGTCGGACGTCCACGCGGATGCTGCGATTTCCCGGCCCCACTCTGACAGAGGGGCAAAAGTTGCCCCGAAAAGTGGGTGACGCGGACACACCTAGTCCCCTTTGAGACGATGTCCCTCCACGCAGGAATCCATTTCCACCCATTCTAAGTGCGTTCCGACGGTCGGATGCCCGCCCTGAGGCCGCGATTTCCTGGCACAACCCTGACAGAGGGCCAAAAGTTGCCCCGAGAAGAGGGTGACGCGGGCACACCTAGTCCACTTTGAGACGCTGTCCCTCGCGCAAGCCCCCGTTTCCGCCCGTTCCGAGCACGTTCCGACGGTCTAAGGCCCGCCCAGAGGCCGCGAATTCCCGGCCCCACTCTGTGAGTGGGGCCAAAGTTGCCCTGAAAACAGGGGGATGTGGGTGCACCTAGTCTTCTTGCAGACGCTGTCCCTCCGCGCAGGCCTCCGTTTCTGCTTGTTCTGAGCGCGTTACGAGGGTCGGATGTCTGCCCGGAGGCCAAGATTTCCCGGCCC
>NW_025336393.1:0-5929 GCF_004798865.1 Varanus komodoensis
TCCTCAGAAATGCAGAAGCCGGCAGAAAGGCAGGGAGCACGTAGGCCATTGCAGCTCCTGCTTCTCCTTATTTTGACAGTCACGGATGTTCGGCCCAGAAGAAATGAGCCGGTTCCACAGGGGAAGAGGTGGAGGAAACCTACTGGGACCTCCCAGTGGCCTGGCTGTGGGGTGGGCCTCAGCAGGCGCTGGTATGTACCCGTTTTTTGCTCCCCATCAACCCCAACTCCTGCGTACCTGACACAAACCATATAAGGCACTCTGTACATGTTCTAGAAGCTTGTCGTTGGTGGCTGCGCCTCTAACCCGACAGCAAGGTTGTAGGTTTGCCCTCTGCAGAGGGCTGTCTGGGTTGTTCTCCCCAATGCAGCGGCTGAGGGTAAAGGCATGAGGATTCGCGCATGGTTCTCACGGCTGCTCATCTGAGGCGTCCTGACAACCCCAAAAGGGAAGCCTCTTCAAGATTGGGCAGAGGGCAGAGAAGGGCAACCCGAGTGATCAAGAGGCCTGGGGAACATCGGTTTGGCGGAAATGCATTTCACCCACAATTAGCTCCTGCCGCTGCTCTGTCCAACTGCTCCTGTTTCACTGCCGGATCCAACCAGAAGCACCACGGCACCCTTCTGGGCTCCCCGGTGATCTTCCGAAGGAAGGAGGCAGCAGCTGGAGGCCCTGGCCAGATTATTCCTACTTAGAGTATTAATTTATTTAAAGTATTTATATGCCATCCTGTTGCGAAAGCCTCAGGACGGCTCACATAGATAAAGGAGACCCATTTTGGTGGATGGGACTCAGGTTTTTCAGGTTTCCTTGGAATCCTCTTCATTGAGTGGGTCTATTCTACCTAAATGAATGTGGAAGCTTTCCCTTCCTTCCAAACCTCTCCCAGTGGCTAATACAGGGAAGTGTTTATTCCAAAATAAGAGTGTGTAAGGGCAGGAAAGGGAAAGGGATTGTGATGGCCCTCCTTTCCCTAAGACTGTGGGATTTGGTAATTGAAAGCAGGGATTGGACACATGCCCAGAGGAGAGGTATCTCCGCGTCCATTATCTAGGCTAGGTCAATGGAGCATCCATGCGCAGGTGGCGCTCCAGTTCCTGGCCCATACACCAGAGGAGCCCTGCACAACCTCCACACTGCATTACCTGCAGGACATCTCTGGCTGGTTCCTCCTGGACCCAGAGCTTGGTGGACTTTGGCCGGATCCAGCAGGGCTCCTCTCACCTTCTTCATCTTTGTACAAGCATCTGCAGACAGCATGTTTGAGCACGAAGAAGCAAGTTGTTGTTGTTGTTAGTCGCAAAGTCGTGTCCGACCCATTGTGTCCCCATGGACAACATTCCTCCAGGCCCTCCTGTCCTCCACCATCCCCCGAAGTCCACCCAAGCTCACACCAACTGCTTCAGTGGCTCCATCCAGCCACCTCATCCTCTGCCGCCCCCTCCTTCTTTTGCCATCTATTGTTCCCAGCATTAGGCTCTTCTCCAGGGACTCCTTCCCTCTCATTAGGTGGCCAAAGTATTTGAGTTTCATCTTCAGCGTCTGGCCTTCTAAAGAGCAGTCAGGGTTGATCTCCTCTAGGACTGACCGGTTTGAGTGCCTTGCGGTCCAAGGGACTCGCAGGAGTCTCCTCCAGCACCACAATGCAAAGGCCTCAATTCTTCGATGCTCAGCCTTCCTTATGGTCCAACTTTCACAGCCATACATTGCAACTGGGAAAACCATAGCCTTGACTAAAAGCACTTTTGTTGGCAGGGTAATGTCTCTGCTTTTTAGTATGCTGTCTAGATTTGCCATAGCTTGCTTTCCCCAGGAGCAAGTGTCTTTTAATTTCTTGGCTGCGGTCCTCATCTGCGGTGATCCTGGAGCCCAGGAAAATAAAATTTGTTGCTACCTCCATTTCTTCTCCATCTATTTGCCAGGAAGTGAGAGGACCAGATGCCATGATCTTAGTTTTCTTGATGTTGAGTTTCAAGCCAACATTTGCGCTCTCCTCCTTCACCCGCATCAAGAGGCTCTCTAATTCCTCTTCACTTTCTGCCATGAGAGTGGTATCATTTGCATATCTGAGGTTGTTGATATTTCTCCCAGCAATCTTAATTCCAACTGGTGATTCATCTAGCCCCGCCTTTCTCATGATGTGCTCTGCATATAAGTTAAATAGGTAGAGGGACAATATACATCCTTGCCGTACTCCTTTCCCAATTTTGAACCAATCAGTGGTTCCACATCCAGTTCTCACTGTTGCTTCTTGACCCGCATTTAGGTTTCTCAAGAAACAAATAAGATGGTCTGGTACTCCCATCTCTTTAAGAACTCGTCCCAATTTGTTGTGATCCACACAATCAAAGGCTTTAGCATAGCCAATGAAGCAGAAATAGATGTTTTTCTGGCACTCCCTAGCTTTCTCCATGAGCATATGTTGGAATTTGATCTCTAGTTCCCCTGACTCTTTGGAATCCTGCCTGTACTTCTGGTAGTTCTCAGTCCACATACTGCTGGAGCCTAGCTTGTAGGATTTTGAGCATAACTTTGCTAGCTTGTGAAATGAGTGCAATGGTGCGGTAGTTTGAACTTTCTTTGGCATTGCCCTTCATTGGGATGGGAATGTAAACTGACCTTTTCCAATCCTGTGGCCACTGTTGAGTTTTCCAAATTTGCTGGCATATTGAGCATAGCACTTTTACTGCATCGTCTGTTAGGATTTTGAATAGCTCAGCTGGAATACTGTCACCTCCACTAGCTTTGTTGTTGCTCAGACTTCCTAAGGCCCATTTGACTTCACCTTCCAGGATGTCTGGCTGGAGGCCAGTGAGCACCCCATTGTGCTTAACAGGGACGTTAAGCTCTTTCTTGTACAGTTCTTCTTTGTACTCTTGCCACCCCTTCTTAATCTCTTCTGCCTCTCTTAGGTCCCTGCCAGTTTGGTCCTTTATCGTGCCCAACCTTGCATGAAATGTTCCCTTCATATCTCCAATTTTCTTGAAGAGAAAGAAGCAACAGATGATGCTTTTGGATCCAGGGAGGAATGGGGGAGAAATAATATCCCCTGTCCCTTTATCTTACCCTTTTCCTCTCCCAGGTTCAGGAGGAATGAGCAACACCTGATCCCACTGCAGGGAACAGGGAGGAGTGAAGGAGTGCAAAGGGGAGCCCTTAAATTCCTCTTGGGAGGCAGCAGGACCCAAACAGCAACTCACCCCAAATATCCAGAGAGAGCCCCAAGGTTGGACTCCCCCACCCCTGACCCCAGACTGAGGTGGCTGCTGCTTTTCTCCACCTCCTCAGCCCGCCTGGCTGTGGCTCCGTCCAGCAACTCCCTTTGCTTTGCAGAGATCCTGGTGAGTTGGAGGAAGGCTGCACCTCAAAGCAGAAAGGAGCAGAGATGGGGAAGGGAAGCAGGTGACTTAGGAAGGCCAGGCAATACAGGAGGTGGTCTGCAAGGTGAGGCATCAGTGGAGGCTGCCTGCTCCCATGCCTAAGCGAGGGATGTGGGAGGGGGGGCATTTCTTGCCCCATTTGAAGTTGCAGGGGGTCCCTCCTCAGGGCTGGATCCAGCACTCGGGCAAAGACACGTGGCAGTGCTGTGCCTCATGGGTTGACTTGTCTGTATGTCGGAATGCAGGGACTCTGTCTGGATTGGGGCCATGGGGACTCAGCAGTGGGGCCTTTGGCTGCCCCTCTCATTCCTGTGCCAAAAGGCCAATCCTTCTGTCTCCTGCATGCATTCAGGGCTACAAAAAGGGGGCAGGTGTGCTTACACACAGGTGGAGAAGCCGCTTAAGAGGCTGTAAGGTGTTTCCCAGTTGGCCACATGACAGGGATTTAGAGCTCTTTTCTGTGCAGGGCAGAAAGAGAAAGGAAATAACTGGGGGTAGGGGGGTCGTATTTTTACTTATTAATTGCCAGCACAGTTTTGCCATTTTTATACCAACAGCAATTGATCGCAGTCAGTGGCCAGCTTACATTTATTGAACCATTTAACAAGTAACATCATAAGTTAAAATATTCTGATTTTTGAAATAAAAATGAAAATAATCTAATGATATCCTATTGTTTAAAATTGGCTGCTAGTATTTCTAATTAAAATATTAATATTCTAACATTACATGCAATATCCTTGTACACACCGCTGCTGCAAAAAACAGCCCAAAAGAGCTGGCCTTTGTTGCCTATAAGGACCCTCCAGGCGACCTCAGCATCAGATCTGCCTGGCCACCTTCCAAGCCATTAAGAAAGGAACTTGGCCCATATTTCTTGATTAAAATGAGAGTAAAAAAAGTCACATGTTCAGTTGTTAGTCATTGCCAGCACAGTCCTAAATCGCTCACAGCCTGAATACTTTCCAGAAATATGTTATACTAAGGCAGTGGCACCTCCAGGCTTGCATCTCCTGCCTTTGCCTCCTTGACTGGCAGGCCGGGAGATGCTCCTGAGAAGGCCGGGCCTGTGAGGAGCACCGGGAGCCTGGCTTCCTCCGTCCTTCCCGGCCAGCCCCTCCTGCCCGCGGATTCAAGGCACTCGCCTGCCAGTTCTGTAATCCCTCACACGGGGGACAAGCAAATGCTCATTTCGGTGCCACAGAGCTGCATCCCCATTTCCTGTAGTTCACCACTAAGAGCAGCATAGAAATGGACCACAAGGCGTCATGGTTTGATCGGCTGCTTGGTTTTCTCCATGTAAAAGGGTTCTTCAAAATGTTGCTGCCATTTTTTAAACTCTATTAAGAATTTCAAGAACAAATTCCATTATTTTCTACGTAGTCACTTTCCTTTACGAATCATTTTTCCAAGTGTCGTACCGACTTTTGAATGCCAAGGGCAAAAAATATATAATATATGTCTATAAAATATAAAGGTGCTGAAACTTTTTCAAGACCCCTCACCCTTCTCCCAGGAACATAACTTCATAGACTTGGCCATCCAAATTGTCAAGCCAGCACCTGGCTCCGCCTGGAAGTTTCTGTCTGTCTTGTGGAATCCTAGCCTTGATTTTAACCATCATCAGAGATTTTCCCAATTGCCCCACATAACTGGTAGGAGCAAACTTCCTGCAGGACCCCATCCTTACACAGCCCTTAGGACAAAAATGTCCCCCTCGAGTCACTGGGGTCCCTTCTCTCTTGCATCTCCTGTATTGCTCCAATCCAGGTGCCGAGTTCCTTGGAGGTTCTTTTCTCTCCAGCAGAGCAGAAGTCGATGAGCAAAGAAGATGGGAAGCAACAGCTGGCAGAGCACGGACTGGCGGGACCCCCTCAGTCACACTTGGGGGCGCGAGGGAAGCTCTCCCAGGGTGGGCAGCAGGGAAAGCCCTCATCAAGTTCGGAGGGAGCGGAGCCGCAGCGGGAGATCCACCCCACAGAGGAAGGAGGAGACCCTGCTCCTGCCAGCAAAGGTCAGGAAGCCCCCCATGAAAGCCCCACCAGGATCGTAGACTGCAAGAAGTGGGCACTGGGATGCCTTCACCCCGGTCACCTTCCCCAGCAGCTTCAAGCTTGTCTCCTTTTTGTCTTTCAGCAGCTCAATTGGTCTTTACCTCCATTCAGTGTGCAGTACACACACAAGTGAATTGCCCAATAATTAGGAAAAGCTTTTCTGTCGCCCACTCTGCCTCCCTTTTCTGCCCAGAAAAGGGGCTCCCAAGGCCCTTTGGCATCCTAAATCAAGCTTGGTGGTTAAGGCAGTGTGCAGGGGAGACCGCGGCCCACACCACTGGGGACCTCTCCCGACTTCCCAGGCAGGTCTTAAGCAGCATGGGGGTTCAGAGGGAGCCCTGTGGGACTCTGTGGCACCACTGCCATGACGCAAAGCAAGAGCCCCCCGGCACCGCCTCCTGGACCCGGCTGGCCAAGTCGGAGCAGAACTGCTGCGAATCAGTGCTTGCAACTTGGCCAGACCGTCCAGAAGGACACCGGGGTGGATGGCACTGA
>NW_025336393.1:6029-20180 GCF_004798865.1 Varanus komodoensis
ATTGCCTTTGGGGAGCTCACTCTCTCCGGCATTGTGGTTAGTGGCAACGTCACACCCATGGTCCACATTCCTCCAGGCTCTCCTGCCCTCCACCATCCCCCAGAGTCCACTTAAGCTCACACCCACTGCCCCAGTGACCCCATCTAGCCACCTCATCCTCTGCCGCCCCCTTCTTCTTTTGCCATCTATTGTTCCCAGCATTAGGCTCTTCTCCAGTGAGTCCTTCCTTCTCATTTGGTGGCCAAAGTACTTGAGTTTCATCTTCAGGATCTGGCCTTCTAAAGAGCAGTCAGGGCTGATCTCTAGGACTGACCAGTGTGATTGCCTTGCAGTCCAAGGGACTCACAGGAGTCTCCTCCAGCACCACAATTCAAAGGCCTCAGTTCTTCGGCACTCAGTCTTCCTCATGGTCCAACTTTCACATGTTGCAACTGGAAAACCATAGCCTTGACTTATATGCACTTTTTGTCAGCAGCGTGATGTCTCTGCTTTTAAAATGCTGTCCAGATTTGCCATAGAGTTCCTCCCAAGGAGCGAGCATCTTTTAATTTCTTGGCTGCAGGCACTGTCTATGGTGATCATGGAGCCCAACAAAATAACTTTCTCCATTTCTTCCCAATCTGTTTGCCACGAAGTGATAGGACCAGATGCCATGATCTTAGTTTTCTTTTTCTTTTTTTTAATAAGTTTTATTGTTTTTTTCTACTAACTAACATTAAAAAACTAAAAATCATCACTCAGCAAAAGCATCAGACCTAGTGGGTCAGCCCCCCATACTCTTTCTTTTTATGATAATCCTTAAACATATTTAAATCTTTGCATAGTCCCGTTTAGCCAGTAGTAAAAGGAATTCCAAGTTTGATAGAAGTTTGTATCTTCTTTCTCTTTCGGAGACAAAGTCAATCTGTCCATTTTGGCACAATCCAGATGTTAGGATTGATAGGGCCGCATGCCATGATCTTAGTTTTCTTGATGTTGAGTTTCAAGCCAACTTCCCTTCTTGAAATGCCAAATGCAAGATGTTGGTTTTTCCATCAGGCAGCTGAACAGGCACAGACTTCAGACATCCGGGTTTCCTGGCTACACTGGAGGTGGTGATTGGAAAGTATGAATGAGACCAAACGATTCCACGATCTGAGGTGGGCAGAGTTCAGGAAGGAGACTGCAATTAGTTGCTCACTCATGAAAGCTGCTAGGAAGGCAAGGGAGACTTGCCTCTTGCGTGTTATGGACACAGCAAGAAAGCATGAAAGAAAGGCTGTTGCCAAATTGATTCCTGCTTTCCTGTCATTCATCTGCCAATTCATGGTTTCTTCCATTTTCTCTTCTTCCTTCCATCAGGTGCAGGGGTGAAGCAGGACCTGGGAAAAAAAGACCGGACTTCAGTGACAAGAGTGAGGGATCGAGAGAGGGAAAAAGTGCCACATCTTCAGGTGTCACCGAGGAGGCAGCATGGATACCAAAAATGTGAGAAGGATGATGGATCCGCTCCGATTCTGTGTCGGTTTCTCCCCGAACAACAACAACCAGGAGGAGCGAGTGACAGGATGATCCTTGAAGGTGATTTGAGAAGCTACACAGGAGAGGAGCCAGGTCAAAGCTCGGCACCTGAGCAATGCACCCAGCTGAGGAAGAGCCCCGCTGAGAGTCCAGAGGAAGGCTGGAAAGGAAAAAAGCACAAATGCTCACAGTGTGGGAAGAGGTTCAGGTTGCCTTCACGCCTCATATACCATCAACGAGTGCACACAGGAGAGAAACCATATCAGTGTAATGTCTGTGGAAAGAGCTTTAGAAGAAGTTGCGAAGTTGTACGACATAAATACCTGCACTCAGCAGAGAAGCCACATAAGTGTGACAAATGTGGAATGAGCTTCAAGAGGGGCGAACACCTTACACAACATCAGCAAATTCACTCCGGGGAGAGACCCTTTCAGTGTAAATTTTGTGGGAAAAGATTCAAACAGGCCAGCAGTCATAGACGACATCAGTTGTTGCACTCGCCGGAGAAACTGTACAAGTGCAAAGAATGTGGAAGGGGCTTTGTTGAGAACTCAGGCCTTGCACGACATCAGCGAATTCACACAGGGGAGAGACCCTTTCAGTGTAACATTTGTGGGAAAAGCTTCAGGCACGCCAGCAGTCGTAGACGACATCAGTTGTTTCACGAACAGGGGAAATTGCACAAGTGCAAAGAATGTGGAAGGGGCTTTGCTCAGAACTCAGGCCTTGCACGACATCAGCTAATTCACTCCGGGGAGAGACCCTTTCAGTGTAACGTTTGTGGGAAAAGCTTCAGGCACGTCGGCAATTGTAGACGACATCAGTTGTTGCACTCACAGGAGAAACTGTACAAGTGTAAGGAATGTGGAAAGAGCTTTGCTCCGAACTCAGGCCTTGCACAGGAAATTCACACAAGCGAGAAGCCCACTAGATGTGAGGAATGTGGGAAGAGCTTCAGTCACCAGTCAGACCTGGAACAACATCCACAAACGCCTGCTGGGGAGGAATGTCATCACGGGGAATCATAATAAAGTTTCAGTTGGCGAGCAAAGATCAAAAGTCATGATGTGATTCAACCAGGAAAGAAATCTTCAAAATGCGAATGTGGAAAACGGAACAAGCTGGTCTCCGAACTTGCTCACAATGAACAAATTCACCCAGGAGAAACGCCTTGTCAATCCTCTATGGCCAGAGAAGTATCTAATTAGCCCTGGCATCCCTTTATCACTGTATTAGGACAAATCACATTATTTGAACAGAGGAGGTTCCATATGCATGCTGAGGGCCGGAGAAAATGTTCATCCACTAGCAAAGCTTCCAACGCATAGCCTAAAGATTGGAGATCCAACTCAGGCACTGCCTGAAGGGCGTGTTTGGCTGGGGTATCCGGCCTCCATGGGCGTGTAAATGCACACAGCAAGGAAACCTCCGGGCTGCCTGGAATGTGGCCCAACATTCAGCCTCTGCACACCCTTCCACGCCATGTGGGGATGCAGTTGCCCCCAGTTGGTTCTCTCAAGATCCAGAGGGTACCAGTTGGGCCGTGCGAAAGCGTCTCTGTGTGTGTGTTGGACAGTTACCTCATGAAGGGGGGCTGTTGGACTGGACGTGTCCTGTGGAGCTTCCCGAATTGGGTGCTGAGGCTCATTGACTGGACTGATTGACATTTTACCAGGATGCTTTTATGGACTTAAAGTAATGCTACCGTTTTATGAATGCTGCATCAAAGAATAGGCCATATGAATTCACTGTGTGTCGGGATAAGTGCAGCACTTACTGCAAGTCAAAGAATTCACACAAGGACAATTCTGGGATTTGAGGAGGCCTGCATACCTGCTTCAGGCGTTGTGTCCTGTTGTCTCTTTTAAGCATTTTAGAGGAGTTGATTTTAATAGTTGGGGGTCAACCCTTCCATATGGTGGATTGTCGCTATTAATTGCATGTTTTACCTGGCTGTTCCTAATTGCATAATTCTACTTTTACCAATGGATGGACATTGTCTTTCGGAAAACCTGGTAGTGGGTGCAAATTTTCCTGTCTGCCAGTGGCCCCCTTTATTCTCTTGATATGGGGCATGCCCACAGCAGCAGCCCCACTGGAAGGTGCTGGGATTGTGGTGAGGGGTCCTGTGAACATTAGGCGAGTTGCATAAATCGGACAGGATCCCTGGAGGATCTTGAACCCACTTGGAAGACAAAGAAGCAAAAATCTCCAAGGTCTGGATGGATTATGAGAATGTAGTTGGTGAAGTTCCTGTTGCTAGTTTTTCAATATCTTGTGTAACTGTTGGTGCATTTGTTGACAAATAAAACCACATGTGTTTCTGTTTTATATCCTGTATTGTATTTGCTCCTCAGAACAAGGTGCATCACAGGTGGGAAACTGAGGCTGTAGCATCCTTTTCCAACCTGGCATCCGCCAGAAGTATTTGGACCACAACTCACAGAATTCCCATCCAGCAGGGCCATCAACTGGGAATGTTGGGTGTTGCAGTCCAAACTCATCTGGAAGGCACAAGGGGGGGGGGGAGGCTGGGCTGGAGGCTTCCAGAGGTTTGCCAGGCCCTTTGGCACATGGCACAGGGTGGGAGCGGATTCTGGGACTGGAGCGCCAGTCTTGTCGAAGGATCCTCCCTGTGTGGAGCGAGGCCATCGCCTGGCCATGCCACGCCAGGAGTGCAAGGGAGGCTGACCGGCCCTCTCCCCACCAGGAGCCTCTCCTGCTTTCCTGCACAGGAATATTCTTAAGCCTTCCTGCCTCCCGTGTCTGCACCCCAGGCTATGTGGGGCTGCCTGTAAGCAGAGGCTGGCCGCACACACACAAAAGACAAAACACCCAAAGGGTTCTTGCCACTGGCTGGTGTGCCATCCAGGGATTTTTATTTATCTCTATTTAGATTGCGATTTATATCCTGCCTTTTTCCTACAAAGGGCTCAAGGCAGCTTACATCATCTGTGATCTGCTTACATCATCTGGATCTGTGCATCCAGATCATCTGACCATGACTGTTTTTCTCCAGGTAATGTTGTGGTCCAGCTTTGTCCATCAGTTCTCCCTCCCTTTCCGTTATCCCTCTCATTTGCATGCCTTCATCTCCTGCATCTTTCTGCTCATTCTCCCCCTCAGGATTTCCCTTTCTGATCATGTTTTCCTTTCTCCCCAACTGCTTGCCCTCCATTTTCTAGCTAATCATTTGACTTCTACACTCTTCCTATTTAGACTGAATCTCTTGCCTCCTCTCCTCCGTCTGTCACCCATTCACACACACGCTGACCTGAATGCTGAACTGGGGGAGAGCTTCCTTCCTTCGCAGGTGCAGCTTGGAAGAGCTCTGCTGGGAGCAGCGTGGCAAAGTGGGGGGCCTGCCAGGAACGGGACCGTCACTCAGCTTTTCTCTCCCCACTCAACAAACCTCCTCCAAGGCTCCTCCCTGCACCTTAGGCCAAAATGCGGCCGGGGCAGGGTGTCCGGGGGCGGCTGCTGTCATTGTTTCTCAGGACTCCTCCACCAGGCCCGCATTTATGAAAACTACAAGTCTGTGTGTCTTGTCAGCACTTTAAAGGGGAGAAGGGGCTATGAGACAGGGGGTGGGTAGCCCAACAAGCAAAGGGACTGGAAACCTTTCAAGAGGACAGTGGAAACATACGCCGGAAACAATTGGTAATCGCAAAAGCGGTTTATAGCTGGACAGATTCAACCCACAAACACATGCCCACAACCACTGGGGCAATGGGGGGAATTTGAATGCCCTATTTGAATGCCCCCAGGCAGCCTATCTGCATGGTGCCCCCCCCACTATCAAGGTTTCTTCCCAGGAGTATCCTTCAAGGACACCAAGGAAACATCCATGACCCTCCAACATTGTATAATCAAAGCAACAGCCCTGTAAGGTAGAGCAGGTAAAGCCCCACCAAGAGCTTCATGGTCAGGAGTGCATTTGAACTCAGCCTCCCCAGTTCTCGTCCAGCTCTTACTTCACGGGACGCTCAAGGCATGGAAGCTGCAGCACTTTGGAGAGGCAAACGCCAAGCCACAATATGAAATGGGGTGCCGTGCTCTGCATCGTCGCGGCATTTCCAGTCCCACTTTCCACACCAAGCATGGCCTCTGAACTCAAGACCCAGTAGGAGGCCCTGGCCCAGAGCTGCTTCTTGAAGGGGGACCGTGTGGGGAGGCTGGAGGAAACGTAGAAACAGAATGGGTCAGAAGGGGTCTCCTGGGTCATCTAGTCTGACCCCCGGCTCCGCTCATGACATGCCTACCATGTGCATGTCCAGCCTCTCCTTGTCCATCACCCTCACCAATGGGGCTTCAGCCAACCCCCCATGGAAGCCCGTTCCATACCCTATGGGTCCTGACTGTCAGGAAGTTCCTCCTGGTGTCCAAATTGAACCTTGGTTCCCTGAGCTTTGCTCTGTTGGAGTGTGTCCTGCCTTCCCCTGCAGGGGAGAACAGGTCTCTACCCACCTCCGTGTGACATCCCCTCACATACCTGTATGTCGCCAACAGATCCCCTTGGAGTCTCCTCTTCTCCAGGCTGAAAAGACCCAGTTCCCTCAGTCCCACCTCATATGGGTGTCCCTGCAATCCGGCCACCATCCTTGTGGAAAGCCCCAAGGAAAACCTGTCCCGGATTCAGAGCACGATGAGAAAGAGGGCTTGGGCCGTGAGGGCCTTGGGAGGACCCGTGTTCATGGCTGACCAGATACAGAAGGGCAGGTGAAGCCTGGGCAGCAAAATGACTGCAGCAAGACCGAAGGGGGAGCCTCCCCTGTTCTAGTCACGCATCTCCCCCACTGTCAGCCTCTCGCTGTGGACTACACTTCCCAGCATGCCTTGCGGGTCCCACCCAAACGGGCCACAGCTGGGCCTGCTTCACCCAGCCAAAGCCCAGCTGGGAGGCAGAAGGAGGGAAGAGAGGACTGCCCTTCCTCAGACCTGCCCTGGCCTCTCCTGGGCCCGGCTCTGCACTCCTGCGACAGGGATGCCCCCCTCGGCCTGCTCCCAGCTCAGGGGCTGCTGGCCCGAGTCTCCCTGCTCCACGCAGTGGCCGCTCCTTGGCAACTGAGCCCAGGAGCACCTTGGCGCTGTTGGGGAACCGGGTGAGTCTTGTCCCTCCAGAGCAAGAGGGGAGGGCTAGACGGGGCAGATGCTGGATGTGAGCGGAAGAGAGGGGCGGGAAGGGAAGGCATGGAGGGGAAATGCCCTCAAACACCCTGATGGGGCAAGCAAGCAAGCAAGGAGAGCAAGCGCGATGCTCTCCCCATTCCCTCTCAGGGGTGTCGGGTGGGCTTCAGGTTCAGTGGGTAGGAGGCTCCATGGTTCTAGTTCCTCTCTCTTAGAGAAGGGCTGCTGCTCATACTGGGCTTTGCTTGTTTTAACTGCAGAAGACGTTCTTCCGCCCGCAGACTGTCTTCTGTGACCAGATAGCCTGGACTTGAACTCAGCAGCCCTGCAATGGCCGGACTCTGAACTCCAAGGGCTCTGGGTGGCTTGACCCAGCAGCAAGTGAAAGTAGGACCAGGCATGCAAGGGAACCTCAGGCCTCTTTGCAGACATTAAGATCAACTCACCTAATGCTACCTGGCTGAAGCTGCCTAGGATCACCACACACAAACATCAAGATAGAGGCCACTTAGCTCAACCACAAATGCCACATGGGCAAGTACACAGCCTGCTCTTGGAACGAGAGGCCGGTCACCTAGAAAATATCCGTCGCAAACTTTCCTTGCTGGCATCAAGAAAGGGGCACCCCGATAAGCACAGTTAGGGTTCGTGTTGGAATCAACGGTTAGGCTGGAAATGCTCTGACATGCGCAGTTGTTAGGCTGTACGATGGAAAGACCCTGCCATGCGCAGGCAAGGCTAACTATGTATTTATTTGTTTATTTTATTTTTCGATTTATATCCTGCCTTTTTCCTACAAAGAACTCAAGGCAGCTTACATCATTCTCCTCCTCCATCTTCTCCCCACAACAACAACCCTGTGAGGTAGGTTGGGCTGAGAGTCTGTGACTGGCCCAAAGCCACCCAGTTGGCTCCATGGCTGAGCGGGGACTAGAACCCGGATCGCCTGAGTCCCAGTCCCATGCTCTTCACCACTGCACCACACTGACCTCGCACCACACTGGCTCTCTATAATCGTTAACCTGTAGCCTATAAGATGCCATGCCCACCCCTTGGCTTTCTGCCAGCTCCACTTTGGGGCAAGAGCTTCACTGCTGACAGATCTTGCATGCGAAATAACTGATTCAGATCTCATCTGGGCGTTGCTTCCCTTGTTCTCTGACAATTGAGACCCTCCGGGAAAAAGACCAGGGGCGTTTTTGCAAAACCTCCTGCAGGACCCTGCCCAGACACCCTGCCGGGAGTCCACCTTCACCCCACTGCTGCCACCACCGCTGTTTCCTCTTGGTCCCCGCTCGGCAAGGCCCCGCTTGTCTCCTCTTCCCACAGAGAGACAGGGCATTTTGGCCAGGCATCTCCAGCCCCTTCTCACCGCTGCCAGCGTGGCCTGGATGAAGTGGGGCAGGAGACCAGGCGGGCTGCAACAGGGATGAGGAGCGCAATGGGCACTGGTCCGTGGGGCCTGCTGGGGTGCCCCACAGCCAGGGGTTCAGCCACACCTGCCACTGGGGACCACCCCGTCCAGGGTGCGTGGAGCTGCTGCTTCGACTCTCCCAGGCAGAAAGGGAAGGGTCTCTGCGGGGAGCGGTGGCAATTCCAGGGGGACTGGAGTGTCGGTTAGCACAGCAGGAGGCGCAAGGAGCCCCGGCCTGATTTCTGTGGCCTGTTCCTTCCCCTCACGCCCACGTCAGCCAACCCACAGAGTGCTCTCCCCGCCTGGTTGGTCTCTACATGCAGTGGCCTGAAGTGAGGGGAAAATGGGGACAACCAGTCAGGAAATTAGACGGACTCTGTGGGCCTGCTCAGGGTAGACCTCCTCGGGTTTCCCGCTGTCACTGGAGCTCCACTCTCGTACTCACTGCCCACTGTACTTGCAGAATGGGGCTTGTAGTCCCAAACCGCCTGGGCAGCACTGCTTTCATGATTCCTGCTCTAGAAATTTGAAAGTCATTCTCACAAGGAGCGACGTGTTGAAATAGTCCACGCAGCCACGAAGCCTTCATTCTTAACCTGAATTTTCACAAGAATGCTTTTGTGGTTTTTAGGTGGGGTTGGGATGTGGATGGAAGCCCACAGGCTTCAGGCCAGGATGACCCTGTTTGGATGAGAGGTGGGGACTCCCTGCTCCCTGGCTTCTCTCTGTGCCCAAACTGATCTCCCCAGGCAGGGAATATCCATTCTCTGGGCAGCCCAAACCCTCCCCAGGCTGCACGTGGCCCTTACAAGGCACCTTTGCTACCCAAATGTGCATCCAAAGTGAGAGGCCAAATCTTGTCTTCTTCCAGCTGCACAGACGTACCTTGAGCAGGGCAACAAAGCCTGGATTGGACCAAGCATGGATTAGCATAACATGTGAACCATGCCGTGTTTTTATCCCGGTGCTAAGCCCTCAGAGCTCACCCTTGGCTTCTCCATGCTATGCAAGATCCACTGCACTGGCAATCAGACAGTAGCCTAACATGGGCAGACCTCCGGGAGCAAAGTTGCCTAGCTAAACCGGGGCTGAAGACTGGGAAAATACATGCTCAACAGAACCGGTTTTCTGCTTTGGGGAAGTCTCCTGGGCGATAGACCAAATATCCCTCTATAAGTACCTCAAGGGCTGTCACATGGAGGAAGGTCAAGATCTCTTCTTGCTGATGCCAGAATGTGGGACACGGAATAACCATTCAAGCTCTGACAACCCAGATTCAGGCTGGACATCAGGAAAAGCTTCCTCACTGTCAGAGCTATACGGCAGTGGAACCAGCTGCCTAGAGAGGTGGTGGGCTCCCCCACACTAGAGACGTTCAAGGGGAAACTGGGCAGCCATCTGAGTGGGATGGTGCGACTTGGAGTCCTGCCACAGCAGGGGGTTGGACTTGATGGCCTTCATGGCCCCTTTCAGCTCCGCTATTCTGTGATTCTATGAAATGATTTCAGGGTTTGAGGCAGGCAGCATTGAAACAAGGAGGGCTGCAGCTTGTTGCCCATTAAAGAAGGCAGGCAGGGAGGAAGGAGAGACCCAGCTCTTGGATGGGATAGACATGAAATGAAATAAATAACCGATTTGCAAACTGATACCCACTAACATTGACCTACCAGATTCTCAGCTCTCTTCTATCTTTTCTTCTTCCTTCCATCAGATGCATGAGTGGAGCAGGACATGGAAAAACAACACTGGACATCAGTGAAGAGAGTGAGGGATGGGGAAGGGAAAAAGCTGCCGCATCTTCAGGAGTCATTAAGGAGGCAGCATGGAAACCGAAATTGTGAAAAGGAGGATGGATCCACTAAGGATCTGTGCCGGCTCCTCCCCCAACAACAACAACCAGGAGGAGAGAGTGACAGGAAGATCCTTGAAGGTGATTTGAGAAGCTACACAGAAGAGGAGCCAGGTCAAAGCTCAGCACCTGAGCAAAGTGCCCAGCTGAGAAAGTGCCCTGCTGAGAGTCCAGAGGGAGGCTGGAAAGGAAAGAGCCTCAAATGCTTGCAGTGTGGAAAGAGGTACAGGTGGCCTTCACACCTTCTATGCCATCTGCGAAGCCACTCAGAGGAGAGACCTTATCCATGTACTGAATGTGGAAAGAGCTTCACATGGAAATTCCATCTTAAACGACATTAGAAAATCCACTTGGGGGAGAGACACTGTTAATGTGACATCTGTGGGAAATGCTTCATCCAGGCCAGCAGTCTTAGACGACATCAGTCCTTGCACTGACATGAGAAAGTGTCCAAGTGTGAAGAATGTGGAAAGAGCTTTGCTCCGAACTCAGGCCTTGCACGGGAAATTCACACAAGCGAGAAGCCCACTAGATGTGAGGAATGTGGGAAGAGCTTCAGTCACAGGTCAGAGCCTGGACAGCATCCCCCAGTTGATGCAGGGGAGAAACTCCACAAGAGCGAATAATGTGGAAAAGATTTAAATCAGTGCTCAGATTTCCCTGAAAATCAGTGACTTTACCCTAATCCGTGTAAGGAATATTGATGGTGCCACCATGAGAACTCCTAAATGTGCCAAGAATGAGGGGAAAGTTTCAGTTGGAGATCAAAGATCAACAGATGTGTCATGTTTCAACCAGGAAAGAAATCTTCAAAGTGCAACGAATGTGGAAAGTGGTATATCTGGTCTCCAAACTTGCTCACAATGAACAAATTCACCCAGGAGAAACACCACGTCAATCCTCTGTGGCCAGAGAAATATCTGATTAGACCTGACATCCCTTTAATCACTGCATTAGGACAAATCACAGTATTTGAACAGAAGCGTCTCCATATACATGCTGAGGGCTGGAGAAAATGTTCATCCACTAGCAAAGCTTCCAACGGGTAACCTAAAGATTGAAGATCCAACTCAGGCACTGCCTGAAGGGCGTGTTTGGCTGGGCAATCCGGCCTCCATGGGCGTGAGAATGCACACACCAGAGAATGCACACAGAGGGGAACCCTCAGGCTGCCTGGAATGTGGCCCAGCATTTCCTCTCTGCACACCCTTCCACATCATGTGGGGATGCATTTTCCCCCAGCTGGGTCTCCAAAGATCAGGAGGGTACCAGCTTGGGCCATGCGAAAGCGTCTCTGTGTGTGTTGGAAAGTGACCTCATGAGGAGAGGGTCTTGGACGGGCCATGTGCTGTGGAGCTCCCCGAATTGTGTGCTGAGGCTCATTGACTGGACTGATTGAATGTTTTAGCAGGATGGTTTTAATTACTTAAATTAATTGTACTGTTTTATAAAGATTGCATCAAAAGATAGGGCCGCGTTAAAAGATTTCAGACAGGAAACTGGAGGATCTTGAACCTACCTAGAAGACAGACTAAGAAGCAAAATTTACCAAAACTGGTGCAGTTTTATCCAGTATAGATTTGAATAACATAATTCTTAAAAGTTCCTGTTGCTGCTTTTTCAATATCTCGTG
Source organism: Varanus komodoensis (assembly GCF_004798865.1). Taxonomy (NCBI): domain Eukaryota; kingdom Metazoa; phylum Chordata; class Lepidosauria; order Squamata; family Varanidae; genus Varanus; species Varanus komodoensis. The sequence continues at coordinate 17,553 of NW_025336393.1, forward strand.
TAACTGTCAGTGCATTTGTCAACGAATAAAACCACGTGTGTTTCCATTTTATAGCCTGTATTGTATCTGCTCCTGAGAACAAGGTTGCATCACAGGTGGGAAACTGAGGCTGCAGCATCGCTCCCCACCCTGGTGACTGTCGGAGGTATGTGGACCACAACTCCCAGGATTCCCATCCAGCAGGGCCATCACCTGGGAATTCTGGCTGTTGCAGTCGAAACATGACTGGAAGGCACAGGGGTGGGGAAGGCTGAGCTGGAGGCTTCCAGGGGTTTGCCAGGCCCTTTGGCACATGGGACAGGGTGGGAGCGGATTCTGGGACTGGAGCGCCAGTCTCGTCGAAGGATCCTCCCTGCGTGGAGTGAGCGAGGCCATCGCCCGGCTGTGCCACGCCAGGAGTGCAAGAGAGGCCGACCGGCCAGTCCTCTCCCCACCTGGGCCCTTCTGCTTGCCTGCACCACAATATTCTTAATCCCTTCTGCCCCCCTCCCCCCCATCTGCACCCCAGGCTATGAGAGGCTGCCTGTTAGCAGAGGGCTGGACTTACACGCACAAAAGACAATACACCCAAGGGACTCTTGCCGCCCGCCCACCCGGCTGGTGTGCCAGCCAAGGATCTCTGCATCCGGACAAACCAGGTGGACCATGTCTGTTTTTCTCCACGTAACGTCACGGTCCGGCTTTGCCAATCAGTTCTCCCACCCTTTTCTTTATCCCTCCCTTTCTCGTGCCTTCATCTCCCGCATCCTCCTCCTCCTCCTCTCCTTCAGGATTTCCCCTTCTAACTATATTCTCCTTCCTCCCCAGCTTCTTGCCCTCCATTGTCTGGCTAAGCATTTGACTGCTAAACTCTTCCTCTTTAGGCTGAATCACTTTGTCTGTTTCTCCTTCCCTCCCCCGTCTGTCACCCATTCACACACACACTGCCTTGGGTGCCTGAACTCGGGCGAGCAGATTTGGAGGATGTGTCCTGCTTTGGTTCTTGGTTGCAGTTGTGATCATAAATGTATATTTCTATATTGTATATTTCCGAGGGGGTGTCACACACAGGTGGGCAGAGACCTGTTCTCCCCTGCAGAGGAAGGCAGGACGCGCTCCAACGGAGCAATGCTCAGGGAACTAAGGTTCCCTTTAGATGCCAGGAAGCACTTCCTGACAGTCAGGACCCCGAGGGTGTGGAATGGGCTTCCACGGAAGGTGGTTGAGGCCCCATCGGGGAGGGTGTTCAAGGACAGGCTGGACATGCACATGGGGGGCATGTCGTGAGCGGAGCTGGCTGGAGCCGGGGGTCAGACTAGATGGCCCGGGAGGATCCTTCAAACCCACTCTGTTTCTATGTTTCTATCGGTGACAGAACAAGAGTTTTATACCTGGACAGATTCAACACAAACACATACCCACATGCCTTAAAGCAGTGAGATACATATACCTGGTTTAAATGTACCCAGCCAGCCTAGATAAGTTGTGTCCCTACTCTATCCAAGTTAGTCAAGGAAACTAACTACCCTGCTAGTCAAGGGAACCAAGGGACCATTTCTGGTCCTCCTCCAGAGCAAGAACCCTATAAGGGAGGATTGTGTAGAGCCACACCCTGGGCTTCATGGTCAGGTGGGTGTTTGGACTCAGATCTTCCCGGATCTTCCCAGTTCCTCTCCGACAGACCAAGTATTGCATCCCATGGGCATCCCAAGCATGGCAGTCAATGCACCCCCTGCATCCCAGGACTGGATGCCTTTGGGTGTTAGGAACCAGGAGCAAGCCGTGGTGGGAGGGGAAGGTGGAGACCTGCGCATATTGCTTTGGACTTGGCGAGGGAAATGCCAAGGTGCAAAAGTTTATGCTACGCTCTTTCGCAAGGTGCGAATGGGCTGCCGGATGCTCCTTCCATGTTGGCATTTCCAGTCCACGTTTCTGAGCCCAGCCTTGCTTTGCCACTCAAAACCCTTTTGGTGGTCCTGCCAAAAAGCTGAGTTGTGAGCTGCTGCTGGAAAGTAGAGACAGTGTAGGGAGGCTGGAGGACCAGCCCACAGGGAGCCTGTCCCAGAATTCAGGAGGAACGCAAGAAAAGGGGCTTCTGCTGAAAGGACCTTTCTAGGATCTGCTCTCATGTCTAAATCTTTTTGGAAGATGCAGGTACAGAAGAGCAGGTGAAGCCTGAGCAGCAAAATGAATACAAGCAAAACCAAAAATATGAACCTCCATTGTTGTAGATCATGCATCTCCTCAAATGTTATCCTCTTAGTGTGAACTACATTTCCCAACATGCCCTGCAAATCCCACTCAAATGTCCCACTGCTTCACCCAGCCTAAAGTACAGCTGGAAGGAAGAAGGGGATTGGGAGGCAGAAGGGAGGGAAGGAGCAAATCCCCCTTCTTCAGATCTGCCCTCGCATCTTGCAGGGCCTGCAAGAGAAACGAGGCTCTGGGATCCTGGAACAAGCATGGTGCTCTTGGCCTCGTCTGGGCTCTTCCCCCTCCCTGCAGAACTGACAACAGAAGCTCCTTGGGCTTTGTGGAGGGAACTTGATGAGTCCTGTCCCCGCTCCGCTCCGCAAGAGAGGAGAATCAGGAGATTAAGCTCCTGTTGGGGAAATTCAGGAAAATCCTGGTAGAAGGAGGTTGCTTCCA
>NW_025336394.1:0-1211 GCF_004798865.1 Varanus komodoensis
GTTTTATACGGCATTGAGATGTTCCCAGGAAACTGAGGCAGGCGCAAGCTCTTACTCAGAGTACACCGTAAAGAACTTGCTAGAATTGAACGGTATAGCTTTTCACCATCAATGCAATGGAACTCATGTAATTCCATGAATAATGACCAAGTGTGCAGGCATTGTCTTAGCTTGACGTTGAACTAAGCCCAGTAATGGCAGATGTTGTAAAGCGCTCATAAATGGTATGCAGCTAACGTCATATGGAAAGAGTTTGCTTAACCCTCTAATCATAATCGGAACTCCGTGGTGCTTGACTGCTCAGTTTTACATTCATACTGTGGCTTCTACGCATGGGTGACAGTGTGTGCTTCCGGATGAAACCAGTTGCTCCTTCTCTGGTACCGTAAGCAGGATGTGCACAGATTGTGTTCTCACCTGTTGAAGCGCGAATTTGACTTACCAATGGCAGGGCACGGACACCCTCATCAATTGCACTGAATTGGAACGTTTTATAAGGCATTGGGATGTTCCCAGGAAACTGAGGCAGGCGCAAACTCGTACTCAGAGTAGACCTGTAAGAACTTGCTGGAATTGAACAATATAGCTTTTCCCCATCACTGCAATGGAACTCCCGTAATTCCATGAATGATGACCAAGAGTGCAAGCATGGTCTTACCTTGACATTGTGCTAAGCCCAGTAATGGCAGATGTTGTAAAGGGCTCGTAATTGGAATGTAGCCAACCTCATATGGAAACAGTTAGCATTACCCTCTAATCATAATCGGAACCCCGTGGTGCTTGACTGCTCAGTTTCACATTCATAATGTGTCCTCCACACACGGGGGACAGTGTTGTGATTCCTGATGAAACCAGGTGCGCCCACACTGGTACCGTAAGCAGGATGTCCACGGATAATGTTGTCACCTGTTGAGGCGCGAATTTGACTTGCCAATGGCAGGGCACTGACACGCTCGTCAATTGCACTGAATGGGAACGTTTTATACGGCATTGAGATGTTCCCCGGAAATTGAGGCAGGCGCAAGCTCTTACTCAGAGTAGACCTTTCAGAACGTGCTGGAATTGAACGGTATAGCTCTTTCCCCATCAATGCAATGGAACTCCCGTAATTCCATGAATAATGACCAAGAGTGCAAGGATTGTCTTATCTTGACGTTGAACTAAGCCCAATAAAGGCAGATGTTGTAAAAGCCTATAAATGGTATGTAGCC
>NW_025336394.1:1448-5703 GCF_004798865.1 Varanus komodoensis
TGCGATTATGAATAGAGAGTATAGCTAACTCTTTCCACATGACGTTGGGTGCATTCCATTTATGAGCCCTTCCAAACAGCGGCCATTACTGGGCTTAGTTCAACGTCAAGATAAGACCATGCTTGCACTCTTGGGCATCATTCATGGAATTATGGGAGTTCCATTGCAGTGATGGGGAAAGAACTATTCTGTTCAATTCCAGCACGTTCTTAAAGGTCTATTCTGAGTAAGAGCTCGCGCCTGCCTCAATTTCCTGGGAACATGTCAATGCGGTATAAAACGTTCTCATTCAGTGCAATTGATTAGTGTGTCAGTGCCCTGCCATTGGCAAGTCAAATTCGCGCCTCAGCAAGTGAGAACACAATCCGTCGACATCCTACTTACGGTACCAGAGTGGGCGCAACTGGTTTCATCAGGAATCAAACCACTGTCCCCCGTGCGTAGAAGCCACAGTATGAAAGTGTAACTGAGCAGTCAAGCACCACTGGGTTGCGATTATGAATAGAGAGTATAGCTAACTGTTTCCACATGACGTTGGGTGCATTCCATTTATGAGCCCTTCCAAACAGCGGCCATTACTGGGCTTAGTTCAACGTCAAGATAAGACCATGCTTGCACTCTTGGGCATCATTCATGGAATTATGGGAGTTCCATTGCAGTGATGGGGAAAGAACTATTCTGTTCAATTCCTGCACGTTCTTAAAGGTCTACTCTGAGTAAGAGCTTGCGCCTGCCTCAGTTTCCTGGGAACATGTTAATGAGGTATAAAACGTTCCCATTCAGTGCAATTGATTAGGGTGTCTGTGCCCTGCCATTGGCAAGTCAAATTCGCGCCTCAGCAGGTGAGAACACAATCCGTCGACATCCTGCTTACGTTAAAAGAGAGCGCGCAACAGGTATCTTGACGTTGAACTAAGCCCAGTAATGGCAGATGTTTGAAAGGGCTCATAAATGGAATGCAGCCAACATCATGTGGAAACAGTTATCTATATCCTATATTCATAATCGCAACCCAGTAGTGCTTGACTTCTCGGTTTTACATTGATACTGTGGCTTCTACGCAAGGGGGACAGTGGTGTGATTCCTGATGAAACCAGTTGTGCCCACTCTTGTACCGTAAGTAGGATGTGCACGCATTGTGTTCTCACCTGTTGCCGCGCAAATTTGACTTGCCATTTGCAGGGCACAGAAACCCTCATCAATTGCACTTAAAGGGAACGTTTTATTCCGCATTGAGATGTTCCCAGGAAACTGAGGCAGGCGCAAGCTCTTACTCAGAGTAGACCTTTAAGAATTTTCTAGAATTGAACTGTATAGCTTTTCCCCATCAATGCAATGGAACTCCCGAAATTCCATGAATGATGACCAAGAGTGCAAGCATGGTCTTATCTTGACGTTGAACTAAGCCCAGTAATGGCAGATGTTGTAAAGGGCTCCTAAATGGAATGCAGCTAACGTCATATGGAAACAGCTTTACACTCTAATCATAAACGGAAACCCGTAGTGCTTGACTGCTCAGTTTTACATTCATACTGTGGCTTCTACGCACGGGGGACAGTGTGTGCTTCCTGATGAAACCAGTTGGTCCCACTCTTGTACCTTAAGTAGGATGTCCAGGGAGTGTGTTCTCACCTGTTGCCACTCGAATTTGACTTGCCATTCGCAGGTCGCTGAAAACCTCATCAATTGAACTGAATGGGGACGTTTTATACCGCATTGAGATGTTCCCAGGAAACTGAGGCAGGCGCAAGCTCTTACTCAGAGTAGACCTGTAAGAACTTGCTGGAATTGTACAATATAGCTTTTCCCCATCACTGCAATGGAACTCCCGTAATTCCATGAACGATGACCAAGAGTGCAAGCATGGTCTTCTCTTGACATTGTACTAAGCCCAGTAATGGCAGATTTTGTAAAGGGGTCATAAATGGAATGTAGCCAACGTCATATGGAAACAGTTAGCTTTACCCTCTAATCATAATCGCAACCCAGTGGTGCTAGACTGCTCAGTTTTACATTCATACTGTGGCGTCTACGCAAGGGGGACAGTGGTGTGATTCCCGATGAAACCAGGTGCGCCCACTCTGGTACCGTAAGCAGGATGTCAACGGGTTATGTTGTCACCTGTTGAGGCGCGAATTTGACTTGCCAATGGCAGCGCACAGAAACCCTCGTCAATTACACTGAATGGGAACGTTTTATAACGCATTGAGATTTTCCCAGGAAACTGAGGCAGGCGCAAGCTCTTACTCAGAGTAGACCTTTAAGAACTTGCTAGAATTGAACAGTACAGCTCTTTCCCCATCACTGCAATGGAACTCCCGTAATTCTATGAATGATGACCAAGAGTGCAAGCATGGTCTTTTCTTGATATTGTACTCAGCCCAGTACTGGCAGATGTTGAAAAGGGGTCATAAATGGAATGCAGCCAACGGCATATGGGAACAGTTAGCTTTACCCTCTAATCATAATCGCAACCCAGTGGTGCTTGACAGCTCAGTTTCACATTCATACTTTGGATTCTACGCAAGGAGACAGTGGTGTGATTCCCGATGAAACCAGGTGCGCCCGTTGTGGTACCCTAAGCAGGATGTCAATGGATTATGTTGTCACCTGTTGAGGCACGAATTTGACTTGCCAATGGCAGGGCACTGACACCCTCATCAATTGCACTGAATGGGAACGTTTTATACGGCATTGAGATGTTCCCAGGAAACTGAGGCAGGCGGAAGCCCTTACTCAGAGTAGACCTTTAAGAACGTGCTGGAATTGAACAGTATAGCTCTTTCCTCATCACTGCAATGGAACTCCCGTAATTCCATGAATGATGACCAAGAGTGCAAGCAGGTCTTATCTTGACGTTGAACTAAGCCCAGTAATGGCAGATGTTTGAAAGGGCTCATAAATGGAATGCAGCCAACGTCATGTGGAAACCGTTAGCTATACCCTCTATTCATAATCGCAACCCAGTAGTGCTTGACTGCTCAGTTTTACATTGATGCTGTGGCTTCTACACACGGGGGACAGTGGTGTGATTCCTGATGAAACCAGTTGCCCCCACTCTTGTACCGTAAGTCGGATGTCCACGGATTGTGTTCTCACCTGTTGCCGCGCAAATTTGACTTGCCATTCGCAGGGCACTGAAGCCCTCATCAATTGAACTGAATGGGGACTTTTTATACCGCATTGAGATGTTCCCAGGAAACTGAGGCAGGCGCAAGCTCCTACTCTGAGTAGACCTTTAAGAACGTGCTGTAATTGAACAGTATAGTTCTTTCCCCATCAATGCAATGGAACTCCCATAATTCCATGAATGATGACCAAGAGTGCAAGCAGGTCTTATCTTGACGTTGAACTAAGCCCAGTAATGGCAGATGTTTGAAAGGGCTCAGAAATGGAATGCAGCCAACTTCATTTGGAAACAGTTAGCTTTACCCTCTAATCATGATCGCAACCCAGTGGTGCTTGACTGCTCAGTTTTACATTCAAACAGTGTCTTCTACGCACCGGGGACAGGGGTGTGATTCCCGATGAAACCAGGTACGCCCACTCTGGTACCGTAAGCAGGATGTCAACGGATTATTTTGTCACCTGTTGAGGCGCAAATTTGACTTGCCAGTGGCAGGGCACAGACACCCTCATCAATTGCACTGAATGGGAAGGTTTTATACGGCATTGAGATGTTCGATGAAACTGAGGCAGGCGCAAGCTCTTACTCAGAGAAGACATTTAAGAACTTGCTGGAATTGAACAATATAGCTTTTCCCCATCACTGCAATGGAACTCCCGTAATTCCATGATGATGACCAAGAGTGCAAGCATGGTCTTATCTTGTCGTTGAACTAAGCCCAGTAATGGCAGATGTTTGAAAGGGCTCAGAAATGGAATGAAGCCAACGTCATGTGGAAAAAGTTAGCTATACCCTCTATTCATAATCGCAACCCAGTAGTGCTTGACTGCTCAGTTTTACATTGATACTGTGGCTTTTACGCACGGGGGACAGTGGTGTGATTCCTGATGAAACCAGTTGCGCCCACTCTGCTACCGTAAGTAGGATGTCCATGGATTGTGTTCTCACCTGTTGCCGCGCAAATTTGACTTACCATTCGCAGGGCACTGAAACCATCATCAATTTCACTGAATGGGAACATTTTATACCGCAGTGAGATGTTCCCAGGAAACTGAGGCAGGCGCAAGCTCTTACTCAGAGTAGACCTTTAAGAACGTGCTGGAATTGAACAGTATAGCTCTTTCCCCA
>NW_025336394.1:7195-8904 GCF_004798865.1 Varanus komodoensis
GTTCCCAGGAAACTGAGTCAGGCGCAAGCTCTTACTCAGAGTAGACCTTTAAGAATTTTCTAGAATTGAACGGTATAGCTTTTCCCATCACTGCAATGGAACTCCTGTAATTCCATAAATGATGACCAAGAGTGCAAGCATATTCTTATCTTGACATTGTACTACGCCCAATGACGGCAGATGTTGCAATGGGCTCATAATTTGAATGCAGGCAACGTCAAATGGAAACAGTTAGCTTTGCCCTCTAATCATAATCGGAATTCCGTGGTGCTTGACTGCTCAGTTTTACATTCATACTGTGGCTTCTACTCATGGGTGACAGTGTGTGCTTCCTGATGAAACCAGTTGCGCCTTCTCTGGTACCGTAAGCAGGATGTGCACAGATTGTGTTCTCACCTGTTGAAGCGCGAATTTGACTTACCAATGGCAGGGCACTGACTCCCTCATCAATTGCACTGAATGGGAACATTTTATACGGCATTGAGATGTTCCCAGGAAACTGATACAGGCGCAAGCTCTTACTCAGAGTAGACCTTTAAGAACTTGCTAGAATTGAACGGTATAGCTTTTCCGCATCACTGCAATGGAACTCCCGTAACTCCATGAATAATGACCAAGAGTGCAAGCATTGTCTTAGCTTGACGTTGAACTAAGCCCAGTAGTGGCAGATGTTGTAAAGCGCTCATAAATGGTATGCAGCCAACGTCATATGGAAACAGTTAGCTTAACCCTCTAATCATAATCGGAACTCCGTGGTATTTGACTGCTCAGTTTTACATTCATACTGTGGCTTCTACGCATGGGTGACAGTGTGTACTTCCTGATGAAACCAGTTGCGCCTACTCTGGTACCTTAAGCAGGATGTGCACAGATTGTGTTCTCACCTGTTGAAGCGCGAATTTGACTTACCAATGGCAGGGCACTGACACCCTCATCAATTGCACTGAATTGGAACGTTTTATACGGCATTGAGATGTTCCCAGGAAACTGAGGCAGGCGCAAGCTCTTACTCAGAGTAGACTTTTAAGAACGTGCTGCAATTGAACAGTACAGCTCTTTCCACATCAATGCAATGGAACTCCCGTAATTCCATGAATGATGACCAAGACTGCAAGCAGGTCTTATCTTCACGTTGAACTAAGCCCAGCAATGGCAGATGTTTGAAAGGGCTCATAAATGGAATGCAGCCAACGTCATGTGGAAACAGTTAGCTATACCCACTATTCATAATCGCAACCCAGTAGTGCTTGACTTCTCGGTTTTACATTGATACTGTGGCTCCTACGCACGGGGGACAGTGGTGTGCTTCCTGAGGAAACCAGTTGCGCCCACTCTGGTACCGTAAGCAGGATGTCCACGGATTGTGTTCTCACCTGTTGCCGCTCAAATTTGACTTGCCATTCGCAGGGCACTGAAACCCTCATCAATTTCACTGAATGGGAACATTTTATACCGCATTGAGATGTTCCCAGGAAACTGAGGCAGTCGCAAGCTCTTACTCAGAGTAGACCTTTAAGAACTTGCTAGAATTGAACGGTATAGCTTTTCCCCATCAATGCAATGGAACTCAAGTAATTCCATGAATAATGACCAAGAGTGCAAGCAGGTTTATCTTCACGTTGAACTAAGCCCAGTATTGGCAGATGTTTGAAAGGGCTCATAAAACGAACGCAGCCAACTTCACTTGGAAACAGTTAGCTTTACCCTTA
>NW_025336394.1:9005-9725 GCF_004798865.1 Varanus komodoensis
CCTTCTCTGGTACCGTAAGCAGGATGTGCACAGATTGTGTTCTCACCCGTTGAAGCGCGAATTTGACTCACCAATGGCAGGGCACTGACACCCTCATCAATTGCACTGAATTAGAACGTTTTATACGGCATTGAGATGTTCCCAGGAAACTGAGGCAGGCGCAAGCTCTTACTCAGAGTAGACTTTTAAGAACGTGCTGGAATTGAACAGTACAGCTCTTTCCCCATCAATGCAATGGAACTCCCGTAATTCTATGAATGATGACCAATAGTGCAAGTAGGTCTTATCTTGACGTTGAACTAAGCCCAGTAATGGCAGATGTTTGAAAGGGCTCATCAAAGGAATGCAGCCAACGTCATGTGGAAGCAGTTAGCTATACCCTCTATTCATAATCGCAACACAGTAGTGCTTGACTTCTCGGTTTTACATTGATACTATGGCTCCTACGCACGGGGGACAGTGGTGTGCTTTCTGAGGAAACCAGTTGCACCCACTCTGGTACCGTAAGCAGGATGTCCACGGATTGTGTTCTCACCTGTTGCCGCGCAAATTTGACTTGCCATTCGCAGGGCACTGAAACCCTCATCAATTTCACTGAATGGGAACATTTTATACCGCATTGAGATGTTCCCAGGAAACTGAGGCAGTTGCAAGCACTTACACAGAGTAGACCTTTAAGAATTTTCTAGAATTGAACGGTATAGCTTTTCCCATCACTGC
>NW_025336394.1:9825-10120 GCF_004798865.1 Varanus komodoensis
AATGATGACCAAGAGTGCAAGCATGTTCTTATCTTGACATTGTACTACGCCCAATAACGGCAGATGTTGTAATGGGCTCATAAATTGAATGCAGCCAACGTCATGTGGAAACAGTTAGCTATACCCTCTAGTCATAATCGGAACTCCGTGGTGCTTGACTGCTCAGTTTTACATTCATACTGTGGCTTCTACGCATGGGTGACAGTGTGTGCTTCCTGATGAGACCAGTTGCGCCTTCTCTGGTACCTTAAGCAGGATGTGCACAGATTGTGTTCTCACCTGTTGAAGCGCGAAT
>NW_025336395.1:0-1439 GCF_004798865.1 Varanus komodoensis
GTCAACGATGTGCAGCAGGGATGTTTTCCACCTCTACAGGTACCTCAGACATGAGAAGCTATGTGCAAATGCTGGAAGTAGCGGGGAAATCTTCCAGAAAGTCCCAAGTAAAAATCTAAGAAAAGGAGAACAATTCAGAATTATTGATTTTTGTGGCCGTTCTGAATACCATGTTAGATTGTCAACATCTCGGATGTTCTGGTTTGCAAAAGTTTGACACCTGGTGAAGAAGACTCCAGGGTGAATAGCCTCGCAGTGGTGCGAATTAAGTATGAATACTGTCTTGTATATATTACTTTCCATTCTGAAGACCCTATTTCTAAATTGGTTTAGGTTTACATGAGACCTGAAGGTGTTTTGACGAACTAATGATCAGGGGACCTGCTAAGTCTACCTTGTAACACTGGGGGACTTCCCCCCAATTGGAAAGAGGTGAACCTTTTTTCCGCAGTGATTCCAGCTCCCTGGTTTCCAGCTTCAGCACTGAATGCTTTAAAGCTGATGAGTAAAGCAAGACATCCTCTGGAATACTGTGTCCAGTTCTGTTCACCAAGATTTAAGAAAGCTGCAGAAAAAGGAAACATGGTCCAGGGGAGGGCACCAAAATTGTCCAGGGTTTGGTAACACAGTGGTATGATTAGTGATTGAAGGAAATGGGAATGGTCAGCCTTAAGAAGAGAAGATGACTCTGTGTGTGTGTGCGTCCGTGTGTGTGTGTGGAGGGGTGATATCCTTCTATAAGTTCTGAAAAGGCTGCCACAAAGAGGAAGGTCAATATCTCTTCTTGTTGATGCCACAGTGGAGGACATTGAATTACTGATTCAAGTGATCTCAGCCTAGACTCAGCTAGAGATGAGGAAAAGCTTCCTCACTGTCAGAGAAATACAAATGTGGAACCAGCTGCCTAGAGAGGTCTGGGCTCTCCCACGCTACAGGCCTTCGAAAGGCAACTGGACAGCCATCTGAGTGGGATGGTGCACCTTGGTGTTCTGCAACAGCAGGGGGTTGGACGAAAAGGCCTTCATGGCCCCAGGCAACTCTACTATTCCATGAACCCTTTTCCAGCAGCAATTCCTTCCCCTGGGAATCCAGCTTCAGCACGAAGAGCTCTTGTGAGATATGTTTTAAAAAACTGTCAGTAATACGTTCTTTTTTCCACTTTTGTCTTGCTCATTTGGACAATGCCCCATGGGAAAGGTTGAAATCCATTCCCAGCATTCATTAATTTAGAGTTCCATCAGTTTCTCCTTTACGCAAACTTGAACATGAGTCCTGTCCAAGAGCTTGTCATTTGGTTAGGAAGGGACACAGAGTTCATCTTTTATACTTAATGGTCTAATTTCAAAAGATGAATAGAAGTAATCAAAGAGACTAGCTTAGCTAATGAAAGTCTCACTCCGTACCTTCCCTGGCGGGCTGCACTAGCCCTCAGTAAACTA
>NW_025336395.1:3671-18605 GCF_004798865.1 Varanus komodoensis
ATCAGGTGAGTCTGGATTTAATTTTTGGCCACTTTGACTAAATACATTGCATAAAGGCTCCTGCTCCTCCTGTCAGACATCATCCCTTCTGGGCAAAGAGCACAGTCATAGCAGCAAAACCTCTCTCCTTCCGTCTTTTTCCTAACAGAGCCAGGAGAACAGTATTCATTGCACCTGGAAATGGGCACCACCTGTACAGGAACACAAAAGGGAGATGAGCACTGTGAAATTAGATCCTACTCTTGTCCCATCTTTATATATGTTCTCCCAGCATGTCATGCTGGAATTGCTTTGTTTACTCTGTGTTCTCTGTGTTTAACAGGTAGTTTGTACTTCCTTGTAGGACAATTATAAAATGCAAAACAGTAATCGGTATTGTAGCTGCAGCACATTGGTGGTTTGCTGCTCATGGACACTGACAAGAAACAGCTTTACTTACAAGGACTGGCCTACATGACAGGGCTGATGCAAGGTGCTGCTGGTGGTGCTGTGGTTTTGCTTGTTGCTCTGGGGAAGAAATAATTCCCAGATTAAACTTTTCAGGTTTTATTACTCAGGAAATGTTTCCCTTAATTTTCCAGGTAACTACAAAGAGTGAGAAATTGCAAAGGCATAATTAATGTGGAGTAGATTTGTGAGGAAGCAGATTAAATTTCATTACAAAAGTATTATGGGGTTATACAACCTCTGAATGTGGTTTGAAAGCTACAACTTGTATAAAATACAGCTGCCAGATGATGGGAAGGGAAACAGAGGGCCCGAAAATATCATGCATTCAGCAATCTCATCCCTGGCTTCCTTATTTTGAATGATGGAAGATCTGGCATGACAAACTCCAGTTTGATCTCCACAGTCTATCCAACAGTGGGAAAACACATGGCATGTGTGGGGCGAGGGGATTGTGATTAGTGTTTTTGTTTCTGTGTGTAATTCTGCCAGTGAACACCCAATTAGCTATGGAACACACATTTCAAGATGAAGGACTTTTCTTCAATTATTCCCCATATTTGAGTTGAGCAAGTTTGCAGAACGGCATGTTCTTCTGACCTGGTTAAAACTTCTGTGCCACACGATTAGATCATCTTCAAGGGTCAGTTCTTTCCCTGACTGAACCTGGGGTTCCAGTCTTCCATCTTTTGCTCTAGCAAAGGATTTGTTGGGAAAGGTTACCAAGTTTGTAACATCAAATCCTGTCTCCAATTCTCCATTTTCATCAAAACTCACACAGTCTCCAGCACTCTTGTTGAACATGAGTTTTCATAGGATGTCATGCAACTGAGTTAATGAGACTAGAAGAAGCAAGAAGGGAAGGTACAACAGACTGCTGAAATCTCTAAAAGGAATTTCACTTGAGCCTGATTAATCACCATGCACCACTCCTCCATGACTCTGCAAGATGCATCCTTTCGCAAAATGAAGCCTTGTCAAGGAGATGGCCCTGAAGACCTCTTGTGTGGCAGCTTCTCCATGGGGAGAGTAAATACAGTTTACTTTAAAGTAGTATGTAGATACGTCATTCATTCCAAACCACCTCACTTCATTCCTCAATCTGAACACAATCCCTTCTTATGCAAGTAGCTTTACTGGGACACTGTGATCAGTCATTTTAAGAGGGGGGAGATGAAGGAGGGGAGGACAACTATTTAATCCTTATGCTTTGGGTGCATGAAGACTTGGGATTGTTCAGAATATTCATGGTTCCAATCACAGCTGTAAGGACTGCATTTTGCTATGGTGTCTTCCTCGTCCTTTTGATCATAGATGGGTGGCATCAGCTGATAATGAAAAACCATCAGCATGTCCCTCCATAATTCTTTGCTATGCGATATATACCAAATTCAGGATCACATCCTTCAACAACCCGGCAGGGTCTTGACGGAAGTCTCCCATTCCAACTCCAACAATAGTTCCTGCCGTAGGATGCTCTATGAAGGCTTCCTATCACCTGCTATCCTATTGTGATGGGAAGAACAAGAGGGATGAACCCCCAGTGTGAAATTAAGAGCTCTGACTGCATATTCTAAAATGTCTGTCTCCCTCTGAGCAAGCTTATGTGATTGGAAGTGGAACTGTAGAAAACTTGCCGAGGGTCTGGCACAGCAAATGCTTGTAGACCAGAACTTGGCTGAATGATTTGGCCAACTGATTTAAGAAGTATACCTTAAGAGCTGCTTTAATATTTTGGGGGCAAGTGGGTGAATTCCCTGTGTCCAAAGCATTGGCATCTGTTGTTAGAGGCTGAATATAATTGGAGAGATGGCTGCGGGCTTTTCATTTTTCTCCCCTTTTCATGGGCTTTTAGAGGCATATATGGTTACCTTTGTTGCTGCAGCACTGCCCCATTCTTATTTGGGTTCAAATGTCCAGGAAAACCAGCCTTGAATTGTGTGGTGGCAATTTTCTGATCACCGTTATTGGGAGGGGTTCACAGGAGAAGATCAGCATTGCTCAAATGACTTTTGTCCTTTGCTTTTACCCACCTGCCATGCTTCTGCTTTGTGAAGTGCTGGCCTCACTTCTCCTGCCCATCTCCCCCTGGATGCAGAGACAGCATGCAAAGCCTGGGCCACGGCATGCATGGCATTGTAGACATTTTAACTCTGCCCCATCATTCTCATTGCAAAGAAAGTGCTAGGAAGGCTCTCCAACCATTCCTGTCCGGAGCAAAATGCCTTTCTTTCCCCTTGAACATTTGGGATGCCTAGTTGACAACTAAAGGCCTGCTCTCAGAAATCCTGAATGAAATTATCTCCTTTCCCCCAGTTAGGCCTTACACTGTGAACAAAAGTTTCAAATCCAGGTGGCTGTCTTGAATTAATTGCAAAAGACATGGCACCATGGAAATGCTGGATTTCCCACATCCTTTGGAAAGAGACAGATTCAAAATGCCATTCGGATGTCACAATCCACACTTTCTCCTAAGGTGGCCATGACCAAACTTGTGCTGCCAAGAACATTGTTCTCATACTCTGCCAGGATGGAGGTTCTCCATGTACAAAACAGGCACTGACTTTTCTTTCCAGGAGAACTGGACAATTTTTTAGCACTTCTAAAAGCCGGCCTGCAAACTCATTCAAATAAGTCCGTTCTGGTAATTGAAATATGACGGCAAGACAGATATCATTCCGGGAAAGCAGCGGGACCATGGACTGCAAGCACTTGTCCCCACAGTCATCCTTCACTGCCAGGAGCCCAAACCACGTCCACCCAAAATGCTGAAGTAAGTGCACAACCCCCAGATACTGATGGGATTTCTTAGGCACCATCTGGTACAGAAATGGGAATTCTGTCTTGTCACCATGTGCTGGGGAAAAGGACCCATAAGTGAGCTGAAATCAAATGCATCAAAGGACACAGATGGATTAGGAGATCATGTCAACTTCTGCTCTATGGGATTTCCACAATTCCAGAAATAAGCCTACCTATGGGATCTTGTACATGGCAGTGATGATGGCCATAATTTCAGAGGCTTCAGTCACAAGTCTCCCAATGACAGCAGCTATTTTTTTCTGAGCAGCACAGCTGAAATTGAGCACAAATCTGTGGTATGTGCATAGGAGTCCCATGGAGGCCTTGTAGCTCATCCTTGCAATGTAGTAGCCATTGAGAATGTGGAAGCCCAGAGTGAGGTTTTGTAGGATTTGGGGATTTCTATTGATCTTGTCCACAACAAAGGACAAGGCCAGGATGTGCTGGTACATCTTTGGCACAGAACTACATTGAGAATAATGCAATCCTAAACTATGGGTGTGAAATATGGGATGGAAAGCATACCGTGGCATCCATCTTTATAAATAATTTTGGTAGTCTCAATCATTAATCTTTTCCAGTTCGTTTTTATCTATGCTAATTCACATCTTAGTTATATGCCCTTTCCCCATAAACAAATAATGAATTTGGAGATTTTCACACAATTGATATTTTCCTTTAAAATACCCTTTCAGTATGCATGTTGACAGAAGACATGCTACAGAAATTAAAGAGAAGTCACTCATTATATGCCCCTTCCCTTCTGTAGTAAGATTCTATTCATCCAGGAAAGGCAAATATGGTTGGTTCACTTAAAATTGTCAAACAATCTAAATGATCCCCAAAGTGTAGTAGGAGATTGGAAAGAGGTGACAGTGATCCAGTCTTCAAAGTATACTATGAACCCAGTCCTCCATATGGACACTCAGTTTTACAAAGGACATTTTTAAAGTGCATGAACTTCAACAGTGTGATTCACATGGCAGAACAAGCTGAATCATTCACAACCCAAAAGCATATAAGAATACTATTTTCATGTTCTTGGATGTAACTCACGATACATAAAGAATCCCTTGTCCAACCATCTTTTCTCCATTACTGTGACTTGACCATAGAAGAGGGAGGGAGGGAGGGAGGGAGGGAGGCAGGTATCTTACGCTGCTTCATTGATCAGCAACTGAGTGGGTTGCTGCACAAAAGTGGGGCTGTCATGAAGAAAGATAACTTGAGAGACAATTGCCCCTATGACGATTGTGCCTGGCTGATAAAATTGGTGGGGTGTAGGAAGTGGATCTGTTTGTATCGTGCAGTTAATAGAATGTGTCTTGCATTCTGTACAAAACTGCAGAACAAGCATGAGAACTCCTTGAACCACCATCTTCATGCCAGCATTATCATCAGGATTTCGATTCCCGTGTTCTCCAAATTGCATTCACTTTGTTCCATCCTTTCAGGAATGGGGTGAGATGCTGTAGATGCACAGATGGAAAACGGCCAAGTCTCCTTTCTTGCAACTTCATTGCCACTTTCTCTTTCTCGATCCTTTGCAAGGATTATCTTCCCTACACATTTACCCACAATGTTGTAGCAATTATTCGTTCATTTAAAAGGACAGGAACTGTCTATCACTAGATCAAATATGTTTTATGACTCCCTAATGATATAACTAATAAGGAACTTGGCAATATAAAAATGTTTAAATGAAATACAATTATGCAAGGATGATGAAAACCATCCATTACAATATGGATGGGGACAAGGAGCTAATCACATCCCCAGAGGATCATTGTTTGCCATGGCATGACTCGAAGGAAAGAACTTGAAATAGGAATGATAATGGCTATCATCCTTGTTTTGAGTTGCAGCAAATGCCGCATTACATAAACAGAAGCAGAGGGAGAGTCCTCCCATGGGGAGTTAGCCTGAAATGGAAATAACAATCTGTCGAGATCCGGCTCGACAATTGGTGTGAGAGAGTTCAGAGAGAGAAATAAAACACTGCAGACGAGAGATAAAGTTTCAAAGCATGCTTAGTTGGTTGTTCGGGAGAACAAAGAAGATCTTCGCAGAAAATTTCTCACTGCGTCAACACAAGCAGCCCTTTTTATTATTTCACAGATTGATACATTTATACTTGCGTAATCCAATAGCCATCGAGTAAAGCAGTGAACACCCTAGTTGATTGTGCGCAAGCGCAGGATTCACAAAGGCTTATTGATTGCTTATGCGCAGGCGCGGGTAACAGGAAGCGTACTTGTTGCTATATATGGTCACAAGCCTTATATGGTTACACAGGTGAAGTACAATGCTATTAGCTGAGTAAGTTGCAATACTATTGGCTGGTAAATTACAATACTATTGGCTGAGCGTAACGTGCCTAGCTACAGCATGAATGCTGCGAGGCAGGGATGAATTCCCACATTCCCTCCGTTTTGTTTATTTAAATGAACAATCAATTCTATACTAGCGAGGTTAATATTTGCCAAATGATTGAATACAACAGCAGAACATAGTTAAAATCACAATAAAAATGATAACTGACATGATTAGGGAACGAAACCATGAGAGGGTAGGAAGCAAGAGAAATCCATCCAAGAGGAGGGATCTGGGGGCTGCATAAAAATGCAAGGTAAAAGGAATGAGCGAAAAACTAGACACTACGAAGACTTTCTCCATGGCCTAACGCAACGTGCAGGAATCCAAAGAGGGCCGTTATCCAAAGCTACTGCTGCGTAACCACGACCCCAAGTTATCAACGGCACAGGTCCCTTTCACCCAGGATCAGGCAACTTGTGATAGTGCACAAGCAGTCGTGGAAGTTGTTCTTCAGTCCTGAAATGAAGCTCAACAGGTGTATGAGACCTGCTATGGGGAGTGAACAAAAAATTTAAGGTATAAAGAACTTTAGCTACAACAGCTGGTATATCAGCGGTGGATATCCCTCTCCCTTTTGTCTGCTTATACAGCACAGATTTGAAGGTGAGGTGTGCTCTTTCCACAATAGCTTGACCTGTGGAATTAAAAGGAATACCATGAGATAACTTTATACCCCACAAATTGCAAAACTCTGAAAATGAATGAGAACAATATGATGGGCCATTGTCCGTTTTTATAGCCAAAGGCTTCCCCATTACAGCAAATGTCCTGATGCAATGTTGAATAACATGTCTTGAAGTTTCTCCCTTCATGGGTGTTGCCCAAATGAGTCCTGAAAAGGTATCAACAGTCAAATGTAATTTATGGAAAGGAGCCAATGATGGTACATGAGTAACATCCATTTGCCAAGTCTGGTTAGCCTGTGTCCCTCGAGGGTTCACTGCATCAAAAGGAAAGTTTATCGGTGATTTGCAACACGATGGGCAGGCTGACACAATGTCCCTTGCCTGTGACATAGGAATAGAAAACATTTTATGCAATACTTTAGCTGACTGATGAAATGTATCATGAGATAGGATGGGGTCATCAAACAAGGAAAAAACATCATGCGTAAGTGCACCATCAGCTCGAGCATTTCCTTCTGCCAAAAATCCTGGAAATCCTGTATGAGACCTAATATGAGCTACAAAGCAGAAATATGAGCGTTCTTGGATCAATTGTTGCAGCTTGGAAAACATGTCATAAAGTTCTCTATCAATAGCAGGTGACAAAGAAGACAAGGGTAAATGCAGCAACAACTTATAAACGTATTGAGTATCTACAATAAGATTAAAATTCTCTTGTGCAAACAATTGAAATGCCAAAATTACAGCTGCTAGTTCAGATCGCTGTGCAGATGATTGATTTTCAGTGAACTTCGAAGACCAGGATCCATCTGGCAATTGCCAAGTAACCACTCCTCGGGTAGGAGATCCATCTGTAAACAAAGTTATAGCATGTGACAGTGGCTGTAAAGAAAAGCAAGATGTTAGTTTATAGGGAATCTGTGAAAATAGCTGCAAACGTTTATCTTTTGGTGGATTATGGAGGACTTTTCCTAAGAATCCAGCAAACGCGACTTGAAGTTCAGGAGATGACATCAGCAGTCGCGCAAACTCCTCCTGCTTAAAAGGAAAAAACACACAGTCAATATCTTTTCCAGTAAGCTGTAATGCTCTATGCCTTGCTTTGAAAACTAAGTCTGAAACTGCAGTTATCCAAGGATATAAATTCCGTGGCGGTGTATGTGGTAAATATATCCATTCTAGTATGCAGATTGTCTCTTTATCTTTGGGCACGTAGAGAATAGCTGTTGGTAATAATGATGTTGACAAAATATCTGCTGGAGTTGGATGACCTGCCAGGGCCAAAAATAGTGGTGAAAGATCATCAGTAGTAAGGGCTAAAGATGGCCTAGCCCAGTTAATATTCCCCAGCAATATTTGAAGCTGTACCAAAGTCAATGATTCTGGAAAATGAAACTGCGGCAACACTGGCACAGAGGCTTTTTCTGAGAGCTGATGTCCCAAGTATTTGAAAGGAGGGATTTCTTGGACCTTTTCTGGTGCTACATAAAGTCCATATGCTTCCAACGAAGCAAGGAGAAAGTCCAGATGACATCTATCAACATTTTTCCCTGCTATTAAGATATCATCCATGTAATGATACACCATTAAGTCTGGAAATGCTGATTGAAATGGTTGCAGAGCCAAAGCAACAAATAGCTGACAGAGGGTGGGAGAATTTGCCATGCCTTGAGGCAAAACACACCACTCATATCTTTGTGTAGGGCGATCGTTGTTCAGCACTGGAACTGTAAATGCAAATTTTTCCCGATCTGGAAGAGCTAGTAATGTATTAAAGAAACAGTCTTTCAAGTCAACAATTTTCAATTTATAATCTTGTGGGATCAAGTTTGGATTTGGCATCCCACATTGAACAAGTCCCATCACTTGCATACATTCATGCTCTTTTCTTAAGTCTTGTAGTAATTGCCATTTGCCTGATTTCTTTTTTATCACAAAAATTGGTGTATTCCATGGGCTGGAACTAGGCTGAATATGACTCAACTGAAGTTGCTCCTGAATAAGGGCCTCCACTGCCTGGAGCTTTTGTAAAGGCAGCGGCCACTGATCTACCCATACTGGCGCAGATGTTTTCCATTTGATGGGCAATGCATGGAGTGGCGCTGATGTGGAGGCCCTCAGGATAAATTTGTATTGATGGTAGCTCCTAAGGATGAAAGCAAGTCTCTGCCCCATAAGGTCAATGGAATGTCCATTATTAAAGGACGTAAAGTCACAATGCGGCCTTCAGATTGAAAGGTAATCTGCTGTGCACTCCGGGAAGCAGCTGTAAAGCCTCCCACTCCATAGACAGGAGAAGCAGGGACAGTAGGGAGCTTTTCAGGCCAGTCCTTTTTTGCTATAACAGTCACATCTGCCCCTGAATCCAGCATCCCTTTTATACAGCGTCCTGCCATGGTGACAGACAAGTAAGGCCTGTCTGTTGTCAATTGGACAGTTGCCATTGCAATGGGTGTAGTTTGCAAATTGCTTGGCATAGGCTGGCAAGCCTGCTGAGAGTCCCTTTCACTTGACAATGGTATAAAGAGCATACGAGCCACAGGTGATTCTGCCAGAACTTCCATATGCATAGTGGACCAGAGATGCAGAATAATGTCTGTTGAACCAGACGACTGGTATAATCCTGGAGCCACATGGCAAAGGTCCGGGCCCATGACTGGGAGCAGTATGCCAACATGGCCTGCTGGTATCGGATAGGATACTCTAGCAAGCAAAGGCACAGCAATTCCCGGATTAAGCACAACTGATGAGGTAAGAAAAACAGGAAGTCCAGAACAACCTGGGTTGTGCTCACGCGGCTCATGTGGCTTCTCATCATCCCCTATAGTATAAAAGCTAGGATTTGTTGGGCTGCAATATGGCCTTTCCCCATCAGGGGGCAGCTCAGGGCACGAGTTCTCCCGGGGTTGGCCCTCCCACTCGTCTCCCTGGCTACTGTCGGAGCCTTGTTGTTCCGTCTGGGGGGGTGAGCGACACTGATCAGCCCAATGGATACCTTTTTGGCAGATAGGGCATCTTTTCAAAGGACGGGCTGTGCTTTTTTGAACAGAATGGCATTGTGCTCTGAAATAGCCTTCTTTGCTACAAAAAGAACATTTCTTGCCAGCAGCAGGATTGTTAGACTGTTGAAATTTTTGTACTGCAGCTGCGAGCAAATGTGCCTCATGGATTTGTGATCCAAAATTAAGGCACACCCGAAGCATAGATTGTATATCAGTCTCTGGATTGTTATAAATGGATGTGAGGGCCGTCTTACAGTCCTCATTTGCATTTTCAAAAGCTAGCTGCTTGAGTAACAATTTTCGGGCCTTGGGACTGTCAGTCTGGTGTTCTACAGCCCGCATCAGCCTATTGATGAACTCTGTATATGGCTCTGTAGCACCTTGTCTTACATTAGCAAAGCTGGACAAAGAATTGTCTCCAGGCTCTGGGATCTTTTTCCAGGCTTTTATGACTATGCTAGCCACTTGAGTTAAGGCTTGGTCTGTTAATGCAACTTGTTGCACAGCTGTTGCAAAGGCTCCCTCTCCTAGCAGCATATCCTCCATGATATTATGTATTGCATTTTGCACTGCTTGTGCAGCTGCTCTTTGCCGCCAAGCCTCCATGCAAAGAAGACCTTGGGCAGGGGGGAGGAGAGAGCGGAGAATCATTTTCCGATCTGTGGGCGTTAGTCTCTGGAGAGACATGCCTTCCAGCAGAGCTGTGGTATAGGGGGCATGAATGCCCTTATCGCTAATGGACCGCTGTAACTCTTTCAAAGTTTGCAAAGGGGGGGGCTCATGTCTTTCCGGAACGGCTTGCATGCCTCTTCCCCCGGGGGCCCCTCTGAGCACCGGGAACGCTGCTGGGAGTTCTTGTGATCCCGGATCCCCGTCCTCCATAATTGCCGTTTGCAGAACAGCGGCTAGGGAAGTTACAACTGGCACCTTATCTGATTCCATATCGTCGGGCGGTTTTGATGGCGGAAGGAAGTGGTGCCTCTCATTTTGAGGAGGAGGAGGGGCTCTAGGAATCGGAGCTGGCGCGGGCAGCAAGATTTTTGGCAAGTGAGCAAGTGAGGTGGTCCCAGCCTCCAGTTGCTGATTGAATAATATATTAGTCGGCGTTAGTCCTTTAAGACAAGCCTGGACTTTACACCACGTGG
The DNA here is from genome assembly GCF_004798865.1 of Varanus komodoensis. Classification (NCBI taxonomy): domain Eukaryota; kingdom Metazoa; phylum Chordata; class Lepidosauria; order Squamata; family Varanidae; genus Varanus; species Varanus komodoensis. The sequence goes on from NW_025336395.1 coordinate 14,070, forward strand.
ATAAAATCCTGGAAGTCATTCTGGGATGATCATGAAAGCAGCTGCCAATTTTACACCAATCCTCAAGTTTCATCGTGCCTGACTTTGACATCCAAGGGCAAATATCATGAATTGCTTTAATGAATGCTTCGACGTCACTTTCAGTGACAGAATGTCCCTCTTTAGTAAGTAAAACATGAATGTCTCGTTTAAAAGCCTGTTGCTCAGTAGACAAAGAAGAGCCCATTGTGTTCTAACTTGACCAATCACACTCACCGGGATCCGAAGATGCGTGGCGCCTGTAGCCCGTGCCGGGCGTGGGGAGGTGACGACCGCGGGAACCGCCAGCTAGCAGCCGGGGTTGAATCAAGGCAAACCGCTTGCCTTACAAAATTGCTTCACTGGGAACCGCCAGCTTGCAGCTGAAGGTTGAGATCAAGGCAAACCCTTTGCCTGACAAAGTTGCAAAACTGCCTCACAAAGTTGCAAAATTGCCTCACACGGGGCACCAGCTGTCGAGATCCGGCTCGACAATTGGTGTGAGAGAGTTCAGAGAGAGAAATAAAACACTGCAGACGAGAGATAAAGTTTCAAAGCATGCTTAGTTGGTTGTTCAGGAGAACAAAGAAGATCTTCGCAGAAAATTTCTCACTGCGTCAACACAAGCAGCCCTTTTTATTATTTCACAGATTGATACATTTATACTTGCGTAATCCAATAGCCATCGAGTAAAGCAGTGAACACCCTAGTTGATTGTGCGCAAGCGCAGGATTCACAAAGGCTTATTGATTGCTTATGCGCAGGCGCGGGTAACAGGAAGCGTACTTGTTGCTATATATGGTCACAAGCCTTATATGGTTGCACAGGTGAAGTACAATGCTATTAGCTGAGTAAGTTGCAATACTATTGGCTGGTAAATTACAATACTATTGGCTGAGCGTAACGTGCCTAGCTACAGCATGAATGCTGCGAGGCAGGGATGAATTCCCACAACAATCCCTTTGCTAAACTGCACAGGATGCAGCCACCACCACTTACACGGTCTTTGAGATGCTCTTCCAATGTGGATGAGAAACTTTCATCAAGACTTTACAGACCATTCAAACCTGTGTGGCTTCTTGCCCTACTAGGCCACTACTGTCCAAAGGAAGTGCTTGCTACTTGTTCCAAACTCCCATGCCATACAATACCAAATTTTGTGATCTAAACTTAAATAGGGAAACAAGGTGAATAGAGAATGACTGTTCTTTCATCCTATGCCATTTGTTCCATGAGCAATTCCCTTGAACCTTTGCTCTACCAAAACATTGTGGTGTTACCAGGTCTCTTGCATCTCTTATAGCCAACCAGTAGAGGTTGTTCTACAGTATTCAACATATAGCTACCACTCAATTACAAATGCTTTTTCCAAGATTTCTCATGAAAGTATTGAATGCATACAATATACAGAATAAGGGTTTAACCGTCAAGTCCCTAGACCCTTGGCCTCCCCAGACCTAAAATGATAAAACTAATATGCCATCTGTTTCACCTCCAAGTGGAGAAGATCTGTGCTTGTACTTCAAGCATCACTGCTTTACATAAGTGTCAGCTTCTCTGAACCTGTTTTAGCCTTTAGGCCACAGTATCTATTTACCAGTAATGATCACCTTTCAATGGATTCTACCTCTGATGAAAGGGATTTAGAATTTCAAGGCCCCCATCATTCTACAATTGCCCCCTGCCACATGAGCCCATCCAAGAGCAGCCTGTCCTTCTGGTGAAGACCGAGCCAACACTCTTGGAAATGGGAGCATGAAGGAGTCCATCTCACATGCTGGTTTCAGAGCAGGATCTGGGCCTCTCCCACCCAGCCTTTCATATTCCTGCTTAGAAGACTGAATGGACTGAAAATCAGTGTGATGTGTTTAATATGAATACTATAAGAATGAGCATGAATGAAATTCACCTGGATTTTTTCAAACAGGTTGATTCAGCTTTTCTTAAACTTGTTTGTATTGTGAATTTTTATATCAAAAACAATCTCCCCACACCAAACTAAATTTTATATAACATATTGCTATATTGCTAAATGAGAAGCAAGTGATTCTTTGACAATGGATCTACATGGACTATCTGTAACTATACATTTATGCTTAGCAACATACAGTAATATTATGGAATGCCCTTCTGCATGAATTTTAACAAAGGCAGCCCAGACATGGATTTCTGAAACCTCGGGCACATCTTGTAACACTGGAGGGATCAACAGGCACTGGTAATAATATCATGGCTGGGGGACTTTCATTTTCAATTGGGCAAAATATGGACTAAATTGAGAGTGGTCATCTATATGGAGAGCAAAGCTGCCTTTGACTTGACTTGCATGAACATAAACACTTCTGAAGGGAATGGTTTCCTTAGCATCAGGCTAGTCTCCATTTAGGATGGAAATGGAAACTTTGCTAGCTGCAGGCTTTCTCTCTTTTGATGCATAACATGGCCAAAGCGTCTCCTTCACACTGGTATTGTGCAATGAAGATGTAATACTTTACATCTATTTTTTCCTCTCCGAGCTGCAGGGCGGGGTATAAAGGAATTGCTAAACTACCTTGTAGCATTTTATCTCATGCTGGAAATGTGATACCTCATTCTCCTCCTCCTAAAAGTAAAATTAAATGAAACGAAGAAGAAGAAACAGGAGAGGAGGAGAGTGGGGAGAAATGAAGGGAAAAAAAGAAGGAAGGTTGGAAGGACAGAACGAAGGATGGATGCTGGAAAGCTCAGAAAGAACAGGAAAGGCCCTGGAGGATGACATTATGGGCAACGACTGTGAGAGAGAAATTACAGGAGCATAATAAATGTGGAGAAGACCTGTGAGGAAGCAGAATTTACGTTCAATCTAAATGCAGTCTATTATGGGGTAAGACAGCTTCTGAATGCACTTTGGAGGCTACCACATGTAGAAAAGACAGCTGCAAGATGGTCAGGAGGAGAGTAAAAAATCTGAGAACCTTAGAAAATCATGCATTTCTCTGCCAGTAACTAGGAATTTCATTTGACTAAAGGGAAGCATCCAAGATAGTGATGGACAGCTATCTGTCAAAGATGTTTTGAAGCAGAATCCTTACAGACCCCTTCCCATCCTACTGGCCTATGATTTTACTCATCCAGGAGAGCTGAGTATAGTCGGTTCACTTAAGGATGCCAAGCAATCTAAATGATCCCCAATATGTAGAAGAAGGTTGGATAAAGACAGACAGTGATTCAGTGTTTAAAGTATACTCTGAACATATTCCTGCTTATGGGTGCTCCATTTTGCACAGAAAAATTTCAAAGTGCATGATCTTCAACATCATCATTCAAAGGGAAAACTCTAACTGACAAAGAACAAGATCTCTTCTCATTCATTCAAGAGTGCAGGACATGGAATAACAAACTTATGGGAAACCACCTTTAGACTAGACACCAGGAAGAATTTTCTGACTGTCAGAGCAGTTCAACAATGGAACCTATTACCTATGGAAGTTGTGGGCTCTCCCTCAGTGGAGGAATTCAAAAAGCATGTGCGCAGTCATCTAAATGGGATGGTGTAACTTAGTGTCCCACAGTAGCAGGGGTTTGGAACCAGTGGCTTTCTGCCCCTTTCCAACTCAACTATTCTATCTTTCTATGATTTAATAAAGCAGGACAAGCCAAAGTGTTCACAACCCCAATATGTTCTCAAATGCTACTTTCATATTCCGGAAAGTACATCATGTTACATTAAACAAAAAAAATCCCTTATTCAAAATCTTTTCCACATTACTGTGACTTGAACATGTTAGAGAAAGAAAAGGAAAAAAAGGAAAGAATAAAGGGGAGGGCGGGAGGGAGAGAGGGAGGGAGGGAAGGAAACTTACACAGCTTCATTGATCAACATCTGTGTGGGCTCATGTACAAAAAAGGAGTTGTTGAGAAAATAGAAAACTTGAGAGATAATTGCATCTACGACAAACATGCCTGGCTGATAAAATTGGTGGGGTGTAGGAAATGGATCTGTAGGTATGGCGCAGCTAATAGAATGTGTCTCTCATTCTGTTTGTAATTACAAAACAATCATCAATACTGCAAGAACTGCTATATTCATATCAACAGTTGACATCAGGATTAAGATTTCTGTGTAATAAAATAAGATCCATTTTATTTCATTCTTTCATGAATGGGTTGTGATGCTGTAGATGCACAGATGGAAAACTGCCAAGTCTCCTTTGATGTAATTTCATTGCCTCTTTCTCTTTCTGAACCCACTGCAAAGATGACACTTCCTACATGTTTGCCTGAAACTCTTGCAGGAATCATTTGTGCCTTTGAAAGGACAGGAGATGCCTATCTGTAGATCAAATACATTTTTATGGCACAGTAATGATATAAGTAGTGAGAAGCTTGATAATGTAAACATGGTTAGATGGAAAGACCATATGCAAGGAGTGTGAAAACCACTAATTTATACAGTGACATGGGAGCTGATCACATCCCCCAGAGGATCAGTGTTTCCCATGGCATGACACAAAGGAAAGCACCTGAAATAGAAATCAT
>NW_025336395.1:19115-19392 GCF_004798865.1 Varanus komodoensis
GAAAGGGAAAAGACTCTCTTTTATATTTAGTTTGTTTCTAGTTATATCACCAAGCAGAAGAGAATGACAGTTTCAAGGGAGGAAATCAATAAAGGGGAGGTTTTGGACTATTTATTTTATTTTATTTTTTTAAACATTTCTATGCCGCCCCTTGCTGAAGCCTTGGGGCAGCTCACATCACAAAATAAAATACAATAAAATACAAAAATAACAATATAAAACCAACAATATAAAATAAACAACAATATAAAAGAAGTCGCCCTGGCCAGATAAATAA
>NW_025336395.1:19492-21693 GCF_004798865.1 Varanus komodoensis
ATATTGTTATTTTTGTATTTTATTGTATTTTATTTTGTGATGTGAGCTGCCCCAAGGCTTCAGCAAGGGGCGGCATAGAAATGTTTAAAAAAATAAAATAAAATAAAATACAAAAATAACAATATAAAACCAACAATATAAAATAAACAACAATATAAAAGAAGTCGCCCTGGCCAGATAAATAAACAAATATTGTTAACAATTAAAATGACATTTAAATAAAAAGGTCTTCGCCTGGCGCCGAAAAACAAATAATGACTATTGCAATCATAAACCAGAACACAGTCTAACAAAAGAAATCCCACCTGTATGTTTACAAGAGAGTGGACAGCAAAAGCATCCCCCCCCCCCCCGGGTTCAAATCAGACACAGAAATCAGGTCCAATTCAGACATAAGCCAGCATTATGATGACTCTTTCATTCTCCCCAGACATGGATGACTGTTTCAAATCCCCAGAAGATCAGTTTTCAAGCAAGAACAGAGATCGATGCAATCCAAAAATTAGAAGCTTCCTGTCCTATGAAGATGTCCTAGGGAAAAGCCTAGCTTTGCTCGCTCTTTTCTTGTCCCTAATCACAATATTGGTGCTATGGACTTTTATTAAGTGCAGAGATACTCCTATTGTCAAGGCCAACAACCGGGACCTCTCCTACACCCTCCTCATCTCCCTCCTGCTCTGCTTCCTCTCTTCTCTGCTTTTTCAAGGGAAACCTGGCAAGATGACCTGCCTTTGGCAACAATCAGCATTCTGTTTGATCTTCACTGTGACTATTTCATGTGTGTTGGAAAAAAGCATCACTGTGGTGGTGGCTTTCATGGCCACCAAGCCAGACTCCAGCATGAGGAAGTGGCTGAAGAAAAGACCGACCACCTCCCTTGTGCTTTCTTGCTACCTCATTCAAGCTGGCATTTCTGCTGTGTGGCTCTCGATCTTTCCACCAGTCCCAGATTTAGACATGCACTCAATCGCTAATGAAGTAATTGTGCAATGCAATGCAGGGTCTCTCTTGACGTTTTCCCTAGCATTGGGCTATGTGGGACTTCTGTCCATCCTCAGCTTGGTAGTGGCTTTCTTTGCCAGGAAGTTGCCCAACACGTTTAATGAAGCCAAGTGCATCACCTTCAGCATGCTTGTCTTCTGCAGTGTTTGGTTGTCTTTTGTTCCAACCTACTCAAGCAGCAAGGGGAAATACACGGTGGCTGTGGAGATCTTCTCTGTCTTAAGCTCTAGTGCTGGAGTGCTGGGTTGTCTCTTTTTCCCCAAATGCTACATCATCATGCTAAAGGCTGAACTGAACAAACAGGAGAAATTAATAGAAAGAAGGACTTAAGCCAGGAATGAGGATCATGTAACCATAATGTAGGCTTGACAGGAATTCTCAGCATATGGAATGCATGGAATTCATTTTTATCCTTTCTGCCTCCTTTGAATTTGTCCAGATTAAAAAGAAGAAGAAGGAAAAGGTTGTCCAAATCATTTTGCATGTCTCCAGTGTGGGAGAGCCTGTGACCTCTCCAAACAACTTTTTCCATTGTCATATTGCTCCAACAGTGAGGAAACTTTTCCTGGTATCTAGCCTGAACTTGGGTTGTCACAACCTAATATATTGTTCTGTTTCCTGCACTCTGGTATCAGTAAAAAGAGATCTTGATCTTCTTCTTTGTGACAGCCTTTGAGGTACTCATGGAGGGATATCAGGACCCCCTCACTTTCTCTTCTCACGGCTCAACATGCCCAGTGAACACCACTATCTTCTCTTATGATGATGATAGTATGAGAAAGATCAGGGGTAAAAGAAAAGTTCAGGAAGGGAATATGTTCTCTCGAGGTGTAATCATCGCACATCTGTCCCTTTCTAATGATCATAAGGGCAAACATTTTGAGATGCAATGCTACGTGTTGTGCTACCATTTATCTTTAGTCTGCAGATGTGAAGGTTTCTGAGCATTGTGAGCTGGGAAGGAACAGTATTGGAGCTGATCTGCATCCCCTATTCCTCCTCCTGCCTTGGGATGGGTGAAGGGAGGACAACTTTGCTCACAGCGCATCCAGTGGGATATTTGGACTTTGGGTGAGTGGCTGTGGATAGCAGGGAGAGATGATATGCGAAGGTTTTGAACTTCTAGTAGAGGAAAGAGCTCAGCACCAGAGAGACTCAGTGAGAAATCTGGATTGTGGGGCCCTCATCATGAGTCCTTG
>NW_025336395.1:23190-24543 GCF_004798865.1 Varanus komodoensis
GCCAGGGCACAAACAAGTCCAGATTTGGACAACAAATGGAAGCTAATGGGAGGTGTTGGGAAAGTAGCAAATTGAATAAATACTATTCTAAGGAGGTCAATTCAAATATTTCTGTGCAAGTCCTTCCTGATACCTGCTTTCTTAATCATGTTCAAGCTGTCCATATGTGATATTTATTTATATAATTGCATATATGGCCAGCTAGTTTTGGGAACTCTTAGTACATTTTACCACACTTTGGTTCATCTTATCCCAAAGTAATCATTGAAGGATCTTGGAAATATTTTCTCATCAGCTGATTTACCATTAGCTTTGGCTCAAGAGAGAGGAGTCAAAGCCAGTGTGGATGCTTTTGCATGACACGACAAGCAACTTTTTATTTTCTTTTTATGAAAGGTGGTCTTTCATGTCATCTTAACCCCAACCTGGAATTTCAGCTTGGCACATTTGGTTTTCAGACTCTATCAACAGAAACAATGGTCTGTTGTATGGTTTCTTGGTACCAGGATTTTGTGTTGAGTCATCCAAATAAACAAACTTGTAATGGTTCCATGGTCAGAACCATAGAGCCACATGGATAGAATGTCCTATTGTCTTCCTTGCCAAGTGGCTAACCAGAAAGTAACACTGAGAGCTGACTTTTTCTATAACCATCAGCGATGTTCTGCTCCCCCTGCCTTGAACTTCCTCCTTAGGAGTGGAACAGGGGATTAGATAAGTCAGTGTGAAAAGAAGTGCAGTGACACCCAGTCAATTCCCCCACTTATCAGAGGGAAGTCCTCCTCCTGCATAAGGAGGAGGTTCAAGAATCAGTTGGCTGACAGCAATATCCATTTGGGGCTACTTATTTTAGTGAATACCTTCTAGATTCTCTCCAAGATTTGCTTCAAATCATCAAACAACTAGTTATTCAGATGAATGGTGAGTGATTGTCTACTTTACCCAGAAAAGTTCACCCAAGGAATGGATGAGTGTAGATAATTAAATATTTGTCTTCAACAAGGGGGAAACTAGAAAAACAATCTGTTAGTATTAACGCCTTTTCACATATCATTTCAACAATTCCTTTCAACCAGACAGATCGAAAACCTAAATTAATAAATTAATACCAGGGGTTGGGGGAGTGAAGGTAAACATGGCCATTTTTTGAATTTCATATATTGAAAAGGATGTCACAAGGCAGAGCATTTCCAGTAATAACCACTAGACAGGATTCTACTTTTTGTTGATATGGTTATTGCTAATAGCAGTAGCAATAGTATTAAACTACTTGTCTCACAGATGATTGATTGATGTCCAGGCAACTATGCCTAGAAAGACAAATGGAAGATCCTATACAATTAAATAGCCTTC
>NW_025336396.1:0-14893 GCF_004798865.1 Varanus komodoensis
TTTATGAAAGCTACAATATTGCACAGTGGACCTACCATAGCACTTTGGAACTTCTTTCGACGCAGAACAGATTCATCCCAAATTATAAGTGTGGCATCCAGAACAGACTGATGGCTGTCATTGGGGCTCTTTACTCTGCAACATCTATCCACATAGCAAACATCATGGGCACCTACAAAGTTCCACAGGTAAGATGTGTGTCTGTGCGCATGGCTTGTTGAATCTGATAGGCTTCTGCTTTTCCAGCAGAAGTGACTATGTGCTACCAATTCAGGCAATTAAGTAGTGCTAATAAAGAAGTGTCAATTCAGGAAATTAAGAAGTGCTTAACCAAGGAATGTTGTATGAGTTGGTCAAGCAGCTTCATTTTTCAATCTCTTTATACTAATGGCATCCATAAATTCATTACATTTTATAGAGTCACAGACCCATAGAACAGTAGAGTTGGAAGTATGTAGAAGACCACTGGGTAAAACCCCCTGCTCTTGTAGGACGCCAACTTACACCATTCCATTTATTGTTGTTAGTTGAGAAGTCATGTCCGACCCATCACGACCCCATGGACAACATTCCTCCAGGCCTTCCTGTCCTCCACCATCCCCCGGAGTTCACTTAAGTTCATGCCGTCTGCCCCAGTGACCCCATCAAGCCACCTCATCCTCTGCTGTCCCCTTCTCCTTTTGCCATCTATTGTTCCCAGCCTTAGGCTATTCCCCAGGGAGTCCTTCCTTCTCATTAGGTGGCCAAAGTATTTGAGTTTCTGGCATTCTAAAGAGCAGTCAGGGTTGATCTCCTCTAGGACTGAAAGGTTTGATCGCCTTGTGGACCAAGGGACTCTCAGGAGTCTACTCCAGCACCACAATTCAAAGGCCTCAACACTTCGGCGCTCGGTCATCCTTATGGTCCAGCTTTCACAGCCATACATTGCAACTGGGAAAGCCATAGCCTTGACTATACACATTTTTGTTGGCAGGATGATGTCCCTGCTTTTTAGTATGCTGTCCAGTTTTGCCATAGCTTTCCACCCCAGGGGCAAGCGTCTTTTAATTTCTTGACTGCAGTCCCCGTCTGCGGTGATCTTGGAGCCCAGGAAAATAAAATCTGTCACTACCTCTATTTCTTCCCCATCTATTTCCCAGGAAGTGAGAGGACTGGATGCCATGATCTTAATGTTTAGTTTCAAGCCAACTTTTGCACTCTCCGCCTTCTCCCGCATCAAGAGGCTCTTTAGTTCCTCTTCACTTTCTGCCATGGGAATGGTATCATCTGCATATCTGAGGTTGTTGATATTTCTCCCAGCAATCTTAATTCCAACTGGTGATTAATCTGGCCCCACCTTTCTCATGATGTGGTCTGCATATAATTTAAATAGGCAGGGTGACAGTATACAACCTTGCCAAACTCCTTTCTCAATTTGGAACCAATCAGTGGTTCCGTGTCCAGTTCTCACTGTTGCTTCTTGACCCACATATAGGTTTTTCAAGAGACAAATAAGATGGTCAGGTACTCCCATCTCTTGAAGAACTTGCCACAATTAGTTGTGATCCACACAATCAAAGGCTTTAGCATAGTCAATGAAGCAGAAGTAGATGTTTTTCTGGAACTCCCTTGCTTTCTCCATGATCCAGCGTATGTTGACACTTTTATCTCTAGTTCCTCTCTCTCTTCAAAATCCTTCCTGTACTTCTGGTAGTTCTTGGTCCACATACTGGTGGAGCCTAGCTTGTAGGATTTTAAGCATAACTTTGCTAGCATGTGAAAAAAGTGCAATGGTGCGGTAGTTTGAACATTCATTGGCCTTGCCCTTCTTTGGGATCAGAATGTAAACTGACCTTTTCCAGTCCTGTGGCCACGGTTGAGGTTTCCAAATTTGCTGGCATATTGAGTGTAGCACTTTTACTGCATCATCTTTTAAGATTTTGAATAGCTCAGCTGGAATACTGTCACCTCCACTAGCTTTGTTGTTGCTCAGACTTCCTAAAGCCCATTTGACTTTACATTCCAGGATGTCTGGTGACATCCACCCCATCGTGATTATCAGGGATGTTAAGCTATTTCTTGTATAGTTCTGTGCAATCTTGCCACCTCTTCCTAATCTCTTCTGCCTCTGTTAGGTCCCTGCCATTTTGGTCCTTTATCATCCCCATCTTTGCATGAAATGTTCCCTTCATATCACCAATTTTTTTGAAGAGATCTCTGGTCCTCCCTATCCTATTGTTTTATTCTATTTTTTTGCGCTGTTCATTTAAGAAGGCATTCTTGTTTCTTCTAGCTATTCTCTGGAATTCTGCATTCAATTGCATGTATCTTTTTCCTTTGCTTCCCTTCTTTCCTCAGCTGTTTGTAAAGCTTCCTCATACAGCCATTTTGCATTCTTGAATTTCTTTTTCTTTGGGATGGTTTTAGTTACTACCTCTTGTACAATGTTACAAACCTCTGTCCACAGTTCTTCAGGCAGTCTATCAGATCTAATTCCTTAAATCTATTTGTCACCTCTACTGTATATTCATCATGGATAATTTATATATTTTCCCTGTATATTTATCAGGGATATGATTTAGGTCATACCTGAGTGGCCTAGTGCTTTTCTCTACTTTCTTCAATTTAAGCCTAAATTTTGCAATGAGAAGCTCATGATCTGAGCCACAGTCAGCTCCTGGTCCAGTTTTTACTGACTGTATGCAGCTTCTCCATCTTTGGCTGCAGATCACATAGTCAATCTGATTTCTGTGTTGACTGTCTGGTGATGTCCATGTGTAGAGTCGTCTCTTGGGTTGTTGGAAAATAATGTTTGCTCCGACCATCGTATTCTCATGACAAAATTCTACCAGTCTGTGCCCTGCTTCATTTTGTAATCCAAGGCCAAACTTGCCTGTTATTCCGGTTATCTTTTGGCTTCCTACTTTAGCATTCCAATCCCCCATGATGATAAGGACATCATTTTTTGGTGTTAATACTAGAAGGTGTTGTAGGCCTTCATAGAACCACTCAGCTTAAGCTTTTTCAGCACCAGTGGTTGGAGCATAGACTTGGACAATTGTGATGTTGAATGGTTTACCTTGGATTTGAACTGAGATCATTCTGTCATTTTGGAGATTGTATTCCAGTACTTCTTTTCCTACTCTTTTATTGACTATGAAGGCTACTCCATTTCTTTTGAGGGATTCTTTCCCACAGTAGTATACCTGATGTCATCTGATTTAAATTCACCCATTCCTGTCCATTTTAGTTCACTGATTCCTAAGATGTCAATGTTCAGTCTTGTCATCTCTTGTTTGATCACGCCCAGCTTGCCTTGATTCATGGATCTTACATTCTGGGTTCCTATGGAGTATAGATCTTTTCAGCATCAGACTTTCTCTTCACCACCAGATACATCTGCAACTGAGTGTCCTTTTGACTTCGACCCAGTCACTTCATTCTTTCTGGCGCTACTAGTACTAGCCCTCTGCTCTTCCCCAGTAGCATATTGGATACCTTCCGACCTGAGGGGTTCATCTTCTTGTGTCATATCTTTTTGCCTTTTGGTACTGTCCATGGGGTTTTCATGGCAAAGATACTGGAGTGGGTTGCCATTTCCTTCTCCAGTGGATCACATTTTGTCAGAGCTCTCTGCTATGACCTGTCCATCTTGGGTGGTCCTGCATGGCATAGCTCATAGCTTCATTGAGATATGCAAGCCCCTTCGCCAGGACAAGGCAGTGATCCATGAAGGAGATTCCATTTATATAACTGTCCAAACACTTCTTGAATGTCTCCAGTGAGAGAAAGTCAATAATTTCCTTACACGACAAACCCAGAACCGCACTCCCTCTTTTACAAACCTGAAGAGAAAGAGTCATAACATGGCAGTTTGGTCCACTTCCACCACTTTGGTTATCTTTAGCTTAAGGGCCTTGGCTCGTATCTGAACATTATGAATGTCTGTCAGGGAGCCTCATTTATAGTGCCCCATTTTCTGCTTCCATCAAATCAGGAGTTTCAATTCCTCCTCAGTTTATTGCCTACTGAACCAGGTCCTGTGGCCCAGAGATAGCTACATTCCAATCCTTCACTTATCTTAAGAAGTCTTTCCCTGATTGTATATATTTGGATGAATTCTATGAATTGGTGGGGAATCAAGGTGGGTATGGTGTCTACCATGCCCCAGAAAAGGCTAAAATGCCTAGTGTGTTAGATGCCTCAATGGTCTGATTCAGTGTGTGTACTAAGAAAGGACTGAACAGAATAGGGCTAGAGAGGTGAACTTTCAGGTAAATTTGAAGCCCCATACTTGAGGCATCCAGTTTGGAGAACAAAGTCTTTATTGTTACAATCCTTAATTTAAGGATTAAGGGTTTTTTTTTTTTTTTTTTTTTTTTTTGGTGTTATCACAACAAATACATAAAAGGTTAGTTTTTCTAAAGTACTGCTATAATGTAGAGGGTAATGACTTGCATTCACATTTATAGACTATTACACTGGCATAAATACAAAACATTAACACTGCAATCATAATGCAAGTATGGCAGGATCCTAGAAGAAAATTTCAGAGCACTTCAGCCCCTCCCTCATGAAAGAGGTGGGTAATGAGATGTTCACAGCACCAAAAGCACACTCCATTTTATTACTGATGCCATGTTGGTGCCATCAATCCCATTCATTCAGTATGAAAAATCTTCATAAGCTTAAACTATTCCCCCCACCTCTGCTACCCATAGGGTTGGCAATGTTGTTGCTTTTGTTATTCTAAGACATCAGAAAGGTACAAACAATAAAAAATACAAAACATTTTTGGTGTAATTCACAACTGAAATAATACGTTACACAAAGGTGGACCAAGATCAATCAGGCCATAGTCTAACACTACTCAGTTTTTCCACTGACTGCACTCCTAAGAATGTCTATTCAAGAATAAGCCCTGAATAGAACTCTAGACTTAGCTAATAACATACTGGAAAACATGCACTGAAGATAATCTATGATATCTGAATAGTGAAAATTCCATTCTGGAATAGGTTGACTACCAAATTAGCAAGAAAACACCAGTTTTGTTTCTGGAGTCATAACTGTAGCACTTTTTCTGCACTATTTAGAGAATGGTAAATTGAAGCAAGCATTCTTGGTTTTCTGTTTTGTAAGCAGGAGGCTTTATCTGTGAAAACCTCATTCCTGGAGGGTTAGAGATCCACTGAGCCTCTACAAAAATATAACCCAGGATAAAAACCCTGCACATTTACCAAGGGCTGGACAAGAAAGTCACTCCATTGTAGTGGTGCGTTTTGGCGTTTTGGTGTTTTGTTTTTTCTGTGCATTCAGACACAGTGAAAATAAAGTTGGACAACATCAGCACAACTGAAAATGAAAGGTGTTCATTTGTAAAATATGCACAAAAGGTTTAGTCAATGGATGCATGCATCCAAAATAGACTTGACTGAAAGAAGTGTGCAAGCGTGCACAACGTTTTGTAAAGGGAAAATAAAGATGATGTGAAATTTTGCAACTGTAGCATGTCTCTAGTCACCAAAGGACTCCTCCAGGAATATATTACACCTCAAATGCTATGAGACTAGAGCAACCTCAAAGAAGATTTCTAGCCACAGAACTTCCATCTTCCACAAATATGTTGAACCTTGAAAAAACTAGGAAAAGTGTGGGTACATCGAAAGTTAAAGGAAAGGAAGCACAATTGGAGACTTTGCACCATTTCTATTAAGACATAAATGTTACTTTTCAATTCCTTACTTTTGTGCAGTTTGACCAAACATAATATGACCTTAACTCTGGTCTTTTCAACTGATGTATTAAGGAAATGACTTAAGGTCTTGTTGGCTCAAGCTGATATATACTATTCTTTTATTAATGGACCCTGTATTTAACGTCTTGATGTTTAGGAGTGTGGCCCCTGCCCTAAATATTGAGGAGACCAAAAGCACAAATATCTCATTTAGGAAAATACTTATCCCCCCTTTCACCTCAATCCATTCATTAAATCTTTCCATAGTTCACATATGGCTCTATTCCACTGAAGAATGATGAAACAGAAGCATATTCCTTTTACCAAATGGTCCCCAAGGAAGCTTATGAACACACAGGGATTCTCCAGCTACTATTGCACTTCAAATGGATATGGGTTGGTGTGATTGCCAAAAATGATGAGAATGGTGATGTCTTTGTGAGGTCATTAAGTACAATGTTTTCCCTGAATCACATCTGTTTTGCCTTCATTGAAAGAGTTGAGGAAATTTATATGAATGAGATTTATGAAGCAATAGGTTGGTTGACAGGCATTTATAATGTTACAATGCAAAGCAATGCTAATGCTGTGATTTTCTATGAAGAAGATATAGTGAATTTCAGGTGGTTTTTGTATTTACCAGAAATGGAACAAGGGATAATGATGCCCAAAGGTAAAGTGTGGATACTAACAGTCCAGCTGGAGCTCCTATCATGCCATTTTCAAAAGAGTTGGGACATCCAAACAATGCATGGTGCTTTAGCCTTCACCATTCACTCTAAGGAAGTGTTAGGATTCCAACACTTTCTTCAGACCAGAAACCATCTGGGGACAAAGGATGATGGTTTTGTGAGGACCTTCTGGGAGCAGACATTTGACTGTGAACTTCCAAATAAACTGCTTGAAGCAACAGTTGAGAAAACATGCACTGGGGAGGAGAAGCTTGAAAGCCTTCCTGGACCCTTTTTTGAAATGAGCATGACTGGCCACAGCTACAGCATCTACAATGCTGTCTATGCAGTGGCCCATGCTTTGCATGCCATGCAGTCCAGCAGACCTAAAGAAAGGGGGATGGTGAAACTTCAGGATCAAGAATCATGGCAGGTAATGGCCTCAGCAGGCAAATTTGAAAGACTTCTTTCTCACATTAGTGCCCAATGTATATGTATGCACCAGTTATGGCAATTCAAAGATAGTGGAATGAGTTCTCATGGATTCTCAAGACAGCTTCCAGTATGCCTTTCTAAAGAAATCCTACTTACAAAGGAATGAATAACTACTACTAATCTTGCAGGATCAAAACAGACATTGCTTTACAATTGTTTTCAGAGCAATGGCTTTCTATTCTAGAGTAGGTGAATAGCCATCCATCAAGTTCATGATCCTAGTATATGGCTTGGGAACACTAGAGCAAATGATAAAGACCTAATTAGTGATGGAGCAATGCTAATACTCAGCCAGCTTCAGTCCCTGAAAAATTGAAATTATAACTAGAATGCATGTAATGATTAGTTAGTTCTTTCTAAAGAATACTTATCATGATTCTGAACTTGAGATTACAAATGTGTTGCATTTTTCTTTTATGTAACTCCTGACCATTTCCATGAGTTATCTGCATCTATGTCTAGAAAGAACACCTGATTGGGGGTGGGGGGGGGGTGAAAGAGACCAGAAAATGACCAGAAAATGTTCTTCATGTTTCCTCCCTCTTATCTTCTTCTCAGTTACCCATGTTTCTCAGGATCAAAAACACACATTACTGTGAAGAGCAGCTGTCTATTTAGTTCTCATTTTAAAGGGTTAGGGTTTAAAGTGCACAGAGTCCAATCCAGATTGCAATCCTAGTATGGGGTAAGGGGTGCTGTTTCTGTCCTCCCACCACAATTCCAACCCAAGTTTGGGCTCTCAGGCCTGTAATTTTAATTGTGAAAGAATGATTCTTTAAAAGAAATAGATCACTTTTTTTGCTATATTAATAAGGGATATTGAGAAATGAATTCACTGTGGACTTGACTGGAACCACAGTAAATACCAAAAATGATACAATCCCTTCATGGTCCCCCTCAAAAGCTAGGATCAGAATCCAGTTCAAGAGTTCAGCAGTATCTTCCATCTTCTAAGTAATGTGTACCTTGGTCCTGATATCAGCAATAGTTTGGTCTGAGTCTTCTTGTACACGTCGAGAGTTGAATGCAGAATACATTCCTGCATGCTATTAGATGAATATAGTTGTTTTTTATTCTCATAAATCTGAGTAGAATCTTCTGCCAGGTTATGTCCAAAATAATTTGTTAGATATTGTATGTCTCCTTTTAAAAAATAGCACATTTAACATGGGGCAAAACACCCCGCATCAAAAATAGACCATCTCTTAAATACTACTACTACTACTACTACTAATAATAATAATAATAATAATAAGTAGTAGTAGTAGTAGTTTTGGTTCCTTTCATTCTGTTTTATTTAGAGCTTTGTTTTGAAGTCACCTCAAATCTAGTTGTGTGGGCAGGAAACCCACTAAATTATAGAAAACCAAAAGAATTGTTACCAGCAGGAATAGGCAAAAACTGGGCTAATTAATGGGTTTAACCCATCATGAGATAGTTGTGAATATTATCCATTTACATTTTCTTGGAAAATTTTTATTTTCTGTTCCTAGCTCCACCACTTTCTAAAACACATATTGTTTAACAACAGTGCAGGGGATGAGATTTCTTTTGACTTGAATAGGGAATTGGTAGCTGGATTTGATCTTATGAACTGGGTCACTTTCCCAAACCAGTCCTTTAAAAGAGTGAAAGTTGGAAGGGTGGATCCTCAGGCAAAATCCTTCAGCATTAATGCAGATGCCATCAGGTGGCACAACAGCTTCAACCAGGTAGGTTATGATTTCCAGGAGCTGAAAAGGTGTTTGAATTCAGCACATTGCTGCTGAAAACTATAGATGAAAAAGGCGAACACAATTTTATTCTACAACTTTAATAACTTTTCATATATTTAGTTAGATTCAGATCTGGATACATAGAAAATGGTTCACAAAAACAGATCTGGACATTTCTCCACCACATGGCAACCTCACCTCTGCTATCCAGAGAACTTTCATGGATGGGTAAGAAGGGGATAAATCAAGAGCCAGTGTGATTTAGTGGTTAAGAGCATGAGACTGGGACTCAGATGATCTGCATTCTAGCCCCGGCTCAGCCATGGAGCCAACTGGGTGACTTTGGGTCTGTCACAGACTGGCAGCCCAACCTACCTCACAGGGATGTTATTGTGGGGATAAGATGGAGGAGGAGAAGGATGTAAGCTTGCCTTGAGCCCTTTGTAGGAAAAAGGCAAGATATAAATCGAAAAATCAATAAATCAATAAATCAACATCAGGTAAAGGCACCATAGGTGAGACTATTTTAATTAATTATAGAAAACCTAAAGAATTGTTACCAGGAGGAATAGGCAAAAACTGGGCTAAATAATGGGTTCAACCCATGATGAGATAGTAGTGAATGTTATCCAGTAACATGTAACTAACTCACAACACCAAATAACCTGAAAGAACACACTAAGTGCAACATCAGTGTCTCACTTCCTTTTTACAGCAGCAAAACAATGCAGTGATTTCATGTTTCATTCAGCACTAGTCCTTCATATGGCATGTTTTTATAAGAATCTAGATGACAGTGTGGTCCTATGAAAGCCTTCCATATATTGGAACAATGAACAATCTACCTATTGCCCAAATATATTTTGTAATATTCTTTAATTATTTCTTTCCCATTTTGTGGCCTAGACGCTGCCTTTCTCAGTGTGTAATGACCACTGTGAGCCTGGTTATAGCAAGAAAATGAAGGTGGGGAGGCCATTTTGCTGTTATGATTGCAGCTCATGTCCAGAAGGGAAGATTGCAAGCCATATCGGTGAGGGATGTTCAAAGTCATTTTATGGTCTTTGGGACTTCATAGGAAAAATCATTGTCAACATAACAGTAATCAACTGCATAGAAAAAGTTTCATTTGGTACAAAGAAACAAGGGAGAGGGAAGTGGGGAGAGACAGACAGACAGACAGTCATACAGAGTCATTGTAGATTGCACATCAATAAGGAAAAGTACTGACATTTCCATAATATATCTATTTTGTTACTACTGAGAAAATATTTGCAAAACAAAGCTTATATGCTAAAGGATTTTTTTAATTTTCTATGTGTAAATGTAGGTAAATATAGATGTTTTTTGAAATAGGGAAAACTAACAAATATAAGACCTGTGTGACATTTTGATCTTGAAATTAATCCATCTGAAAGTGGATAGTGAAGGTGCCATATAGGATCATTGCTGGTCTCAGACATGCCACTGTCCCATCTAGATTTGGCCAGAAAGATACAGGAAAATTTTGGCACAAGCACCTTCTGAGGCATTGCACAGTTCTGTCCTGCAATCAAACAGGAGGTTAATTAAATACTTAATTCAGGTAATAAAGTATCCTTCCATAAAATTTAAATTATAGTCTTTTTGTACTTTCTTTAAAAAAAGGAAAAAGGAAATTATATTTCTTTTTGTTTGTTCTTTTTTTAAAAAAAATATTTGATTTCCCCATTCTTCAGCAAAACCAATCATCAGCAAAGAACCGCTAAGAATACAGAACAAGAATAGAAACATAAAGACATTTATTTGTTTGTTCATTTAGTGTATATACTGCCCATGAGCCCAAAACAGCACTCTGGGTGGTTCACAAAGTCAAAATACCACAGCATAAAATAAAATAACAAATAATAAAACCAGCAACATTATTATCAAGTATCCATAATATAAAAACAACAGCAGACCTTCAACAACCACATTCAAGTTGTCCAAAGGTACAGCAGCAGAAAAATAAATACAACATGAACAGAGAGCTAAAATGGGTTTTTAGGAAATTAAAATCTTTTAACTATTAACATCGGGAAAAAGAGTATTTTTATTTATTCTGGTGCCAAAAAGAATAGAGGGTAAATGCCAGGCACACTTCCTTAGGGAACTTATTCCTCATTCAGAGTGCCACAGCTGAAAAGACCCTTCTCCTACTTGCCACCCTCTTTATTTTCTTAAGGAGGGGCTCTTCTGAGAAGGGCCTCAGCACAGATGGGAGTAGAGGTATTCCCTTAGATACCCTGGCCCCAAGCTATTTAGGGCTTTAAATATTAATGTGAATAATATTTGAATTGGACCTGGACTTTAAATGGTAACCAGAAAAGTTGGAGGATTGGAATCATATGTTCAAATCTGTCAGTCCCTGACAGCAGCCTTGCTGCTCTATTTTCAACCTACTGAAGTTTCCAGACTGTCTTCAAAGGTAGCTCCACACCTTGAATTACTTGCATTACGCTAAACCAAGTGAGAGTTTACCAGAGCATGGCTCACTGTTGTTAGGCTCTGCCTGTCCAGATATGGTCAAGGCTGATAGATCAGCCAAAGCAGATAGAAGGTGTTCCATGCCAATGAGTCAACTTGACACTCTTGCAACACTTCAAAATCTAGGAGCAGTCCCAAACTGCACACCTTGTCTTTTAGTGGGAGTGTGACCCCATCCAGGATGGGTTGAATGTCACCCTACTGGACAGATGACCCCTCCCCACACACAACACATCCAACTTTTCTGGATTAAGTCTAAGTTTATTGGCTGTCATCCAATCCATTATTGCACCCTAAGAGGCAAAGGGGGGAAACAGAACAGAAACACAAAACAGCAACAACAGTCCAATGTGCCTCAAAGAGCAGCTTTACTGCATTCTAATTCACTGCTCCACTCTTCTCTGAGTATTTGGTTGTCAAGCTGGTTGCATGTCAAAGAAGACAGGAGAGATCCATTAGACATTGTTTACTTGGACTTCCAAAAGGTTTCTGACAAAGTCCCTCACCATATGCTCCTGAATAAACTAAACATGCATGGAATTAAAATGATCTTATGGATCATGAATTGGTTAAATAACAGAGGTGGGAATAAATAGTAATTATCTCAGTGAAGAGATGTCTCCAGTGAAGTCCTGCTAGGTTCTGTATTAGGACCTATTTTTTCAACCTTTTCGTAAATGATCTGGAATTAAGAGTAGATAGTGAAGTGGGCAAGTTTGCTATGTCTCTAATATTTTTTAGAATGCTCAAAACAATTCTAAAAAAATTAGAATTTTAAAATTTTGAGGCATTTGAAAGGACCTCACTAAGCTGGGGGAATAGGCATAAAAATGTCAAATGCAGTTCAATATAAGTTAAGTATACAGTAATTCATGCAGGGGCTAAGATCCCAATTACAAGTGATGGTATTGGAACTAGAAGTGATGTAACAGGAAAGGAATCTTGATGTGGTAGTGGCCAGCTCATTGAAAATGACAGCCCAACGTGCAGCTGCTGTAAAAGAGGCCAACTCCATGCTAGGCATAATTGGGAACAGAATTGAAAATAGAACTGCCAAGATATTACTCCCCTTGCACATATGTATGACGGCACTTATTGTGCTCAGTTCTGATCACCTCACCTGAATGAGGACATTATTGAGTTGAAAAAAGTACAGAAAATGGCAACAAAAATTATCAAAGGATTGGAACAGCTCCCTATGAAAAGAGACTGCAAAAACTATCCTAAGGAATATTCAGCTTAGAAAAATGGAGAGTAAGGGGAGACATGCTAGAAGTATTTAAAATTATGTATGGAGTGGGGAAGATGGTGTGGAAAACTTTTTCTCCCTCTCTCATAACCAAGGGCATCATATGAAGCTCTGGGGGAAGGTTTTAGGACTGACAGGGCACAATGTATAGTTTAAAATATGGAAGTAGTGATGTCCACAAACTTAAAGAATTTAAAAAGGGATTGGGCCAGTTCATGGAAAGTGGAGCATGTCTGTGGTTTCTAGCATTGTAGGGTATGCATTGCCTCCTTCACCAGAGGTGGCATGCCTGCATACACCAACTTATGAGGGAACTTAGGCAGGGCAATGCCTTGCACTCATCCCACTTGAGCAATCCTCTGGGCAGCTGGTGGCCATGGTGTGTATGGAATGTGGAATGAGATGGATCTTTGGTCTGATCCAGCACTACTTTTTTATGTTTCTACGTGACTTTCTATGTTTACTCAGACTTGGATGCTTTGGTACCAAGTACCAGTTCCTTTCTTTTGATAAGAGTTTCCTATCCCATGCAGTAACCTACAGTCTCACCATATGAGATCATATTCCATGACAGATGGATTAGGTTTGCACATAGATACCCTGTGTAAGAAAAATCCTTTGATAACCTTGGCATTCTGGCAGAATTATAACTTTAGAGTAAACCTGAACATGTTCAACATTGTTTTGCCAGCAGTTTCTGTAAAAGTTACTGGCACTTTGAACACACCAGCAAAGTCAGATGACATTTCTGAAAAAATAGTAATAATCTGAATAGCATATACTAACATTTTTCTCAAAATTTGAAAGAACTACATGGCAATATGAAACAGCCGTTAAGTGCAAATATTAAAAATAATTGAAATTAATGAAATTTTAAGCATATTTTAATGTGCCTAACTTGTATGTTCAGCAATGAGCTTCATGCCAACTTAAAATATGGCACAGACCACATCAAGGGCACATCAAACACTTCATATCAAGTTATTATCTTGACAGGTAATTTATATAAGCTTTGATATGAAATATAACAGTAGTATTTTTAAGTGTTTGTGAGTCACCCTAACTAAAGCAAGGGTGAGCACCTTTAACAGCTTGTACCATATCAGTCAGGAGAATGGGACTCACCCTACTAGGGGGATGGGGAGAGGAGATGGTAATTAATGAAGTGAGATAGTTCTAGGTATAGAAGTATGCAATTTCTCCAGGTTGAAAAAAGCTACACAGGGGGTGGAACACACTGATGTGCAAGGTGTGATGTAGCAGGGAAGATTACTGAATATTCTCAGAGGTACCTTTCTGTGAGTGAATCCCATTTATTTCTGGAGGGAAATTTGTAGGTCCAAATTAAAGGCATGTTAGCCATAAAAGTTTTTCTAAATGAGCAAGTCATTGAAGACCAATTAGAAGGGCAAAAGCAAAAGTGGTGGTGATGGTGGTTGTCATAACTATTGCAATTATTGCTAATAATACTACTAATGGTAATATTGCTATTGCAATACATCATTTCACACATTCCACAGCTGAATAATTATAATAAAATTTCCAGAGAAATTTGTGATGCACCTTAAGAAGACAGCATAAAAAGAATCAATGGTTTGCAATATTTAGTTTGAATCAGCAGTAGGTCCCATTGCATTTAAAGAGTCTCACTTACTAAATTTTAAGATTTTATAAGACCACACTAAAATGTAAGTCTGAGCTAGAGGTTGGTGACAATCCTTTTTAACTTTGTTTTCATGTGAATTCATCCAAAATTGATGAAATTACATACAAGAAAAAAAGAACAACAGGTAAACAAAGAGAAGATAAGATGACCCATGATATCCTGATTAGCAAACTAGATAAAAGTGGACTAGATGGGACAGTGAGCAGGTGGCTTCACAGATGCCTACAGAATTGGATTCATCAATGGCACTGACTTCTCAAATTGGATAGGGGTGACATGTGGGGCACCACAGGGTTCAGTCCTGAACCCAGTGCTCTTCAATACATTTATTAATGATTTGGATGAGGAAGTGCAGGAAACAATTATCAGATTTGGAGATCACACAAAACTGGATGGGATAAATACTAACCTGGAAGACAGAAAAAAGGTTCAAAATGATCTTGATAGCTTGGAGTGCTGGGCTGAAAGCAACTAAAGGAACGAATTAGTTCATCTGAGAGGGCTGGTTTAACCTGGAGTCCTGCACTAAGAAGGGGGCTGGATCCATTGGCCCTTTCACCCCTTCCAGCTTTACTATTCTATGATTCTATACTAAAAGAGGAGAAGAGCCCCTGATCAGTCTGGTTGTTCAATAATGTTAGCCTTGGGACATTGTGTATAGAGCTTTGATACAAATGTATATGAACCATCAAGAAGCAGGCTATATGAGGTAGAGGGATGTGTGTCCCATATGAAATTATGATCTCCCTTTTCACATAGTATTCTTTTATTTGTTGGAAAGAACAGTCCTTAAAGGAAGTTTGAAAAAACTAAGAGATTACTTCTTCTCCTTCTTCAGACATGGAGGACTGCATCAAATGTCCAAATGACCATCAT
>NW_025336397.1:0-10929 GCF_004798865.1 Varanus komodoensis
AAAGAGGACTAGGTGTGTCCGCGTCACCCACTTTTCGGGGCAACTTTTGGCCCTCTGTCACGGTGGGGTCGGGAAATCGTGGCCTCTGAGCATGCCTCCGACTGTGGGAACGCACTCGGAACGGCGGACACGCATTCCTGCGCAGAGGGACAGCGTCTCAAAGGGGACTAGGTGTGTCCGAGTCACCCTCATTTCGGGGCGACTTCTGGCCCTCTGTCAGTGTGGAGCCAGGAAATCGCGGCCTCCAGGCGGTCCTCCGACCGTCGAAACGCGCTCGAAATGTGTGGAAATGGAGACATGCACGGAGGGACAGCGCCTCCAAGAGGACTAGGTGCGCACCCCCCCCTGTTTTCGGGACATCTTTAGCCCCACTGAAAGTGTGGGGCCGGGAAATCTCTGCCTCCGGGCGTGCTTCCGACCAATGGAACACATTCGGAACGGGCGGAAGCGGAGGCATGCGCGGAGTGACAGCGTCTCAAAGAGGACTAGGTGTATCCGCATCAACCTCTTTTCGGGGCAAATTTTGGCCCTCTGTCAGGGTGGGGTTGGGAAATCGCGGCCTCCGGGCGGTCCTCCGACCGTCGGAACGTGCTCGGAACGGGCGGAAATGGAGGCCTGCGCGAGGGACAGCATCTTAAAGAGGACTGGGTCTGTCCGCATGGCCATCTTTTCGGAGCAACTTTTGCCCCTCTGACAGGGTGGAGCCAGGAAATCGCGGCCTCCGGGCGGGCCTCATACTGTGGGAACGTGCTCGGAATGGGCTGAAATGGAGGCCTGAGCGAGGGACAGCGTCTCAAAGAGGACAAGGTGCACACGCAACGCCCTCTTTTCGGGACAACCTTTGCCCCTCCGTCCGATTGGGGACGGGATATCAGGGCCTCCATACGGGGCTCCGAACATCGGAATGCTCTCGGAATGGGCGGAAACGGAGGCCAGCGCGGAGGGCCACCATCTCAAAGAGGACTAGGTTTGTCCGCGTCACCCTCTTTTCGGAGCAACTTTTCACCCTCTGTCAGAGTGGGGCCGGGAAATCACGGCCACCGGGCGTACGTCCGACCATCGGACCGCGGTCAGAACAAGCAGAAACGGAGGACTGCACGGTGGGCATTTTCTCCAAGAGGACTAGGTGCTTGCACTTCGCCCTGTTTTCGGGGCCACTTTTCCCCCTCTGTCAGGGTGGAGCCAGGAAATCGTGCCCTCTGAGCGGGCCTCCGACCGTCGGAACGCAGTTGGAACGGCGGACACGGATTCCGGCGCGGAGGGACAGCGTCTCAAAGGGGACTAGGTGTCTCTGCTTCACCCTCTTTCTGGGGAAACTTTTGGGCCTCTGTCAGGGTGGGGCCGGGAAATTGCGGCATCTGTTCGGGTCTCCGAATATCGAAACGTGCTCGGAACGGGCGGAAACGGAGGCCTGCGCGAATGATAGCTTCTCAAAGAGGACAATGT
Organism: Varanus komodoensis; assembly: GCF_004798865.1. Lineage (NCBI taxonomy): Eukaryota > Metazoa > Chordata > Lepidosauria > Squamata > Varanidae > Varanus > Varanus komodoensis. The sequence goes on from NW_025336397.1 coordinate 1,447, forward strand.
GCGTGCGCTTCACCCTGATTTCCGTGAATCTTTTGCCTCTCTGTCAGGGTGGGGCCGAGAAATCCTGGCATTTGGGCTGGCCTCCGACCGTCATAACGCGCTCGGTATGGGCAGAAACGGAATCCTGCGCGGAGGGACAGCGTCTCAACGGGGATTAGGTGTGTCCGAGTCACCCTCTTTTTGGGGCAACCTATGGCTCTCTGTCAGGGTGGAGCCGGGAAATCGCGCCCTCCGGGCGGTCTTCCGACCGTCGGAACACGCTCGGAATGGGTGGAAACGGAGACATGCACGGAGGGACAGCGTCTCCAAGAGGACTAGGTGTGCGCGCATCCCCCTGTTTTCGGGACAACTTTAGCCCCACTGTCAGCGTGGGGCCGGGAAATCTCTGCCTCCGGGCGGGATTCCGACCGTCGGAACACGCTCAGAACGGGCGGAAGCGGAGCCCTGCGCGGAGGGACAGCGTCTCAAAGAGGACTAGGTGTATCCGCGTGGCCCTCTTTTCGGGGTAACTTTTCGCCCTCTGTCAGTGTGAGGCGGGAAAGATCGGCTTCCGGGCGGGCCTCCGACCGTCGGAACGTGCTCGGAACGGGCGGAAATGGAGGCCTGCGTGAGGGACAGCTTCTCAAACCGGACTGGGTGTTTCCGCGTGGCCCTCTTTTCGGAGCATCTTTTGCCCCTCTGTCAGGGTGGAGCCAGGAAATCTCGGCCTCTGGGCAGGCCTCCGACCATCGGAACGTGCCCGGAACGGGCGGAAACGGATTCCTGCGCGGAGGGACAGCTTCTCAAAGAGGACTAGGTAGGCGCGTATCGCCCTCTTGTCGGGGCAACCTTTGCCCCTCTGTCTGGGTGGGGCCGGAAAATCACGGACTCCGGGCTGGCCTCCCACCGTCGGAACATGCTCGGAATGGGCGGAAATGGATGCCTGCGTGGAGGGACAGCTTCTCAAACTAAATTAGGGGCTCGCGCATCGCCCTCTTTTCGGGGCAACATTTTCCCCTCTGTCAGGGTGGGGTTGGGACATTGCGGCATCCGGGCGTGCATCCAAACGTTGAACGCGCTTTGAAAAGGGCTGAAACAGAGTCCTGCGCAGAGGGACAGCATCTGAAAGAAGACTAGGTGTGTCCACGTGGCCCTCTTTTCGGGGCAAATTGTGCCCCACTGTCAGGGTGGGGCGGGAAGTCGTGTCCTCCGTGCCCGTCTCTGAACGTCGGAACGGGCTCGGACCAGGCAGAAACAGAAGCCTGCGTGGAGGGACAGCGTCTCAAAGAGGACTAGGTGTGTCCGCGTGGCCCTTTTTCGGGTCAACTTTTGCCCTCTGTAAGAGTGGGGCCGGGAAATCGTGGCCCCCAGGCGGGCCTCCGACTGTCGGAACGCGCTCAGAATTGGCGGAAACAGAGGCCTGCGCGGAGATACCGCGTCTCAAAGAGGACTAGGTGAGTCCGCGTCAACCTGTTTTTGGGGAAACTTTTGGACCTCTGTCAGGGTGGAGCCGGGAAATCGCAGTGTCCGGGCGCGCCTCCGACCATCGAAACACGCTCGCAATGGGTGGAAACGGAGGCCTGTGCGAGGGACAGCGTCTCAAAGAGGACTATGTATGTCCGCGTGATCCTCTTTTCGGGCCACCTTTTGGACCTCTGTTAGGGTGGAACCAGGATTTTGCGGCGTCCGGGCACACCTCCGACCATTGGAACGCGCACGGAATGGGCGGAAACGGATTACTGCGCGGACGGACAGCGTCTCAAAGGGGACTAGGCGTGTCCGCGTCACCCTCTTTTTGGGGAAACTTTTGGGCCTCTGTCAGGGTGGGGCCGGGAAATCGTGGCGTCCTGGCGGGCCTCCGACCATTGAAACATGCTCATAATGGGCGGAAACGGAGGCCTGCGCGAGGGACAGTGTCTCAAAGAGGACTATGTATGTCCGCGTGGCCCTCCTTTCGGGGCAACTTTTGGGCCTCTGTCAGGGTTGGGCCGGGAAATGGAGGCCTCTGGGCGGGCCTCCGACCGTCGGAACGCAATCGGAACGGGCGGAAGTGGAGGCCTGCGCAAGGGACAACGTCTCAAAGTTGACTAGGTGTGTCCACGTGGCCCTCTTTTCGGGGCAACGTTTGCCCCACTGTCAGCATGGGGCCGGGAAATTGTCGCCTCTGGGTGGGCCTCCGACCGCCGGAACGTACTCGGTACAGGCGGATACGGAGGCCAGCGCGAAGGACAGCTTCTCAAAGAGGACTAAGTGCGCACGCTTTGCTCTGTTCTCTGGGCATCTTTTACCTATCTGTCAGGGTCGGGCCGGGAAGTCCTGGCCTTCGGGCTGACCTCCGACCGTCGTAACGCGCTCAGTATGGGCAGAAACGGAAGCCTGCTCGGAGGGACAACGTCTCAAAGTGGACTCTGTGTATCCGCGTGGCCCTATTTTCGGAGCAACTTTTGCCCCTCTGTCAGAGTGGGGCCGGGAAATCGGAGCTGCCGGGAGGGCCTCCGACCGTCGGAACTCACTGAGAACAGGCAGAAACGGAGACCTGCGTGGATGGACAGCGTCTCAAAGTGAAGTAAGTGCGTGTGCATGGCCCCTTTTCGGGGCCACTTTTGCCCCTCTGTCAGAGTGGGGCTGGGAAATTGCGGCCTCCGGGCGGAACTCTGACCGTCGGTACGTGCTCATAACAAGTGGAAACGGAGGCCTCCACGGAGGGACAGCGTCTCCAAGAGGACTAGGTGCGCGCTCATCCCCCTCTTTTCAGGGCAACTTTTGGCCCTCTGTCAGGGCGGGCCGGGAATAGCGACTTCCGGGCGGTCCTCCGACCGCGGGAAAGTGCTCGGAACGGGCAGAAGCAGAGGCCTGCGCGTAGGGACAGCTTCTCAAAGGGGACTAGGTGTGTCCGTGTCACCCTCTTTTTGGGGTAACTTTTGGACCTCTGTTAGGGTGGGGCCGGGAAATCACGGCCTCTAGACTTCTGCCCGAACATCGGAAAGTGCACGGAATGGTCGGAAATGGATTTCTGCGTGGAGGGACAGCGTCTCAAAGGGTGCTAGGTTTGTACGGGTCACCCTCTTTTTGTGGAAACTTTTTCTCCTCTGTCAGGGTGGGGTCGGGAAATCGCGCCCTCCGGGCGGGTATCCGCCCGTCGGAACGCACTCGGAACGGGCAGAATCAGAGCCATGCGCGGAGGGACAGCGTCTCAAAGGGGACTATTTGTGTCCGTGTCACCCTCTTTTTGGGGAAACTTTTGGGCCTCTGTCAGGGTGCGGCCGGGAAATCGCGGCCTCTGGGCGCGACTTTGAACATCGGAACACACTCGGAATGGGTGTAAACGGAGGCCTGCGCGGAGGGACAGCGCCTCTAAGAGGACTAGGTGGACGCGCGTCATCCTGTTTTTGGGGCAACGTTTGCCCCACTGTCAGTGTGGGACCGGGAAATCGCGGCCTCCTGGCAGACCTCCGACCATCGGAACGTGCTCGGAACGGGCAGAAACAGAGCCGTGCCCGGAGGAAAGCGGCTCAAAGGGGACTAGGTGTGTCCGCGTGGCCCTCTTTTCGGGGCAACTTTTGGGCCTCTGTCAGGGTTGGGCCGGGAAATCGCGGCCTCCGGGTGGGCCCCGGACCGTCGGAACAAGCTCGGAACGGGCGGAAACGGAGGTCTGAGCGAAGAACAGCTTCTCAAAGAGGACTAGGTGCGCACGCATCGCCCTGTTCTCCGTGCATCTTTTCCCTCTCTGTCAGGATCGGGCGGGAAATCCTGGCCTTTGGGCAGGACTCCGACCGTCGTAATGCGCTCGGTATGGACTGAAACGGAAGCCTGCGTGGAGGGACAGCGTCTGAAAGAGGACTATGTGTGTCCGCGTGGCCCTCTTTTCGGAGCAACTTTTGCCCCTCTGTCAGAGTGGGCCGGGAAATCGCGGCCCCCGGGAGGCGCTCCAACCGTCAGAACGTACTCGGAATGGGCAGAAACAGAGGCCTGAGCGGAGGGACAGCGTCTCAAAGGGGACTAGGTGTGTCCGCGTCACCCTCTTTTTGGGGAAACTTTTGGGCCTCTCTCAGAGTGGGGCCAGGAAATCGTGGCCGCCGGCGGGACTCCGACCGTCAGAATACTCTCGGAATTGGCGGAAACCGTGGCCTGCGCAAAGGGACAACGTCTCAAAGAGGACTAGGATTGTCCGCGTCACCCTGTATTCGGGGCAACTTTTGCCCCTCTGTCACGGTGGGCCGGGAAATCGCGGCCTCCGGAAGGGCCTCCAACCATCGGTACGCGCTCGGAAGGGGCCGAAACGGAGGCCTGTGCGAAGGACAGCTTCTCAAAGTGGACTAGGTGTGCGCGCTTCGCCCTGTTTTCCGAGCAACTTTTGCCCCTCTGTCAGGGTTGGGCCAGGAAATCGCGGCCTCCGGGAGGACCTCCAAACGTCGGAACGCACTCAGAACAGGAAGAAACCGAGACCTGCGTGGAGGGACAGCGTCTCAAAGGGGACTAGGCGTGTCCGCGTCACCCTCTTTTTGTGGAAACTATTGGGCCCCTGTAAGGGTGGGGCTGGGAAATCGCGGCGTCTGGGTGGGCCTCCGACCATCGAAACATGCTCGCAATGGGCGGAAACGGAGGCCTGCGCGAGGGGCTGCGTTTCCAAGTGAACCAGGTGTGTCCGTGTGGCCCTCTTTACAGAGCAACTTTTGCCCCTCTGTCAGAGTGGGGCTGGGAAATCGCAGCCTCCGGGCCATCCTCCAACCGTCGGAACGTGCTTGGAACGGGCAGAAACAGAGGCCTGCGTGGAGGGACAGCGTCTCAAAGGGGACAAGGTGGGTCTGCGTGGCCCACTTCTCGGGGCAACTGTTTCCCCTCTGTCAGGGTAGGGCCGGGAAATCGCGACTTCCGGGTGGGCCTCGGACTGTCGGAACGCTCTCGGTAAGGGCAGAAACGGAGGCCTGCGCGGAGGGACAGCGTCTCAAAGAGGACTAGGTGTGTCCGTGTGGCCCTCTTTTCAGGGCAACATTTGGCCCTCTGTCAGGGTGGGGCTGGGAAATCACGGCCTCCGGGCGGGCCTCCGACCGACGGAAAGCGCTCGGAACGGGCCGAAACGTTGGCCTGCGCGAAGGACAGCTTCTCAAAGAGGACTAGGTGCGCGCGCTTCGCACTTTTTTCCGAGCAACTTTTGCCCCTCTGTCAGAGTGGGGCCGGGAAACCGCGGCCTCCGGGAGGGCCTCCGACCGTCAGAACGCACTCAGAACAGGCAGAAACGGAGACCTGCGTGGAGGGACAGCGTCTCGAAGAGAAGTAAGTGCGCGTGCATGGCCCCTTTTCGGGGCAACTTTTGCTCCTCTGTCAGAGTGGGACCAGGAAATCGCGGCCGCTGGCGGGACTCCGACCGTCAGAATATGCTCGGAATTGGCGGAAAAGGAGGCCTGCGCAAAGGGACAATGTCTCAAAGAGGACTAGGTTTGTCCGCGTCGCCCTGTATTCGGGGCAACTTTTGCCCCTCTGTCACGGTGGGCCGGGAAATCGCGGGCTCAGGTCGGGCCTCCGACCGTCAGAACGCGCTCGGAACGGGCAGAAACGGAGGCCTGCGTGGAGCGACAGCGTCTCAAAGATAACTAGGTATGTCCGCGTCGCCCTGTTTTTGGGGCATGTCTTGCCCATCTGTCAGGGTGTGGCTGGGAAATCGCAGCCTCTGAGCGGGCTTCCGACTATCGGAACGTGCTCGGTAAGGGCAGAAACGGAGGCCTGCGTGTAAGGACAGCGTCTGAAAGAGGACTTGGTGCACGGGCGTCGCCCTGTTTTTGGGGCAAGTCATGCCCATATGTCAGGGTGGGGCCGGGAAATCGCGGCCCCTGGGCTGGCGTCCGGTTGTTGGAACGCGCTCGGTAAGGGCAGAAACGGAGGCCTGCATGAGGGACATCGTCTCAAAGAGGAATTGGTGTGCCCGCGTCAGCCTCTTTTCGGGGCAAGTCTTGCCCATCTGTCAGGGTGGGGCTGGGAAGTCGCGGCCCCCGGGCGGGCCTCCGACCGTCGGAACGCACTCAGAATGGGTAGAAATGGACGCCTGCGTGAGGGTCATCATCTCCAAGAGAACTAGGTGTGTCCGTGTGGCCATCTTTTTGGTGCCCCTTTTGTCCCTTTGTCAGAGTGGGGGCCGGGAAATCGCGGCCTCCGGGCGGGACTCCGGCCATCGGAACGGTCTTGGAACGGGTGGAAACGGAAGCCTGCGCGGAGGGACAGCGTCTCAAAGAGGACTAGGTGTGTCCGCGTGGCCCTCTTTTCGGGGCAACTTTTGGCCCTCTGTCAGGGTGAGGCCGGGAAATCGCGGCCTCCGGGCGGGCCTATGACCGACGGACAGCGCTCGTAACGGGAGGAAATGGAGGCCTGCGTGGAGGGACAGCCTCTCAAAGGGGACTAGGTGCGCAGGAACCCCCCTGTTTTCAGGGCAACTCTATCCCCACTGTCAGCGTGGGGCCGGGAAATCTCTCACTCCGGGCGGGCTCCGTCCGTCAGAACGTACTCGGAACGGGCGGAAACGGAGGCCTGCGTGAGGGACAGCGTCTCCAAGAGGACTAGGTGCGTACATCGCCCTGTTTTCCTGGCAAATTTTGCCCCTCTGTCAGGGTGGAGCCAGGAAGTCACGGCCTCCGGGTGGGTCTCCGACTGTCGGAACGCTGTCGGAATGGGCGGAAACGGAGGCCTGCACGAGGGATTGCGTCTCGAAGAGAACCAGGTGTGTCCGTGTGGCCCTTTTTTTGGGGCAACTTTTGCCCCTCTGTCAGGGTGGAACCAGGAAATCGCGGCCTCTGGGCGGGCATCCGACCGTCGGGATGCACTCGGAACGGGTGGAAACGGATTCCTGCGTGGACGGACAGCGTCTCACAGGGGACTAGGTGCGCGCACATCTCCCTCTTTTCGGGGCAACTGTTGGCCCTCTGTAAGGGTGGGACGGGAAATCGCGACCTCCGGGCGGTCCTCCGACCGTCAGAACGTGCTCAGCACGGGCAATAACACAGGCCTGCGCGGAGGGACAGCGTCTCAAAGGGGACTAGATGTGTCCGGGTCACCCTCTTTTTGGGGAAAGTTTTGGGCCTCTGTCAGGGTGGGGCCGGGAAATCACGGCCTCCGGGCGGGACTCCGGCCATCAGAACGTGCTCGGAACTGGTGGAAATGGAGGCCTGTGCGAGGGACAGCGTCTCAAAGAGGACTAGATATGTCCACGTGGCCCTCTTTTCGGAGCAACTTTTGCCCCTCTGTCAGAGTGGGGCCGGGAAATCGCAGCCTCCGGGAGTGCCTCCGACCGTCGGAACGCACTCAGAACAGGCAGAAACGGGGGCCTGCGTGGAGGGACAGCTTCTCAAAGAGGAGTAAGAGTGCGTGCATGGCCCCTATCCGGGGCAACTTTTGCCCCTCTGTCAGGCTGGGGCCGGGAAATCGCCGCCACCGGGCGGGCCTCCGACCGTTTGAATGCGCTAGGAATGGACAGAAATGGAGGCGTGCGCGGAAGGAAAGCGTCTCAAAGAGGACTAGTTGTGTCCGCGTTACCCTCTTTTTGGGGAAACTTTTGGGCCGCTGTCAGAGTGGGGCCGGGAATTCGCGGCCTCCGGGGGGGCCTCCGACCGTCGGGACGCACTCGGAATGGGTAGAAACGGAGACATGCGCGGAGGGACATCGTCTCCTAGAGGACTAGGTGCGTGCGCAACCCCCTGTTTTCGGGTCAAGTTTAGCCCAACTGTTAGTGTGGGGCCGGGAAATCTCTGCCTCCGGGCGGGCTTCCGACCGTCGGAACATGCTCAGAACGGGCGTAATCGGAGGCCTGCCCGGAGGGACAGAGTCTCAAAGAGGACCTGGTGTCTCCGCGTCACCCTCTTTTCTGGGTAACTTTTCGCCCTCTGTCAGCATGGGGCCGGGAAATCTCGGCCTCCGGGCGGGACTCCGACCATCAGAACGCACTTGAAATGGGTGGAAACGGATTCCTGCGTGGATGGACAGCGTCTCAAAGGGTACTAGGTGTGTCCGCATCTCCCTCTTTTCGGGGCAACTTTTGCCCCCCTGTCAGCATGGGGCCGGGAAATCTCGGCCTCTGGGCGGGCCTCCGTCCATCGGAAACGCGCTCAGAACGGGCAGAAGCGGAGGCCTGCGCGGAGGGACACCATCTCAAAGAGGACTAGGTGTATCCGTGTCTCCCTCTTTTCGGGACATCTTTTGGCCCTCTGTCAGTGTGGGGCTGGGAAATCACGGCCTCCGGGCGGGCCTCCAACCTTCGGGAAGCACTCGGAACGGGCGGAAGCGGAGGCCTGCACGAGGGACAATGTCTCAAAGAGGACTAGGTGTGTCCACGTCACCCTCTTTTCGGGGAAACTTCTGTCCCTCTGTCAGGGGGGAGCCGGGAAATTGCGGCCTCCTGGCGGGACTCCAACCGTCGGAACATGCTCGGAATGGGTGGAAACGGAGACATGCGCGGAGGCACAGCATCTCCAAGAGGACTAGGTGCGCGCGCATCCCCGTTTTCGGGACAACTTAAGCCCCACTGTCAGCGTGGGGCCGGGAAATCTCTGCCTCCAGGCGGGCTTCCGACCATCAGAACACGCTCGGAATGGGCGGAAGCGGAGGCCTGCGCGGAGGGACAGCGTCTCAAATAGGACTAGGTGTGTCCGCGTCACTCTCTTTTCGGGGTAACTTTTCACCCTCTGTCAGGGTGGGGCTGGGAAATCTCGGCCTCCGGGCGGGCCTCTGACCGTCGGAACGCCCTCGGAAGGGGCGGAAGCGGATTCCTGCGCGAAGGGACAGCGTCTCAAAGAGGACTAGATGCGCGCGCGTCGCCCTCTTTTCAGGGCAACCTTTTCCCCTCTGTCAGACTGGGGCCGGGGAATCAGAGCCTCCGGGAGGGCCTCCGACCGTCGGAACGCCCTCAGAACAAGCAGAAATGCAAACCCCCACAAAGGGACAGCGTCTCCAAGGGGACTAGGTGCGCGCACATCCCCCTCTTTTCGGGGCAACTGTTGACCCTCTGTCAGGGTGGGCCGGGAAATCGCGACTTCTGGGCAGTCCTCCAACCGTCAGAACATGCTCGGAATGGGCAATACAATGGGCCTGCGCAGAGGGACAGCGTCTCAAAGGGGACTAGATGTGTCCGAGTCACCCTCTTTTTGGGGAAAGTTTTGGGCCTCTGTCAGGGTGGGGCCGGGAAATTGCGGCCTCCGGGCGGGCCTCCGACAATCAGAACGTGCTCGGAACGGGCGGAAATGGAGGCCTGTGCGAGGGACAGCGTCTCAAAGAGGACTACGTGTGTCCGCGTGGCCCTCTTTTTGGGGCAAAATTTGGACCTCTGTCAGGGTGGGGCCGGGAAATCGTGGCCTCTTGGCTGGTCTCCAACCGTCGGAACGCGCACGGAATGGGCAGAAACGGAGGCCTGCACGAGGGAGAGCGTCTCCAAGAGGACTAGGTGTGTCTGCATGGCCCTCTTTTCGGGGCAACTTTTGCCCTTCTATCAGGGTGGGGACGGGAAATCGCGCCTTCTGTGTGGGT
>NW_025336397.1:11029-14882 GCF_004798865.1 Varanus komodoensis
GCGTGCATGGCCCCTTTTAGGGGCAACTTTTGCCCCTCTGTCAGATTCGAGCCGGGAAATCCCAGCCTCTGGGCGGGACTCTGACCGTCGGAACGTGCTCGGAACGGGCGGAAACGGAGGCCTGCACGAGGGAGAGCGTCTCCAAGAGGACTAGGTGTGTCTGCATGGCCCTCTTTTCGGGGCAACTTTTGCCCTTCTATCAGGGTGGGGACGGGAAATCGCGCCTTCTGTGTGGGTTGCTGACCGTCGGAAAGCGCTAGGAACGTTCGGAAACAGGGGCCTGCGCGGAGGTACAGCGCCTCAAAAGGACTAGTTGCGCGCGTCACCCTCTATTCGGGGAAACTTTTGGCCCTCTGTCAGAGTGGGGCTGGGAAATCCCGGCCTTTGAGCGGGCTTCCACCGTCGAAACGCGGTCGGTACGGTCAGAAATGCAGGCCTGCAAGGAGGGACAGCGTCTGACCGAGGACTAGTTGTGTCTGAGTCGCCCTCATTTCGGGGCAACTTTTGTCTTTCTGTCAGGGTTAGGCCGGGAAATCGCGGCCTCCGGGAGGGCCTCCGACCGTCAGAACGCGCTCGGAACGGGTGGAAACGGAGGCCTGCACGGAGGGACAGCGTATCCAAGAGGGCAAGGTGCGCGCGCCTCCCCCTGTTTTCGGGGTAACTTTTGCCCCTCTGTCAGGGTGGGGCTGGGAAATCGCAGCCTCTGGGCTGGCCGCCGACTGTTGGAACGCACTCAGAACGGGCGGAAACGGAGCCCTCTGCGTAAGGACAGCGTCTCAAAGAGGACTAGGTGAGTCCGCGTAGCCCATTTTTCGGGGCAACTATAGCTCATCTGTCAGGGGGGTGGCGGGAAATCGCGGCCTCTGAGGAGGCCTCCGACCATCAGAACGTGCTCGGAATGGGCGGATACGGAGGCCTGCGCGGAGGGACAGCGTCTCAAAGAGGACTAGCAGTGTCTGAGTTGCCCTCTTTTCGGGGCAACTTTTGTCCCTCTGTCAGAGTGGGGACGGGAAATCCCGGCCGCCGGGAGGGCCTCCGACCGTCGGAACGGGTGGAAACAAAGGCCTGAGTGGAGGGACAACGTCTCCAAAAAGACAAGGTGCGCACGCGTCCACCCGTTTTCGGGGCAACTTTTGCCCCTCTGTCAGAGTGGAGCCAGGATATCGCGGCCTCTGGGCAGGCCTCCGACCGTCGGAACGCACTCGGAACGGGAGGAAACGGATTCCTGCGCGGAGGGACAGCGTCTCAAAGGGGACTAGGTATGTCCACGTTTCCCTCTTTTCGGGGCATCTTTTGGCCCTCTGTCAGTGTGGGACCGGGAAAGCGTGGCCTCCGGGCGGTACTCCGACCATCGGAACGAGCTCGGAATGGGTGGACGCGGAGCCCTGTGTGGAGGGACAGCGTCTCCAAGAGGACTAGGTGGACGCGCGTCACCCTCCTTCCAGGGCAAATTTTGCCCCCCTGTCAGAGTGGGGCCAGGAAAGCGGGGCCTCCCAGCGGGCCTCCGACCTTCGGAACCTGCTCGGAACGGGTGGAAACGGAGGCCTGCGCGGAGGAAGAGCGTCTACAAGATGAATAGGTGCGCGTGTCCCCCTGTTTTCGGACCAACTGTTGCCCCTCTGTCAGCGAGGGGCCAGGAAATCCCGGCCTCCGGGGGGACTCCGACCGTCGGAACGTGCACGGAACTGGCTGAAACGGAGGCCTGAGCGATGGAGGGCATCTCAAAGAGGACTAGGTGCGCGCGTGTTCACCTCTTTTTGGGGCAACCTTTGCCCCTCTGTCAGACTGGGGTCGGGAAATCAGGGCCACCGGGTGGGCCTCCGACCTTTGGAATTCTCTCAGAATGGGTGGAAACGGAGGACTGCGCGGAGGGACAGCATCTCAAAGAGGACTAGGCGTATCCGCATCACCCTCTTTTCGGGGTTTCTTTTCGCCCTCTGTCAGAGTGGGGCGGGGAAATCTCGGCCACCGGGCGGGCCTCCGACCGTCGGAACACGCTCGGTATGGGCAGAAGCGGAGGCCTGGGCGAGGGACAGCGTCTCAAAGAGGACTAGCTGTGCCCGCGTCACCCCCTTTTTGGGGCAACTTTTGGCCCGCTGTCAGGGTGGGGTCGGGAAATCGCAGCCTCCGGGCGGGCCTCCGACCGTCGGAACGTGCTCGGAATGGGCAGAAATGGAGGCCTGCGCGAGGGACAGCGTCTCAAAGGGGACTGGGTCTGTCCGCATGGCCATCTTTTCGGAGCAACTTTTGCCCCTCTGACAGGTGGAGCCGGGAAATCGTGGCCTCCGGGCAGGCCTCAGACCATGGGAACGTGCTCGGAACGGGCTGAAACGGAGGCCTGAGCGAGGGACAGCGTCTCAAAGAGGACAAGGTGCGCGCGCGTCGCCCTCTTTTCGGGACAACCTTTGCCCCTCCGTCCGATTGGGGCCGGGATATCAGGGCCTCCGTGCGGGGCTCCGAACGTCGGAATGCTCTCGGAATGGGTGGAAACGGAGGCCTGCGCGGAGGGACACCATCTCACAGAGGACTAGGTTTGTCCGCGTCACCCTCTTTTCGGGGCAACTTTTTACACTCTGTCAGAGTGGGGCCGGGAAATCACGGCCACCGGGTGTACATCCAACCATCGGAACGCGGTCAGAACAAGCAGAAATGGAGGCCTGAGCGGTGGGCATTTTCTCCAAGAGGACTACGTGCTTGCCCTTCGCCCTGTTTTCGGGGCAACCTTTCCCCCTCTGTCAGGGTGGAGCCGGGAAATCGTGGCCTCTGAGCAGGCCTCCAACCGTCGGAACGCACTCGGAAAGGCAGACACGGATTCCGGCGTGGAGGGACAGCGTCTCAAAGGGGACTAGGTGTGTCCGAGTCACCCTCTTTTCGGGGCAACTTCTGGCCCTCTGTCAGGGTGGAGCTGGGAAATCACGGCCTCCGGGCGGTCCTCCGACCGTCGAAACGCGCTCGGAATGTGTTCAAACGGAGACATGCACGGAGGGACAGCGTCTCCAAGAGGACTAGTTGCGCACAAATCCCCCTGTTTTCGGGACAACTTTAGCCCCACTGTCAGCGTGGGGCCGGGAAATCTCTGCCTCTGGGCGCGCTTCCGACCAATGGAACACGCTCGGAACGGGCAGAAGCGCAGGCATGCGCGGAGTGACAGTGTCTCAAAGAGGACTAGGCGTATCCGCGTCACCCACTTTTCGGGGCAACTTTTTGCCCTCTGTCAGAGTGGTGCTGGGAAATCTCGGCCTCCAGTCGGGCCTCCGACCATCGGAACGCGCTCGGAACAGGCGGAAGCAGAGGCCTGGGCGACGGACTGCGTCTCAAAGAGGACTGGGTGTGTCCGCGTCAACCTCTTTTCAGGGCAACTTTGGCCCGACTGCCAGGGAGAGGCCAGGAAATTGCAGCCTCCGGGCGGGCCTCCGACCGTCGGAACGTGCTCGGAACGGGCGGAAACGGAGGACTGGGCGAGGGACAGCGTCCCAAAGAGGACAAGGTGTGTCCGCGTGACCCTCTTTTCGGGGGAAACTTTTGGACTTCTGACAGGGTGGGGCCGGGAAATCGCGGGCTCTGGGCGGCCTCCGACCATTGGAACGCGCACGGAATGGGCGGAAACGGATTTCTGCGTAGAGGGACAGCCTCTCAAAGGGGAATAGGTGTGTCCGCGTGACCCTTTTTCGGGTCAACTTTTGCCCCTCTGTCAGGGTCGGGCCGCGAAATCCTGGCCTTTGGGCGGACCTCCGAACGTTGTAACGTGCTAGGTATGGGCAGTAACGGATGCCTGCTCTGAGGGACAGCGTCTCAAAGAGGACTATGTGTGTCCGCGTTGCCCTCTTTTCGGAGCAACTTTTGCCCCTCTGTC